>NW_027507892.1:6003298-6568298 GCF_037356315.1 Lithobates pipiens | reverse complement strand
AGGCCTGCAGTTCCTTGGACGTTGTTGTGGGGTCTTTTGTGACCTCTTGGATGAGTCGTCGCTGCGCTCTTGGGGTAATTTTGGGCGGCCGGCCACTCCTGGGAAGGTTCACCACTGTTCCATGTCTTCGCCATTTGTGGATAATGGCTCTCACTGTGGTTCGCTGGATTCCCAAAGCTTTGGAAATGGCTTTATAACCCTTTCCAGACTGATAGATCTCAATTACTTTCTTTCTCAATTGTTTCTGAATTTCTTTGGGTCTCGGCATGATGTGTAGCTTTTAAGGATCTTCTGGTGGACCTTACTGTGTCAAGCAGCTCCTATTTAAGTGATGCCTTGATTGTGAACAGGTGTGGCAATAATCAGGCCTGGGTGTGGCTAGAGAAATTGAACTCAGGTGTGGACAACCACAGTTATAGTATGTTTTAACAAGGGGGGCAATCACTTTTTCACACAGGGCCATGATGGTTTGGATTTTTTTTCACCTTTAATAATAAACACCTTCATTTACAAATTGCATTTTGTGTTTACTTGTGTTGTCCATGACTATTGTTTAAATTGGTTTGATGTTCCGAAACACTTAAGTGTGACAAACATGCAAAGGAACAGGAAATGAGGAAGGGGGCAAACACTTTTTCACACCACTGTATAGATATATATTTACAATACTGTGTAAAAGTTTTAGGCAGGTGAAAAAAGAATGCTTTCAAAAAATATATTCTTTAATTCTTTATTTTTTATCAATGTACAAAATGCAAGTGAGACAGAAACACAACAAAAGAAAAATCTGAATCAGATCAATTTTTGGCGTGAGCACCCTTTGGCTTCAAATCAGTATCAGTTCTTACACTTGCACAAAGTCAGGGATTTTGTAGGACTGCAGTCAGGTGTATGATTAACCAGTTATACCAAGCAGGTACTAATGATCATCAATTTCATATGTAGGTTGAAACACTGTTAACTGAAACAGAAACAGATCTGTAGGAGGCTTAAAACTGGGCGAGGAACAGCCAAACTCTGCTACTAAGGTGAGGTTGTGGAAGACAGTTTCATGACACAGGTCATACACCATGACAAGACTGAGCACAGCAACAAGACACAAGGTTATTATACTGCATCAGCAAGGTCTCTCCCAGGCAAAGATTTCAAAGCAGACTTGGGTTTTCAGGAAGAAGCACAAAGAAACTGGCAATGTCGAGGACTCTAGACACAGTGGTGAGCCAAAGAAACTTAATGCAGCAGATGAAAGGCACATGATGCTTATTTCTCTTCCACTGTCCAGCAGTGCCATCAGCACAGAACTGACAGAAACCAGTAGGACACCCATCTACCGTCTGGAGAAGTCTGGCCAAAAGTGGTCTTCATGGAAGAATTAAGGCCAAAAAAGCCATATCTCCGATGTGGAAACAAGGCTTAGTAACTCAACTATGCAGGAAAACATAGGAACCGGGGTGCAGAAAAATGGCGCTCTGGACAGATGAGTCAAAATGTGAAATATTTGGCTGTAGCAGGAGGCACTTTGTGGGGAAACGGTCCTGGAGAGTGGTACAATAATGAGTGTCTGCAAGTTTGGGGCTGCATTTCTGCAAATTGGGTTGGAGATTTGGTAACAATCAATAGTGTGCTCAATGCTGAGAAATACAGCCAGATACTTATCCACAATGCCATACCATAAGGGGGGGGTGTGCAGGGGAGGGCTGGCAGCCTTAGGCCTGGGGGGCAAGTCCAGTCAAGTGACCCACTGAACCACCGAATCAGCTCACCATCACCAGTGCCCATCAGCGCAGCCTCACCAGTGCCCATCAGCGCAGCCTCACCAGTGCCCATCAGCGCAGCCTCACCAGTGCCCATCAGCGCAGCCTCACCATTGCCTATCAGCTCAGGGACCCGCTGAGCTGGTACAGGCAGCTGCCATCACTGAGGTGAGAGACCCTGACACCTGCAGCTGAACCCCATACCCCATCTACCCCCCCCATACACCCTATTTACCCTGCCCCAGGCCAGTGCCCACCTAGTAGCCTAAAAATAGCACTTAACACTGTGGATCCTGAGGTGAGCTGGCCATGGCCGGTTGATCCTGCTGGGAGCTGGCCATGGCCAGCAGGACCCACAGGCCAGCGTAATGTACAGGCCATGGCTAGCGGCCAGCAGGCTCCCTGCTGTGGGTCAGTGGGTGGGTGGCTGGCTGGCACAGTGCACCCTGTTGCAGGTTTCTGGCCTGGCACCCTGCTGTTAGAAAGTGTCCCTTCTAGGCCCCATTAGAGACTACAACAGAGTCTACTGGGACCTGGAGGGGTGTCTCTCTCTAACAGTGTCCATTATGCCGCGTACACACGATCAAACAAGCGGGTGGAAAAGTCCGGCAAACTCAAGTCCGCCAAACAATCCCCCCGTGTGTAGCCTCCGGCATACTTTTTTGACTCGAAAGTACGGCGGACTTAGAATGTAGTTTTACACTCCAATCTTCCCGCCGGACTCGCATTTCGGCGGACAATCCGGCCGTGTGTATGCCAGTCCGCCGTACTTTTGAAATGAACGGACTTTTCCCGCCCGGAGAAAAGCCCGCTCATTTCGAGCGGGTCTCCAGGTAGGCGGGGCCCGCGAAGGAGACGTCGCTGGCCCCGCCGCCTGGTATGGACTTTAAGGTGAACCCCAACGCTGAAAAAATCGGCGTGGGGGTCCCCCCAAAGTCCACAACAGACCCTTGTCCGAGCACGCTACCCGGCCGGCCAGGAAAGGAGGGGCGAGCGAGCGCCCCCACCTCCTGAGCCGTACCAGGCTGCGTGCCCTCAACATGGGGGGTGCCTTGGGGAAGGGGGGGCCGCGCGCCCCCCACCCCAAAGCACCTTGTCCCCATGTTGATGAGGACAAGGGCCTCTTCCCGACAACCCTGGCCGTTGGTTGTCGGGGTCTGCGGGCGGAGGGCTTATCGGAATCCGGGAGCCCCCTTTAATAAGGGAGCCCCCGGATAACGGCCCCCCACCCTATGTGAATGAGTATGGGGTACAATGTACGATGTTGACTCGATGTTCTCTCCGGCCGCAATGCCAGGGACGCGCTGCGCTGCGACTTATATAGGAACAAGGGGCGGTGTCACATGGGTTGATGTCACATGGGTTGGTCACATGGGTTGATGTCACATGGCGACAGTCCCAGTATCCTCCGGGACTGTGACATCGTAAGGGGGCGGGTCACCATGTGACATCAACCCATGTGACACCGCCCCTTGTCCCTATATAAGTCGCAGCGCAGCGCGTCCCTGGCATTGCGGCCGGAGAGAACGTCGAGTCAACATCTCCAGGAGAAGAAGAAGAAGAAGAAGAAGAAGAAGAACGGAAGGCGGCGGCGGCGGCGACAGAAGACCGGGCCACCGTCTGTAAAAGAGCTATAAGAAGGCGCGGTGGCCCGGCAGAAGAACCGAAGAGGGGGACAAGACCCCCGAAGTCGGAAGAAGAGGCCGCGGCGACGAAGAAGAATGCCGGGCTCCTCCACTAGTAAAAGAGCTACAAGAAGATAGCGGAGAAGTCCGGCGAGAAGACCCCCGAAGACGGAAGACCCCCGGAGCTGTGCAATAAATTATTTTATCTTGTGTGTTGTGTTTTTTTTTGTACTTTATTTTACAGGTGAATGGGTAGGGGTACATTGTACCGCGCGGCCCCCCCTTCCCCAAGGCACCCCCCATGTTGAGGGCACGCGGCCTGGTACGGCTCAGGAGGTGGGGGCGCTCGCTCGCCCCTCCTTTCCTGGCTGGCCGGGTAGCGTGCTCGGACAAGGGTCTGCTGTGGACTTTGGGGGGACCCCCACGCCGATTTTTTTCGGCGTTGGGGTTCCCCTTTAAGTCCATACCAGGCGGCGGGGCCAGCGACGTCTCCTTCGCGGGCCCCGCCTACCTGGAGACGCGCTCGAAATGAGCGGACTTTCCTCCGCGTGTGTGGGCGAGTCCGTTCATTTCAAAAGTAGGGCGGATAGTACGGCGGACTTAGTATGCCGTATTAGTCCGCTGAAAAAGTGCCGTGTGTGGGCAAGTAGCCCGTTTGGAAAGTCCGACGGACAGTCTGGCGGGAAGTCCGCCAGACTAAGTACGTCGGACAGACAGCTACGTGTGTACGCGGCTTTAGAAAGTCTCTGTTAGAGGGAGACTACCTCCAGGACCCATTGGAGACTTCAAAGGAGTCTAATGGGACCTGGAGGGGGTCTCTCTAACAGAGGCCCATTCAGTGTCCATTATAGAATCTGTTAGAAAGAGTCCCCTCAAGGTCCCATTAGAGAATCCTCATGGGACCCCCTCCTTGTGCCATGATTCTCACCCCTGCCCCAACCTCTCACAAAGTAAAAATAAAATCAGCACTGTGTAGCGCTCCTCTTGCCTTAACTATGGGTACTGCAGCTGTGGTTGGCTCCCGCGTCCTCTGTGGCTGGCTGGCTCCCGCATCCTCTGTCGCTTGGCTCCTGTTGGTGGCTGGCTGGCTCCTGTTGGTGGCTGGCTGGTTCCTGTTGGTGGCTGACTCCCGCGTCCTCTGTGGCTGATTCCTGTGGGTGGGTGGCTGGCTGTCTCCTTTGGGTGGCTGGTCAGCACCCTGCTGTGGCTGGCTGACTCCCTGGTGTGGGTGGGTCACCGTGGGTGGCTGGCTGGCATCCTTTTGTGGATGATCACAGTGGCTGGTTGGCTCCTGTGGGTGGGTGGCACGCTGCTATGGATGGCTGGCTCCCTGCTGTGGTTGGGTCACTGTGGTTGGCTCCTGGTGTGGCTGGTTGGTTTCCTGGTGTGGGTGGGTCACCGTGGCTGGCTCCTGGTGTGGCTGGTTGGTTTCCTGGTGCGAGTGGGTCACCGTGGCTGGCTCTTGGTCTGGCTGGTTGGTTTCCTGGTGTGGGTGGGTCACCATGGGTGGCTGCCTGGAACCTTGCTGTGGGAGGCTTACCTGGCTCCCTGCTATGGGTCAGTGGGTGGGTAGGTGGCTGACATGGTGCACACTGCTGTGGGAGGCTGGCCAGGCTTCCTGATGTGGGTCAGTGGGTGGCTGGCTGGCGTGGTGCACTCTGCTGCAGCAGACAGAGAGGGGGACAGAGAGGGGTGGGCTGACAGAGAGGGGGGTCTGACAGAGAGGAGGGGCTGACAGAGAGGGGTGGCACTGACAGAGACGGGTGGCACTGACAGAGGGGTGGCACTAACAAAGAGGGTTTGACTGACAGCAAGGGATGGACTGACAGAGAGGGGGGACTGACAAAGAGAGGGGGCACTGACAGAGATGGGCAGGTTGACAGAGAGGGGCAGGCTGACAGAGCTTTTTTCATATAGTTTTTTCAGGCTGACAGAGAGGGGCGGTTGACAGAGAGGGATGGGCTGACAGAGAGGGGGCTGACATAGAGGGGCAGGCTGATAGAGAGGGGGGCTGACAGAGAGGGGCAGGCTGACAGAGGGGGGTGGCTGACAGAAAGGGGCGGGTTGACAGAGAGGGGCGGGTTGACAGAGAGGGTTGGGTTGACAGAGAGGGGCGGGCTGACAGAGAAGGGCGTGCTGACAGAAAGGGGTGGGCTGACAAAGAGGGGCAGGCTGACAGAGGGGGGCCAACTGACGGAGAGGGGTGGGCTGACAGAAAGGGGGGCCTGACAGACAGGGGGGGCTGACAGAGTTCTGCCGGTGTTCTGACAAATTCTCCAACCCATCAGAAGCTCCAACCACGTCACTTCTGGTTTGTTTAAACCATCAGTAATTGGAGATTTTGACAAATTTATGTTTTGACACAACACCGGCAACCGAATACAGTCCAGCACAGGAAGATTTAGGCAGCCATTTTGTTGGCTAGTATTGGTGCCGAGCAACAATCTCCAGTGATAATACCGTGCACCGGACTATATGCAGTTGCCCTTGTGTGAAAACAGGAATTCGTCAAAATGCTCCAATTACTTCTGGTTTAAAGAAACCGGAAGTTAACTGGTTGGAGATTCTGACAAGTTAGATAATCGACAGAAAACCGGTGCCACTTGCTATGGCGGCACCCGAGCAGACTCACTCCCGAGACGCTGCTCTGTGCGTCCATTCAAACGCGGAGTGTGGTTCGGCCCCACCCCTGCTCTCTCCTCATTGGCTCACCGGCTGTAATTGACAGTAGCAGGGGCCAATGGTGTCTGAGCCAATAAGGAGAAAAAGATCCGGAAGAGGTGCTGCTCCTGTGCACGTCACTGGATCGAGATTGGGCTCAGGTAAGCATTGGGGGGGGGGGGGTGCAGAATGCATGAAGATTAAAAAAGTGACACTTTACAACCACTTTAATTTGTTAGTCAAATCCATATAAAACTGCTAGTCCATTTTACACAAATCCATCCCCCTCCCACCCTCCCAGACCGACAATGCTGCTGTCCAAGGGTGTCTCCATTCTTCCTCCATCCAGAGTGGAGACACCCTAAGCCCTTGTACACACGGCCGGACATTCCGACAACAAAATCAGTCGGATTTTGTCCAAAACTGGTGTTGCATACACGTGGTCGGACAAAGTTGTCGGAAAATCCGTAACGTGATGATGTTATTTAGTTACGACGGGACTACGTTCAGGCTAGTCGCCAATAGCTTTGGTCTAGGAATTTGATCTGGGCATGCGTGGCACTTTATCCGATCGGAATTCTCTACAAACGATCGGACAAAGTCCAATCGGATCATGTTGTCGGAAAAATTTTATATCCAGCTCTCAAACTTTGTTGGTCGGACATTCCGACGGAAAAAGTCAGATGGAGCCCACACATGGTTGGATTATCCGATAACACGGTCCGATCAGACATTTTCCGTCGGAATGTCTGACCGTGTGTACAAGGGCTAAGACAAGAAGTGTGTTACTGGCCGGATCAGCAGGTGAAAGCAAAAGAAGAAAAGAAAACTGATGCAGCCACCTTATTTAAAAATTGGTAAACTGCAATATGTTATATTTTTGTTTTTGGGTTTAATACAACTTTAAAAGTACCCCTTTAGTATATCAGCATCTCTGAATCTATTCGCTTTTTCCAGTACTCAGTAATATCTTCATTGATGACCTCACTGGCGATGATCAGGTTGAAGCACTGCTAATAATGAACTGGGAGAATTCACAAATGACACTTTCTGTACCATCAGAATAAATAGAACATTGCATTTCCTTTCCCTACTCATGTCCTTAATGGTCTGATAAGTTGGATGGAAAGTCGCACTGGCTTTTAGGATAAAGAAATCAGAATTCTGCCAATTTTAAGTGGTTCTAAAGCCTCAAGTTTTTTTTTACCTTAATGCATTCTATGCATTAAGGTAAAAAACCTTCTGTATTGCAGAGGCCCCCGAGCGTCCCCCCTTATCAGTGGCGGCTGTTCGAAGGGGGGCACCAACCGCCACCCCCCTGTTGGGAGACGAGTTGGTCCACCCCCGGGGGGAAATTAATGCAGGGAATGCGCACCCCCCACAAGATGGACGGCCTCCTCACTTCAACCTCCCCTCCCTCCCCTGTCCGAGCCGGGAAGCACCGATGCGGGTGAGCCAATTCAGTGTCAGCTGGTGGGTCGGTGGGTCTTCTCCTCCAGCCATGCTCTCCGCTCTCCTCTCTCCTCCTTTTCCCTCCTCCTAGGTGTCCAATAGGATCGCCTGGTGTTTTGGCCAATCTAGAAACCGGTCTCATAACCCGCTTCCCGATTGGCCGGGAAGAGGATTAGTGTGAGGATAGCGAATATTCATTAGCTGTTGTCACACAACTGGGTGGGCTCAGACCGCAGTGCTCTGCTCCCCAAGCTCACCCTTTTTTTGAAGCCTATTTGATCTTCTGGCTCTAATCATGTGCTTCGACCCCCGCCCCACCCCCCCCACCACCACCAGAATCCATGGTCTGGCATCCCTGTATGTAGAACGGGGGCCGGGCGCATGGATAGGGAGGGGTGGTGCCCGTGCGCCCCCTATGGATGGGCCGCCACTGCCCCTTATGCCGCGTACACACGACTGGACTTTTCGACGGACTAGGTCCGACGGTCTTTCCGACTGACTTTTCGGCGGAGTTCCGCCGGACTTTCCGAATGAACGGACTTGGCCACACACAATCACACCAAGGTCCGACGGATTTGAACGTGATGACGTACGACTGGACTAGAATAAGGAAGTTCATAGCCAGTAGCCAATAGCTGCCCTAGCGTCGGTTTTCATCCGTTGGACTAGCATACACACAAGCGGATTTCTTGATAGGAACTGGGTCCGGGGGAGTTCCGGCGAAAAAATTTGAAACATGTTCTATTTCTAAAGTCCGTCAGAATTTTGGACAGCAAAGGTCCAATGGAATCCACACACGATGGAATTGTCCGACAGATTGGCTCTGTTGGACTTTTGCTGTCAAAAAGTCCGGTCGTCTGTACGTGGCATTATTCTTGCCTGAGCCAGATCTGATCCAGTGATGTGCACAAGAGCAGTGGCTCTCACTGTCTCCCTCCTCATAGGGCAGATTGATAGCTGTCAATCAAATGCCGTGATGAGGGAACTGGGGGCGGGGCCGAGTCTCCCAGTTTGCGTCAATAGACGCAGACTGGGCGGCTCTGGATCAAGCACGCACGGGTACCCCCAGGGTGCACTAAAGTTCTCAAATAATACATTTATTATATTACATTATTAAAATTTTAATTTTTGCTGGAGAGCTTGAGCTTTTGAAAAACGAACATACTCGCTAGCTGGATCACCAGATGAAAATAGGAAGCATAAAAAAGAAAACCCTCACATCTAAGAATTGGTAAGCTGCAATATAATAAATGTGGGTTTAATACTGCTTTAGGTGTTAGAGGTTTAGAAACATTTAATAAATACAATTTTTAATAAATGTAATATAAATGTAATATTTATTAAATGTATTATTTTAGAACCTTATTGATTTATAGGAATTGGATAAAGGATTAGTGTAATAAAAAAAAAAAAAAGTTCAACCAATACTACAAATATGCATAAATAGAGAGGTTGATTTACTAAAACTGGAGAGTCCAAAATCTGGTGCAGCTCTGCATATAGAAACCAGTCAGCTTCTAATGCCCCGTAAACATGACCCTAAATTTTGGCAGCAAAAGTCTGATGTGGCACAGATCCTGTGTTTCTGCTACGCAGGAACATGGATATTTGCCTTCCCCTAATCAAAGCACCTCCCCGACAGTGAGTGATTTTAACCCCTTCCCAGCCAGTGTCTTTAGAACAGTGACAGTGCATATTTTTTATCACGGGTCACTGTATTGGTGTCACTGGTCCCCAAAAAAGTGTCAAAAATGATTAATTACTTTAATTATTACACAGGATTTATATAGCGCCAATAGTTTGTGTAGCACTTCTCCAACATGAGGGCAGACATTACAATCTAGAAAATGTATATATATATATATATATATATATATATATATATATATATATATATCAAAAACTCAAAAAACTTAGTACTAGAAAGATTCTAGTTAACTAGTCACTCCTGATGTTAACCTCTTCCCAGCCAGTGTCAGCAGTACAGTGACAGTGCATATTTTTTTAACATTGATCACTGTATTGGTGTCACTGGTCCCCAAAAAAGTGTCAAGTGTCTGATTTGTATGCCGCAAAGTCGCAGTCCTGCTATAAGTTGCTGATCGCCGCCATTACTAGTAAAAAAAAATATATATATTATAAACATATCCCATAGTTTGTAGACGCTATAACTTGTGCCCAAACCAATCAATATACGCTTATTAGTATTTTTTTTTACCAAAAATATGTAGCAGAGTACATATTGGCCTAAATTGATGAAGAAATTCCATTTTTTTATATGTTTTATAGAAGAAAGTAAAATTGTTGGTAGTTTTTGTTTATAGAAGAAAAGAACCGCTGCTCACAGGTGATACCATTGGTTACTGATCGAAGGATGATGCCGTATGGTGGGATGCACGCCCTGCCATTGCAGCAGAAATCATGGAACAGAGTTCTTTGGATCGGCAGGATACACACACACCCAGAGCGTAACTGGATTCCTTTATTGAATATAATAAAAGCAATGGATAGGTAGAGGTAGGGGAAAAGCAGGTAGATTGATGCGTTTCACACTGTAGAAGTGCTTTTGACAAACATGTGAAACGCGTCAAACCACCTGCTTTTCCCTTGCCTGTACCTATCCATCGCTTTTATTATAATCAATAAAGGAATCCAATTCCACTCCATGTGTGGGTGTGTCCTGCCGATCCAAAGTACTCTGTTCCAGGATTTCTGCTGCAATGGCAGGGCAGGCATTGTGTGGGTGTGTCCTGCCGATCCGAAACTACAGTGGAACCTTGGTTTACGAGTAACACGGTTAACGAGCAGGCGGGGGCGGCGGGGACACTCTGTACGGTTCAGAGCCATACTCAGAATGACTCGGAAAAACTCAGAAATATTCCATTCCCGAGTGTTTTCGAGCCTTTCCGAGGCTTTCTGAGCTGTCCCTGAGTATGTCCAAGGCTCTCCGACGCCCCCCCCCCCACCTCTGGCCACATGCGTTATTGCATGTAATAGAAGTCAATACGGAGCAAATTATCTTCGTTTCCATTGACTTCATTGGGGAAACTCCCTTTGATATGCGAAAGCTTTTCCCCTGCCTGTACCTATCCATTGCTTTTATTATATTCAATAAAGGAATCCAATTACACTCCGTGTGTGGGTGTGTCCTGCCGATCCGAACTACAGTGGAACCTTGGTTTACGAGTAACATCGTTAACGAGCGTTTTGAAAGACGAGCAACTTTTTTTTTTAAATTCTGACTCGGTTTGAGGGTGTTGTCTCACAAAACAAGCAGAATGCAAGCTAATGGGGTGTGCAGTACCGCATTTGGACACGGAATGGTTCAGAGCCATTTGGAAATACTCGGAATGACTCAGAAACACTCGGAAATACTCAATTCCTACATGTGTGTTTCCAAGCCTTTCCAAGGCTTTCCAAGCTGCCCCCCCCGAGTATTTCCAGGCTCTCTGGCGCCCCCACCCCACCTCTGGCCACATGCGGTATTGCACGTAATAGAAGTCAATGCGGAACAAATTATCTTTGTTTCCATTGACTTCTATGGGGATACTGGCTTTGATATGCGAGTGCTTTGGATTATAAGCATTCTCCTGGAACGGATTATGCTCGTAATCCAAATTTATTACTGTTCTCTGTTTAATCTGTGTTTATAGGGCAAAAAATAAAAACTGCATGATCAAGTACCACCAAAAGAAAGCTCTATTTATGGGTAAAAAAAAGGACATATATTTTTTATTTATGCACGACCATGCATATTTCGCAAAAAATGGCCCGGTCATGAAGGGGGGGGGGGGGCAAATCTTTCGAGGTCATACGGTTAAAATATGACAGGTGAGTGTCAGGTTTGTATTTGGGATTCAAGTTTTGATTTTGTTTACCTTCTAAGAGCCCTACAGATAAAATTACAAAGAGCTCCATCTACTGTAGATGATCCTGTAACAGGTTTCCATTATAACCCCCCCCCCCCTCCATGCATTAATACAGTCTATTAGATTGTGAGCTCTTCTCAGCAATGACTTCTTAACCCCATTGTATTTTATTGTATTGTAACTGTATTGTCTCCCTTTTATAGTGTAAAGAGCTGCTTAAATTGTTGGCACTATATAAATCCTGTATAATAATAAAAAAAAAAAAAAATAATAATAATAATAATAATAATAATAATAATACAAATAATAAATGAGGCATGGTGACTTGAGGCATTTTGACGCTTTTCCTAAAATACAAAAGCATTGTAATATACATCCTATAATGACTCTTCCTATCTGCCGTGGTCATATAGAATCCTCCTGCAGATTTCTTTAGTATTGAGGCTATCATACTAAATAAGATGTTAACCTTCTGCTTACATCATTAGGATCTCATCTGCATCCCCCTGTGTTACCCCCTCCCACCCCCCTTCTTTTTTTCGCGAAATTCGAAGCCTTCTATTGTAGGCTGCCCCATTGTTGAAGATTGCCAATAGACACATATCAGCATCTCCAGAAAAAAAAAAAAAAAAAGGGATCAGGTATAACTTTTGGGCAGAGAGAGTTGTCTTCACGCCTTTTTCTCTGTACTTGATAATTGTGCAAGTTAATAATGCAAACTAATGAAAAAAAAAAGAAGAAAAAAGGAGCATAAAGTGATAAAAAGAACAAAAAAAAAAAAAAAAGAAAAAAGAAAAAGAAAGAAATCCTGAATAAAATTGGGCCAATTGAGGTCACCCTCTCCCATTTTTCCAAGGGAATTCTTTTTTTTTTTCTTTTTTTTTCTCCACCTTATCGCTTCTTACACAATTTATGTTAAAATGAGATCTGATTCCCGGTGCTATTGTCACACCAATAGCCTATTGAACATATATATAGAATTTCATTTTAAATTTAAACATTATCTTAATTATGGAAAGAGAGCAAAAAAATGGACAGTCTATCAGACTCTCGAAAATTGCATTCTGACAAAATAATTTCGCTTTCTCTATTTCGCCGTGGTATTTTCTATTATCGGCGCATTTTTCTCCGCTTGGATTCTGATTCTTTAAAATTTCAGGCTGTAATGGAATTATTAGAGCTGGAAATCAGAACACATTTGACACTTATTTGTGCTGTACGCACATTTCATACAGGAGGTCAATGCAGATATACAAATACAGCTGGTGGAAAATTAACTGTTTTCTCTATTAACCACCTTTTTTTTTTTCCTGCAACAGAAAATGTAGATGCCATAAATGTAGGATAAACATATCAGTGCTATCAGTTTATTGACTAATCTACATTATTTATTATTTTATTATATAATTTTAATTAGTTGAATGAGCAATCTACAAAAAGAAGTTACGCCATGATGTTAGAACTCTTTTTATTCCTGTCTTTATTGAATTATGCATTTATTTACTCACTTGTTTATTCTGCCAAAAAACTATTTAATTGAGGGCAATTAAACATGTAGGATTGATTAAAATAAGTGTTTATGCTAAAATTCCTTTTGCTTGTTTATTGTCTAGTTAGAAAGTTTTCTCTGCATGCTTTCGGGGGTATACAATCCACTTAAAAAAAAAACTTTATAAGATTTACCCAGAAAACGTACCTTTTTCTCCTTTGAATATAATACATAAAAGGATAATGCATGGTTCCAAAAGTCTCTAACAACAAGATCATATATATTTAATATTTTTTTTTTTTTATATGGTAGATACATAACGGTTAAAAATTAAATGATAAACTATCATTTTCATTTTTTAATTTTAGTTTTAATAAATGAATAAACTATAATATGAGACCTCCAAATCCAGCAATCTATACTTGACCTTCTTTTTAAATATTATCTAAACTCTAAAGAATTTTCCTCTTTGTTTTGTTTGAGACTTTATCTACATAAGAAAAGGCAATATGTAAAATAGACAGACAGATGGTAATATTCATAAATGTGTGGAATTAAATATGCAGAATTAATAAAATGTCTTATTTAATTAAACAAAAATTATCCAAATTAAATTAATTATACACTGATGCATTGTGATAATTGCATATGAGTGTCTAGAAGGAACATAGTAAGCGGTGTAATGTTATAATAACACTCCTGCATTAAATCCTACTTTTTTTCTTTTTACAATAAAGTTCTATTAGATTGTAAGCTCTCAGGAGCAGAGCCCTCCCAAACCTCTTGTATTGAATTGTATTGTAACTATACGGGCTCTCTTTATATTGTAAAGTGATGCGCAAACTGTTGGCGCTATATACATTCTGTATTATAATATGAATAAACAATTAATATTGTTTTTTTCTTTTTACAATAAAGTTCTATTAGATTGTAAGCTCTCAGGAACAGAGCCCTCCAAAACCTCTTGTATTGATTTGTATTGTAACTATACCATCTTTCTTTATAATCTAAAGTGATGCACAAACGGTTGGTGCTATATACATTCTGTATTATAATATGAATAAATATTTTTTTTTTATATACATTGCTATTCGATTGTAAACTCTCAGGAGCAGAGCCCTTCCAAACCTCTTGTATTGAATTGTATTGTAACTATACCCTCTCTCTTTATAATGTAAAATGATGCACAAACTGTTGGCACTATATACATTCTGTATTATAATATGAATAAATAATTAATCTTTTTTTTTCTTTTTACAATAAAGTGCTAATCGATTGTAAGCTCTCTGGAGCAGAGCCCTTCCAAACCTCTTGTATTGAATTGTATTGTAACTATACTGTCTCTCTTTATAATGTAAAATGATGCACAAACTGTTGGCGCTATATACATTCTGTATTATAATATGAATAAATAATTATTCTTTTTTTTTTTTTTTACAATAAAGTTCTATTAGATTGTAAGCTCTCAGGAGCAGAGCCCTCCTAAACCTCTTGTATTGAATTGTATCGTAACTGTACTGTCTCTCTGTTGGCGAGCTATATACATTCTGGAATATAATAATAATTGTTATTATTAATAATAATATTAAGATAGTAATACTGAAACTGAACAACTTTCTCCTGTATAGAGACAAATAAATACATGAATACATACATATATATATATATATATATATATATATATATATATTTTTTTTTATATAATAGCGCCATCAATTTATGCAGCGCTTTACATATACATTGTACGTTCACATCAGTCCCTACCCTCAAGGAGCTTACAATCTAAGGTCCCTAACTCACATTTATACATACTAGGAACAATTTAGACAGGATCCAATTAAACTACCGGCATGTCTTTGGAGTATATATATATATATATATATATATATATATATAAATAAAAAAAAAAAAAAAAAAAAAAAATATATATATATATATATATATATATATATATATATATATATATATATATATATATATATATATATATATATATATATATATAATATATATTGAATTATTTTAATTATCATACAGGAGTTATATAGCGCCAACAGTTTGTGCAGTGCTTTACAATGTGAGGGCAGACAGTACAATTATAATACAATTAGATACAGGAGGAATCAGAGGACCCTGCTTGTTAGCGCTTACAATCTAGAAATAAATAAATAAAAAAATAAATAAAAAATAAAAAAATATATACACACACATATATATATATATATATATATATATATATATATATATATATATATACACACATATATATGTGTTTATTTTTTTATAGATTGTAAGCTCTAACAAGCACACACAATATATATATATATATATCAAAAACTCAAGAAACTTAGTACTAGAAAGATTCCAAATCCTGATGGAACATTACTCTCATCTGTTCTCTCCAGTGACCTGTCTACCTCTTAATGAATTCTGCAGATGCTTTTAAAGCTTTTCACACCTTTACTTGAGTGGAGACAAAGGCTGGCCAGTTTGCATTTCAAAGGGTTAATAATGACATACTGTTGACTGTTTTTTTCCTTTTCTTCTTTTCTTTCTATTTTTTGCTTATTTTTTGTTTGTTTTTCTTTTCTTTTCTTTTTTTTTACTCTCAAAGGAAAGAGTCATCCAAGTCAGAAAGAAGCCAACAATTCATCGTCATTTTCTCTATTTAAATTATTTGCTATCAGGGCACCTCAATCTTTTATCTCAAAAATAGTTTCAGCCCTGTTAATGTGTGCATGTACTTTTTTCTTATCTGCCTCCCAGCAGCATCTGTGATTCATAGGCATCATCAAAGTGATAATAAACTCATTCACAACACTAACAAACAGTGGACTACCAGTTATTTACGAGGCAAATTCACCGCAAAGCCAGCACTGGAACAGGGGAGAATCAAGATGGTGTTGATTGATAAATTGACAGGTTAATTTACAAGTGTATAATAGAAGATAGACCTAGAGGGAGAACATGTAGGCCTATGCTCTAGCTTGCTTGCACTGCCATCTGTCTCATGGCAGGGAATCTGCACAAGCTGAGTCTGAGGCTCACAAAGATCAAATGTACACAGCCTGCTGAATGGAGAGGCTCAGGGACCCTGCTTTGCCAGATCTTCAGTGATGAACAGGTACCAAGTGGCGTTCACTCACAAATATATCTAGCAATTTTTTATTTTTCTTTCTTAAAAAAACAAAAAAACTAAAAAAATTAATAAAAAAGAATAAAAAAAAAACACAAATCTTCTCTACCGTTAGGATTTGGAATTAAAGATTAGCAGTCTCAACATTAGACAATACATTGTTATTCTGAAAACTGTCCTTTTTTTTTTTTTAATGCATTGATATTGTCTAGCTGCATATCTTCTATTACTTCAAAAAGAGCCTGCAGGACAGAACCCTGCGTGCAACTAGTGCTTGCAATGTTAACCAATTTGAATAGCGTACAACTATTATTACAATATAGTAGTAAATCAAGTTTCAAAAATCATTTGTCGATATAAAGAAATTCTAAAACAAAGTGCTCAGTCCCAAAGCAATACAGTGCGGTGTTGAAAACAATTCCTCATCATATAATAAAGTGCCTTGTGCTCTCTTCAGTTCATAGGCATGCGCAGGGGGTGCGGCGGGTGTGCCTGGGCACACCCTAATCACCCTGGGTAAGGCAGATTCCCCCTACTGTCTGGTGCTGATATTTCACTAAAGCTACCCCTCAACGAAGCTGCCAAAAAATAATAAAAAAATAAAATAAAGAATAATATTGTAAAAAAATAAATAAAAAAAATCATTAAAATAAATAACTACTGACACCATCCACTGCCCTACTGACACCAATCTGTTCCCTACTGACTGACCCCATCCATTGTCTTGCTGACACCATCCTCTAATCTACTGACACCATCCATGTCTGTGTATATATATATATATATATATATATATATATATATATATATATATATATACACGCGTACACGCACACGCACGCACACACACGCACACGCGACTAGGGTAGCTAAGAGCTAGCCATCCACTTACCACTCTTACCACAAACCTTCATTGTTGGTGGCACAGTGGTGTAGTGGGTAGCACTTTTGCTTGTTGCTGGTTCAAATTCCAACCAGGACGCTACCTGACTGGAATTTACATGTTCTCCATGTGCCTGCGTGGGTTTCCTCCCACACTCCAAAGACATGCAGGTAGGTTAATTGGCTTCTGTCCAAAATTGGCCCTAGTATATGAATAGGGACCTTGGGTTGTGGGCTCCTCGAGGGTAGGGACCCACCTTGGATTGTGGGCTCCTTGAGGGTAGGGACTGATGTGAGTGTGCAATGTATAAGGATAGGGACAATTGTAGACACTCACTCAGGTTGAACTAGATGGACTAGTGTCTTTATTCAACCTTACTAACTATGTAACCTACACAAGCACACACATGACTAGGGTAGCTAAGAGCTAACCATCCTCTTACCGCAACCCTTTATATCCTCTTTTACTTGTAATCAACAACCCACTCGACGACTGAGGTGGGGTAAAATGGCCGAAACGGCCTTTTATTACCAACAACTTTCATTAAATAACCAACATAATTTTTAACTACTCAAAACCAGACATAATTAATTTTGAGATCCTTGACGGTACCGATATACCCATACCATTATTGTGTCAGAGTTGCCACCCCAGCCACGACCTATTGACTCAGGGCCTAAAACCCAGCTGACCTCATCCACCCAGGGTTCTTACCCCTACCCGGTCACTCCGCAGTGAACCACTCCCACTCGAGGATTCCATACCTGAGATGGTTCCCCACCATTTTACCAAGTGCACCGAATTATACCGCCGTCAAGGACCCCACAAAAACGCCAACATAGAACATGAAAGACCATAACTCATGAAACATATAAATACGGGTGGGTAGGAGGGACGTTCTTGTTCTCCTTTCTTCACCGACTGTTGAGGCTCCGCCTCTACCCCTCCAGTTACTAGCCTTAAGCTCTACCCTAGCTGTCTTCCCCCACAAGCACTTCTGGTGTAACTTCTTAACTTCCATCCACTTTTGTTAACCCATTCATTCCTGTATACCCTTATCACCTTGTCATGTCTCCCCTCTGCTGACTGCGTTCCTGCTCAGCTATGGTTCTTTCTCGCAGCTTTGGGGTGCACACCTTAATGCAATAGGCTGACCACACCTATGCTTCAGTTATAGTGTCCACCCCTTGTGTCACTGGTGCACCGCTGTGTGATATAAGTCCCCACTCACCAGATGGAGTTGACCCTCTTGTAATATGACACAGAGGAGTCAAAGATCGCTTTGGTAGTCTCTCCTAGATCAGGGATGTCCTTGAGCTGCTCCACAGAGATCTCTCCCGAGATCTCTCCCCTGCTCCCTGAGGAGCAGCTCAAGGACATCTCTGGTCTAGGAACTAGGGTAGCCTGTCCATTAAGGGCGCACGGGGGCCACCCCCTCTATCCACAACACCCCCATTTGATTATAATAGCATTAAGTTGTACTAAAATTCTTCCTATAGTTACTCCCTATAGACATAAATGAAGACACACTTCTGCAGCAGTGGTCGCCAACCAATGGTCTGTGGACCACTGATGGTTCACAAGAAAATTTTGGTGGTTCTGCCGTGTGTTGGTTCTGCCGCAAATCAGCATTGTGGTGAATGTATGCAGCCCACTGTTGTTTCCGGTTTTGTTCTCAATGCGCGTTGACAGTCATTGCTATCAGTGTGCATTGATATCCGATGCCTCCTTTGTAGTTCCGACTCCTTTAACCACTTCAATACAGGGCACTTAAACACCTTCCTGCCCAGATCAATTTTGAGCTTTCAGCGCTGTCGCACTTTGAATGACAATTGCGTGGTCATGCTACACTGTACCTAAATGAAATTTTTATCATTTTTTTCCCACAAATAGAGCTTTCTTTTGGTGGTATTTGATCACCTCTACGGTTTTTATTTTTTGCGCTACAAATAAAAAAATACCGAAAATTTTGAAAAAAAAAATGTTTTTTTTTTGTTTCAGTTTCAAAACTTTGTAAATAAGTACGTTTTCTCCTTCACTGATGGGCACTGATGGGGCTACACTGATGGGCACTGATAAGGCGGCACTGATGGGCACCAATGAAGTGGCACTGATGAGGTGGCATTGATGGACACTGATAGGCGGCACTGATAGGCGGCAAGGATGGGCGACACGGATGGACACTGATAGGTGGCACAAATTGGCACTGATAGCTGGCACGGATTGGCATGGATGGGCGGCAGAGATGGGCATGGATAGGCGGCACAGATGGGCATGGATAGGCGGCACAGATGGGCATGGGTGGGCACTGATAGGCGGCACAGGTGGGCACTCATAGGCGGCACAGGTGGGCACTCATAGGCGGCACAGGTGGGCACTCATAACAGGTGGGCACTCATAGGCGGCACAGGTGGGCACTCATAGGCGGCATTGGTGTTATACTGTACTAATGGATGCCAATCAGTGCCAAACAATAATGCATGCCAATCAGTGATGCCCATTGTGGGCACTGATTGGCATCCATTATGGGCACTGATTGGCATCCATTGTGCTGACCATTGGCATCCCTGGTGGTCTAGGGAGGATTACCTTTTCCCTGGTGGTGTCCCTGGTGGTCCAGTGTGGGCATCCTCAGGGGGGCTGTGCTGATAATCGATCAGCACAGACCCCCCCCCCCGTCAGAGGAGCAGCCGATCGGCTCTCCTCTACTCGCGTCTGACAGACGCGAGTGAGGAAAAGCCGATCACCGGCTCTTCCCATTTACACTGTGATCAGCCGTGATTGGACACGGCTGATCACGTGGTAAAGAGTCTCCGTCGGAGACTCTTTACCGAGATCGTAGTTGCCGGGTGTCAGACTGACACCCCGCAACAACGATCGCCGCGATGCGCGCCCCCGGGGGCGCGCGGCGGCTCATAATCCTGAGGACGTCATATGACGTCCGGTCAGGATTATCAAACCACTTTGCCGCCGTCTTTTTGTAATAGGGCGGGCGGCAAGTGGTTAAACTCAGAGGGAGGCTCCAGGAGTAGTGTAGAGAGAGGGAGGTGAAAAAGGAGGGGACTTCCAATGGTAGCGTTGATCACAGACTGTGGGAGGGAGCACAGAGCTTGAGTACACGGCTGGATAAGGATTTGTGTCAGTGGTCAGTGGGATTCAAAATTGTTAGTTTAGTGGTCAGTGAGGTCCAAAAGGTTGGCAACCACGTTTCTACAGCAAAGACAACTGCTGGGGTAGATCTATTATCTAGTGAGTCAAACACCCCCCGGTTCGGTTCACAGCAAAACATGCGAACAGGCAAAAAATTTGTGTGAACACGCGAACACCGTTAAAGTCTATGGGACACGAACATGAAAAATCAAAAGTGTTAATTTTAAAGGCTTATATGCAAGTTATTGTCATAAAAAGTGTATGGGGACCTGGGTCCTGCCCCAGGGGACATGTATCAATGCAAAAAAAAGGTTTTAAAAATGTCAGTTTTTTCAGGAGCAGTGATTTTAATAATGCTCAAAGTGAAAAAAAAAATGAAATATTCCTTTAAATATCATGACTGGGGGATCCCCTTAGTATGCCTGTAAAGTAGCACATATTTCCCGTGTTTATAACAGTACTGCTACAAAATCACATTTTCTAAAGGAAAATATCGATCAAATATATATATCAAATACACTGCCTGTACTGACTGAATATAGATTCTACACTGAATATCTAATCTACACTAAATGCAGAATATATATATATATATATATATATATATATATATATATATATATATATATATATCAAATACACTGACTGCACGCCACTAACTAAGCTGCCTAATCTCTCTTCATTCATTACACTATGGGGGTTATTTACTAAAGGAAAATCCACTTTGCACTGCAAGTGCACTTGGAAGTAAAGTCGCTGTAGATCCGAGGGGGACATGCAAGGAAAATAAAAAACAGCATTTTAGCTTGCACATGATTGGATGATAAAATCAGCAGAGCTTCCCCTCATTTCAGATCTACCCCTTAGATTTAGAGCGACTGCACTTCCAAGTGCACTTGTAGTGCAAAGTGCACTTGCCTTTTGTAAATAACCCCCTATATACTGTATTGCCGCCATGTAAGCAGCATCCTTATATAGTGTGGGACGTGGACTTAGCCCCCTGAACCATGATTGGCTAAAGGCACCCTGCCTTTGGCCAATTATGGCTCTCTCAGTAGAGCGCACTGTGATTGGCCAAAGCATGCAGGCGCATCCTTTGGCCAATTATAAGACGATCGCGCAGTCCATTATCAGGTGCTCCGCTGCGCTCAAAACTTGATGCGAACGTCCCACAAAGTTTACCGAATGTTCTGAAAAACAAAACGTAATTTGCCAGAATTTCTGAAATTCTCATTGAAATTTAAATAGAATTTTACATTGAATTACATTCTAATTCAAACTGTAAACATATTTCTGAAATCAAAGACAGTGGGGGTTATTTACGAAAGGCAAATCCACTTTGCACTGAAAGTGCACTTTCAAGTGCAGTTGCTGTAGATCCGAGGGGGACATGCAAGGAAAAGAAAAAAAAGTATTTTAGCTTGCACATGATTGGATGATAAAATCAGCAGAGCTTCCCCTCAAATCTACAGCGATCTACAGCGACTGCACTTACAAGTGCACGTGTAGTGCAGAGTGGATTTCCCTTTAGTAAATCAACTCCTGTGTGTGTTATTAGAGTACCATTTTGGAATATTGCTGTTTTTGTTAAGCCAGAGGTGATTTAACCGCTTGCCGAGCGCCGCACACAGATGTACATGGGCGGAATGGCACAGGCAGGCAAGTGAGCGTATCTGTACATCCCTTTAAATTTGCCGTCTATCGGACGCATGCCTGCCGCACGCCGAGGGAGGGTGCCCGCGGGTCCTGGGAACTTGATGTTCGCCAGCGGCCCGCGATTGCAGTGTGGAGAGGTAGAACTGGGGAGATACCTATATAAACAAGGCATTTGCCCATACTGCCTAGTGACAAGACACAGATCTACTGTTCCCTGTCATTGGGAGCAGTGACCGATGTAAAGTCAGTGGTAGCCCACCCCCCCCCCCCTACAATTAGAACACCTCCCTAGGACACACCTAACCCCTTGATCGCACCCTAGTGTTTAACCCCCTTCCCTGCCATTGTCATTTACACAGTAATCAGTGCAATTTTCTAGCACTGATCGCTGTATAAATGACAATGGTCCCAAAATTGTGTCAAAAGTGTCCGATGTGTCCGCCATAATATCACAGTTACAATAAAAGTCGCAGATCGCCGCCATTCCAATAAAAAAATAACTAATAAAAATGCCATAAATCTATCCCCTATTTTGTAGACGTTATAACTTTTGCGCAAACCAATCAATATACGCTTATTGCGTTTTTTTTTTTTTTTTTTACCAAAAATATGTAGAAGAGTATGTATCAGCGTAAACGGAGGAACAAAGTAGTTTTTTAATATATTTTTGGGGGATATTTACTATAGGAAAAAGGAAAATATGCTCTTTTTTTGTTTATAGAGCAAAAAATAGAAAACGCAGAGGTGATCAAATACCACCTGTACCGAGATAGTTCACTTACTCCTTTGCCCCTGGCGAACCCTGGTTGGGGACTAGGTTCCCAAAACTCTATTCCACTTAATTATGGATGATGGTAAAACTTATTGTTTTCATTATAATTTTTATTCTTAGAGGCCATTCATTTTCTTCAAATACCACCAAAAGAAAGCTCTATTTGTGGGAAAAAAAGGACGTCAATTTTGTTAGAGTGCCACATCGCACGACCACGCAATTGTCAGTTAAAGCGTCGCAGTGCCGAAATCGCAAAAAGTGCTCTGGTCAGGAAGGGGGGTAAATCCTTCTGGGGGTGCAGTGGTTAAAGAGTCATTGTAATCTTTTGATGAAAAATTTTCTTTTGTTCACTTTGCCGCATTCTAATAGAAAAAAAAATATAACATTTTTGTTTCGTCCGATTCAAAATTTATCGATTTGAACTTTTCCTATAGGAGAAAAAAACGCTAAATTTGAAGAAGATTCACAAAAAAGACAAAACTAATTCCGAATGCGAACTGAACGAGTCAACCGAATTTAACAAAACAAAATAACGAGATCAACTAATCTAAACAAAACTAAACACATTTTTTTCATCATGCGCATGTCTAGTCTCACAGTATACAGTTATCTTAACCACTTTAGTACTAGTCTGTAATACAATTTTATTAACAAGAGAAATCTAGTTTTTAGTAGACATGTGCGCCGTCAATAAATTTGTTTCGTTTCGTTCCATTTTGTATTAGCCGTTAATTTGTATTTCGTAATCCGTGTCTGAAATTCAATTTGGATTTGTACGAAATACGAATTTTTCGTTAGGTTCGTTAACTTAACGTTTGTTATGAGGAATTTAAGAAGCAAAAAATACCCTTCTCAATATGGCAGTCGTTGACTCATTATGCTCATTATGAGGAGCTCCCACCCTCCCTGTGCTGTGCTCATTATGGGGGGCTCCCACCATCCCTGTGCTGTGCTCATTATGAGGGGCTCCCACCATCCCTGTGCTGTGCTCATTATGAGGGGCTCCCCCCATCCCTGTGCTGTGCTCATTATGAGGGGCTCCCACCATCCCTGTGCTGTGCTCATTATGAGGGGCTCCCCCCATCCCTGTGCTGTGCTCATTATGAGGGGCTCCCCCCATCCCTGTGCTGTGCTCATTATGAGGGGCTCCCCCATCCCTGTGCTGTGCTCATTATGGGGGGCTCCCTCCATCCCTGTGCTGTGCTCATTATGAGGGGCTCCCCCATCCCTGTGCTGTGCTCATTATGGGGGGGCTCCCTCCATCCCTGTGCTGTGCTCATTATGAGGGGCTCCCTCCATCCTGTGCTGTGCTCATTATGAGGAGCTCCCTCCATCCCTGTGCTGTGCTCATTATGAGGGGCTCCCTCCATCCCTGTGCTGTGCTCATTATGAGGGGCCCCCACCATCCCTGTGCTGTGCTCATTATGGGGGGCTCCCTCCATCCCTGTGCTGTGCTCATTATGAGGGGCTCCCACCATCCCTGTGCTGTGCTCATTATGAGGGGCTCCCCCATCCCTGTGCTGTGCTCATTATGGGGGGCTCCCTCCATCCCTGTGCTGTGCTCATTATGAGGGGCTCCTACCATCCCTGTGCTGTGATTATTATGAGGGGCTCCCTCCATCTCTGTGCTATGCTCATTATGAGGGGCTCCCTCCATCCCCATGCTGTGCTCATTATGAGGGGCTCCCACCATCCCTGTGCTGTGCTCATTATGAGGGGCTCCCACCATCCCTGTGCTGTGCTCATTATGAGGGGCTCCCTATATAAATCGATAATAATAATAATCCCTGTGTTGTGTTGTTCTGAATCTCCCATCGACTACCAGTACCAGTCTCCCACTCCCCATATTAAAAAAGTTAATTTTCCCAACCCTCACTCAGCAGCAGAAGAAAACCTCTGATTGGTCAACAAAACAAAAGTCACGTTTCCGTTGTAACGGAATTTGGATCCAAAATTAGTCAACGAAATTTCGTATTTCGTATACAGTTCGGAAGCATAGAAATTCGTATTTGAGATGCTTCCGAATGTACGAATTTTCGGAAATTCGTACGAATTTTCGATTCATACGAAACGAACCGCGCATGTTTAGTTTTTAGTGCTGTGATGATTTGACTAACAATTACTCAGTTATGCAACACTTTAGTTTTATATAATTTTTTTTTAAGACAGATAGAACTTTTGTTTGATGGTATTTAATAACCTTCAGGCTTTTTATGTTTTAAAAGTAAAAAATACCAAAAAAGAACAAAAAAAAAAAATTTTCTTTTACGCCCAGGACAGTACAAAGCCCCTAAAATATCCACTTTTTGAACCGTTGACTCCCCAAGATGATCTGATTTTTTGCTTATTTAATTGGAAACGAAGAAACATGCTGGTATAGAGGAGCTTAGTAATGGTGCACTAGATACATAAAATTAGATTTCCTGGAGTTCTATTTTAAATGCATAGGTCATACACAGGGGGAGGAGATGAAGGGGTTAATGTACAGGTCACATACAGGGGGAGGAGGAGATGAAGGGGGTTCATGTTAAAATATTCAAGATAAGGGAAGCAAAAGGGTTAATATACCGATCACTGCATAGACAGGATCCAAGGGTTAAAAGAGAAGTATAGGAATTGTGTTTTTTTAGGAATCATACTTACCTAGGTGGATGCAGCATCAGTCCCCCGCTGGCTCTAACACTGAGATCAAAGACTACCGATCGCTCGATCCTCAGAGCTCTCTGCACAGAGACATGGTGATTGTCACTCACCGGCTCTCTGCTCTGCCCCCCCGCACACTCACTGAAGCGCTGGGCTGTAGAGGGAGCAGGAGTGTCCGGCTCAGCCTCTCAGCAAGTTGCTGAGAGTCTGAGCCTTCCACCCTCCACAGCCCAGGGCTCCAGTGAGCATGCGGCGGTGGGGGAAGAGCAGAGAGCCGGTGACTGACAATCAGGCATGTGTGTGGATCCTGAACATATGGTCGCAATCTTTCCCGAGCCTGGACCGGCTCTGTGACATCAGCCAACAGCAGGTTTTAACCCGTTGTCTGCTGAAAAGGGGTCACGGCAGTGCAGAATGGACTGCACTCCTTTGATCTACAAACGAGCTTGGGCTGCACTTCTCCTTTAGAAACTATCCCACAACCTCTATTATTTATTGCTGCTGCT
This sequence comes from Lithobates pipiens, assembly GCF_037356315.1. Lineage (NCBI taxonomy): Eukaryota > Metazoa > Chordata > Amphibia > Anura > Ranidae > Lithobates > Lithobates pipiens. Next base: position 6,542,702 of record NW_027507892.1, on the reverse strand, counting down.
GATCTGGAACTAATGAATAAATAGGTCATTCATTTATAAGTTACTTCTTTCTACCTTTCTTCTGTTGTAAGAGGAAGGGGTGGGCTCACCACAGTAAACATTGCACTGCTTACATTTGTGATTGGTCATTACAGAAATCACATGGTGCAAAGCCACTCAGATTGGCTGTACACGGATGAGTCAATTCACAGCCCTAGATGGGCAAACTTGTCAGGGACCTAGATGGGACAGCGGTTGGCACCAAGCCACCCAAGTCCTGCCCCACTTCTTCTTGGAATAGAGCAAACACATACCTGTCTTTGGTCTGCCATCCTGTATACATTTCTCCCAGCCATAAGTCCGCTTACTACAATGTACATTCCTGACCAGAGGCCTAATACTCAATATAAAGGAATGTCCACTCCATTTGTGCTTTCAAAACTTTACTGCATTCAGTAACCTTTTCTGACATACATCACACCAGGAGGGACCCGTCCATTAAGGGTGCACAGGCGCCCCCCCCCCCATTCATCACCACCTCCCCTATCCATGTGTACGGCCCCTTTCAGGACATCGGTGCATGGATTCCAATGCGGGGGGGGCTGTTTTTTAGAAGCACCGATTAGAGCCAGAGGCTCTAATAGGCTTCAATATAGGGTGGGCTCGGGTCACAGAGAGTGCGCTCCGAGCCCACCCAGGTGTGTTACAACAGTGAATCAACACTGACCCTGCTCCCGATCAGGAAGAAGGTTTTGACAGGAGGAGGAAGAGGGGAGGAGCAAGGAGGCGAGAACTCGGAAACCGAGCCTCTGCACCACGCTGCCTGCCACCCGCCACGATGGGGTAAGTGCCGGACCAACCGGAAAACAGGGGGGGTGGTGCCGCTCGGGGGGGGGGGGGAATGTGTGGTTACTGGACAGTTAGAAATACCTCCCTGGGGAAGACTTAACCCCTCGATCGCCCCCTAGTATTAAGCCCTTCCCTGCCGGTGACATTTATACAGTAATCAGTGGCTATTTTAACCACTTGCCGACCAGCGCACGACGATGTACGTCGACAGAATGGCACGGGCAGGCAAATGGGCGTACATGTACGTCCCTTTAAATTTGCCACCCTGCCATTGGGAGCGCGCCGACGGCGCCGCGCTCCCGCGCTGGTCGGGACCCCCGTGAGTCCGGTCGCGGGACCTGCGGACTCGATCGCCGCGGGCATCCACGCGATCGCCTCACGGAGCGGCCAAATGAAGAAATGCAGTTGTAAACAGCATTTCTTCATTCTGCCTAGCAACTAGTGACGCTGATCTCTGCTCCATGTGATTGGAGCAGAGATCAGTGTTCACTAAATGAAAGCCCAACCCCCCCACAGTTAGTAACACACCCCTAGGAACACTTAACCCCTACACTGCCACCCACTGGTTAACCCCTTCACTGCCAGTGTCATTTACACAGGAATTACTGCATTTATATAGCAGTGATTATTGTATAAATGACAATGGTCCCAAAAATGTGTCAAAAATGTCCGATGGGTCCCCCACAATGTCGCAGTCACAATAAAAATCGCTGATTGCCGCCATTACTAGTAAAAAAAAAAAAATTATAAAAAATTATTAATAAAAATGATATAAAACTATCCCTATTTTGTAAACGCTATAACTTTTGCGCAAACCAATCAATAATCGCTTATTGCGATTTTTTTTACCAAAAATATGTAGAAGAATACGTATCGGCCTAAACTGAGGGAAAAAAATGTTTTTTTATATATTTTTGGGGGGTATTTATTATAACAAAAAGTAAAAAATAATGCGTTTTTTTCAAAATTGTCGCTCTATTTTTGTTTATAGCGCAAAAAATAAAAACCGCAGGGGTGATCAAACACCACCAAAAGAAAGCTCTATTTGTGGGAAAAAAAGGACGTCAATTTTGTTTGGGAGCCATGTCGCACGACCGCGCAATTGTCAGTTAAAGCGACGCAGTGCCGAATCGCAAAAAGTGGTCTGGTCTTTGACCAGCAAATTGGTCCGGTCTGAAAGTGGTTAAGCTCTGATCGCTGTATAAATGTCAATGGTCCCAAAAAAAGTGTCATAAGTGTGTGAGCTGTCCGCCGCAATGTCGCAGATCGCCGCCATTAGTAGTAAAAAATAAATAAATAATAAAAAGGCCATAAATCTATCCCTTATTTTGTAGACACGATAACTTTTGCGAAAACCAAATATGCACTTATTGCGATTTTGTTTTTATACCAAAAATATATAGAAGAATACACATTGGCCTAAACTGACGAAAAAAAATTTTTGGGGATATTTATTATAGCAAAAAGTAAAAAAAAATGTTTTTTTTTTCAAAACTGACGCTCTCTTTTTGTTTATCTCGCAAAAAAAACAAAAATGCGGAGGTGATCAAATACCACAGGGTACAGGATCGCACGATTTGTCAGTTAAAACGATGCAGTGCCGTATCGCAAAAATGGCCCGGTCATTAAGGGGGGAAATCCTTCTGCTCCTTAAAGCAGTTGTATACCCTTTTTTTTATATTTTTACCTACAGGTAATCTTATAATAAGGCTTACCTGTAGGGAAAATGAATACAGGCATACCCCACTTTCAAGTACACAATGGGGTTTATTTACTAAAGCTGGAGAGTGCAAAATCAGGCTCACTTCTGCATAGAAACCATTGCCTATTTAAAAGTGGGGTATGCCTGTATACGGTTTAGGAGATATTCACTTTGAATGCAGCTGCTGATGTCAGCGGCGCATGCGCTGTGATGCTGCCGGACCTTTCCGGAAAGAAGTCTCCCACGCGCATGCGTGAGAGTGACGACATTGCGGCTCCGGCCACTCACAATGCCAATGCCGCCAACTCGGAAGACACGCCGAGGGGAAATGTCTGCTCCCTCGGCGGTGACCAGGATCAGCGGCTGAAGCCTCATTCTAAGGTAAGTATTTCATACCTTTTGCCTTACAGGTTTAAAAAAAAAAAAATGTTGTGCGGGTATACAACCGTTTTAGTGGATAGTAAAGATAATAATAATGATAAGTGAAAGTGAAGGAAAATCAAAATTTTGAATTGAAAACAGGAATAGAGGTTAAACTTTCCAATAGGCCTACTAGTTCCAGTAACAATCGGGGATTCGGAGGGATTTTCTCTCAGTTCCTGTTGTGCCTATGGGAAAGGAAGTGAAGTAATATCTCCCCAAATGGGACACAGATGGCAAAAAAAAAAGAAAACAAACTGAAAGGGGTCGCGTGCATGAGCGCCAGCACTTGGATTTGTGTGTGTAAAGGAGAGGAGCCATATCATTTGTACCTACTAAGTAGGAAAAACGATATGTCTCCTCTCCTGATCACTCACATCCCCATACAGTTAGAACACGGTGAGGTGACCAGTGACATTTACACAGTAATCAGTGCATTTTTATAGCACTGATCGCTGTATAAATGTCACTGGTCCCAAAAAAAGGGTCAAAAGTCTCCGATCTGTCGGCCATAATGTCGATGTACCACTAAAAATTACAAATTACCACCATAAATAGTAAAAAAAAAAATCTAAAAAATAAATATATATATATATAAATGCCATAAAAATGCAATAAATCTTTCCCATAGTTTGTAGATGCTATAACTTTTGTGCAAACCAATCAATATATGCTTATTGTAATTTTTTTTTACCAAAAATATGTAGAAGAATATATATTGGCCTAAACTGAAAAAAAAATGTGTTTAAAAAAAAAAAAAAAACTGGGGATAGCTATTATAGCAAAAAGTGAAATATATATATATATATATATATATATATATATATATATATATATATATATATATATATATATATTTTTTTTTTTTTATTATTGCTTTTTTTATTGTTTATAGCGCAAAAAATAAAAAACCCAGAGGTGATCAAATATCACCAAAAGAAAGCTCTATTTGTGGGGAAAAAAGGACGTTTATTTTGTGTGGGTGCAATGTCGCACGACCGCGCAATTGTCAGCTAAATCGACGCAGTGCCGTATCGCAAAAAGCGCTCTGGTCAGGAAAGGGGTAAATCCTTCCGGGGCTGAAGTGGTTGAAGAGTCGTTGTAATCATTTGATGAAAATTTTCCTTTTGTTCACTTTGCTGCATTTGAATCGAAATTTTTTTTTTATATATAACATGGTGGTGATCAAATACCAGCAAAAGAAAGCTCTATTTGAGGGAAAGAAAAAAGAATGCAAATTTAATTTGGGTACAGCGTTGCATGACCACGCAATTGTAGGTTATAACGACGCAGTGCCAAATTGTATAAATTGCCCTGGTCGGGAAGGGGGTCAAATATTCCGGGGCTGAAGTGGTTAAAAAAAAATACCAGTCTGCCGTTATCCTTGAGGCTGTTGATAATCAGGCAGGTAAATAATGCAGAAAGCTAGTGTTGCTGAAGGGAAGCCTTGAACTCCAGCGCTCCATAGCACAGTTACAGCTCTTTACAAATTAAACCGTGGCCCCTGTCAATGCTACAGCATTCCATCATGTTACCAGACTAGAGCCAAGGGTTGTGATTCTCTGTCTGGCATGCAAGCTCCTGTGTATAATTATCAAACACGGCATCCCTGCTCCTGTCCGTAAGAGTGACCAGCTGGCCAGGTTTCCAGGGCAACACCTACCTAAGTTGTTTTAGTGACAATTACAGTTAGGTTAATTGATCAGTTAACCAGTTCACAGTCAGAGGCACATATTAACTAGCTTCCTTGCTTTAAAGGGTTAATTGTTAATTACACTAGGTTTGGAGAACCGATTAGGCTAAAGGAGCCTTGATTTAATAAAAGATAAAGCTGAATTAACTTTTTCAAGTCAGCTCCTCTGGTAAATTGGCAAGAATGCATTCATGACCAATTACTGGGGTCATCGGTTCGAATCCCAACCATGAAACTACCTGCCTGGAGTTTGAATGTTCTCCTTGTTCCTGTGTGGATTTTCTCCAGTACTGCAGTTCCCCCCCCCCCCCCCCCCCGCACTCCAAAGACATGCTGGAAAGTTTATTGTCTCTAGCCACTTCGTGCCGGAGGGATGTCCTGGGATGTCCTTGACTTTCCAGGGGGTTTTATCTGAATGATGCCTGCAGCTACAGACATCATCCAGACATCAGCTTTTTCAGCCGGCGATTCCCTACACCATAAGACAATCATAGGGGCTGTTCTGCCGCTTGATCATTCTTACGGGCGGCGGGAGGGGATGCCTCCCCCATCCCGCCGCCCTCCGGTGCTTCTACCGACTCACTGCTTCCATCGGTGAGCCGGATACAGGATCCGCCGGTCCTGGATGGTGATCATAGAGATTTCCAGTGGACCAGATGGTCAAAAAAAGATACAAGATAAAGCTGAATGAACTTTTTCAAGTCTGCTCCTCTGGTAAATTGGCAAGACTGCATTCCTGACCAATTACTGGGGTCATCGGTTCTAATCCCAACCATGAAACTATCTGCCTGGAGTTTGAATGTTCTCCTTGTGCCTGTGTGGATTTTCTCCAGTACTGCAGTTTTTTTCCCCCCGCACTCCAAAGACATGCTGGAAAGTTTATTGTCTCTAGCCATTTCGCGCCGGAGGGATGTCCTGGGACATCCTTGACTTTCCGGGGGTTATATCTGAATGATGCCTGCAGCTACAGACATCATTCAGATATCGGCTTTTTCAGCCGGCGATTCCCTACACCATAAGAACAATCATAGGGGGTGTTCTGCCGCTTGATCATTCTTATGGGCGGAGGGAGGGGATGCCTCCCCTGTCCCGCCGCCCTCCGGTGCTTCTACCGACTCACTGCTTCCATTGGTGAGTCAGACACAGGATCCGCCGACCCCGGATGAGGATCATAGAGATTTCCGGTGGACCAGATGGCCACCAGAGTCTCTATGATTGTTTGGAGGCCTGGCACGATGTTATGACATCACGCCCGGCCTCTGCATTAAAAAAAACGGTGCCGCCTCGGCTGATCGTTTTTTTTTTATTTATTTATTTATTTTAGGCTTCCCAGCCTAGAGGTGAGATGTGGGGTCCTATTGACCCCACATCTCACTTTAAAGAGGTCCAATCATGCCATATTCCTATTACAAGGAATGTACAAACTAAAAAAACAAAAGTAAAATTAACAAAAAAAAAATGTATAACGCCCCTGCCCCCATGAGCTTGTACGCAGAAGCGAACGCATACGAACCCATATGAAAACGGTGTTCAAACCACACATGTGAGGTATCACCACCAACATTAGAGCAAGAGCAATATTTCTAGCCCTAGACCTCCTCTGTAACTCAAAACATGTAACCAGTAAAAAAAATTTAAACGTCGCCTATGGGGATTTTTAAGTACCAAAGTTTGGCGCCACTCCACGAGTGCATGCAATTTTGAAAAGTGACATGTTGGGTATCAATTTCAGCGTATCTTTATCTTTTTACATTATGGAAAAAAAATGGGCTAACTTTACTGTTGTTTTTAAAGCATGAAACTGTTTTTTCTTTTCTGAAATAAACGTGTTGTAATTGTATTCTCTAGGGTCTTTGCTAAAAAAAACATATATAATGTTTGGGGGTTCTATGTAGTTTTCTAGCAAAAAAATGATGAATTTTACATGTAGGAGAGAAATGTCAGAATTGGCCCGGGTGTGAAGTGGCTAGTCTAAATTGGCCCTACTATGTGTATGTATGAATGTGAGTTAGGGACCTTAGACTGTAAGCTCCTTGAGGGCAGGGGACTGATGTAAATGTACAATATATATGTAAAGCGCTGCGTAAAATGTTTGCGCTACTAATAACAAATCTATTACAAAGGGGGAAAACTCTGCCTACTGTAGACTCATGAGGTGTTACATTTTGTGTATTTGATAATGTTTTTGTGAAAAATCATAGTAAAGGGCACCATTGACTTTCCAAAATCTCAGCCTTGTTTGGGCCATCTACACATCTAGACTTGTGTCTTGACCCCAGGTGAAAATGGACACCGGAGGCGCTGCCCCGAAGCCCGCCGCCCAGTTTGAGTCCGCCATGCTGAAGCAGAGGACACTGGAGCCGCTGCCCACCACCCACCACCTAGATGGGGTAAGTGCCAGACCAACTGCGGGGGGGGGGGGGGGGGCTAGTTGTTTGCCCCCCCCCAAAAAAAACACCACATTTATTTGTTTATTTTGCATATTTGTACTGCATTATTGTTAAACAAATATGATTTGAGGTTGGATATACTACTTTCTGTGCTAGCAGGCTCATTTTCACATTTAGGTTTTATGTCACAGCACAGAGTTAGGTTAGGTTTTATGTCACAATATAAAATCTATGCTGTGACATAAAACCTAAATGTGAAAATGAGCCTGCTAGCACAGAAGGTAGTATATCCAACCACAAATCATATTTGTTTAACAATAATGTAGCACAAATATGCAAAATAAACAAATAAATGTGCAATATTCACCATATACATAGTTACATATCCCTGTATGTTGTGGTCATTCAGGTGCTTATCTAATAGTTTTTTTAAACTATTGATGCCCCCCGCTGAGACCACCACTTGTGGAAGGGACTTCTGGTGATGTACACAATACTGTTCACCCCTAGTGCAGTTGCTACTTCTTTTCTGGTGGTGTACACTGTACACAATACAGTACAGTGTAGTGTGGTTTTGCTAAACAAAATTTACAGCATGTCCTGAAGGCCACCAAGGAGAGGCAGACGCTCACAGGCCACTAAAAGAGGGCAAGCAGGCTCTGTGTCTACAGTCAACAGTGCTGGTCGTGGACACGGTGCATCCTCAGCATGTGGCCATGGGGCACATTTTTTTTCTGCAGCTGGCCACAACATGCAGAAGAGTTGGTGGAATGGATAAAAAAGCCATCCTCATCCTCTTCATCCTCTGTCACCCAGACTCAGAATAGTTTGCCTGCCAATGCAGCTGCCAAAGTGGCCTATTCCATCGGCTCCATGTCAACAGTCACTCCTTCCCTAGCCCCACCATCATTCACGGAGGAGTCCCCCATTCGACTATTCAACCACAGTGTCAGGTACATGCTGCAGGAGGATGTACAGTGATTTGAAGGCTCCGATGATGGTACCCAGGTTGAGAAAGGGAGTAACGTGAGCCTAGAGAGAGGGGGTGCCCAAGAAGGTCAAGAAACTGGTAACCATGTTCCCCCAGATGCAGCATACTGCCAAGTGTGCTCCAGTGACAAGGAAGGAGGGGATGATGCGGTCACTGACTCTACTTGGGTGCCTGGTAGAAAAGAGGAGGAGGAGGCCCATCCCCAACGAGGCAGGATTCCCTCCAGAGGGAAGCTTAAGGGCAGCCACCTTATTGGAGACTCCCTGCATATTTTGAAAAGTTCTTTGGTGTGGGCCTTTTTTGACACATGTGCAGTAGATCGCACCGTTGCTGTCTCCAGACGACGTCTATGAGGACAAAACGCGGCAGACTTCTACTGCAGCTGAATTTTTTATTGAAAAAGCACTTGATTCACTGTACAAATGTGAGTTTATTACCATTTCTTTTATTAAAAATATTTTTAAATGGCATTACGCTATATGGCCCCATTTTCTTATTACATGTGTCCAACAATCTGAGCTGGATCATATAGCTGGAGATAACCTATTGTTCATTATATGAGTGGAGTGAGCATTTCTGAAGTTTCCCTGGCGAGTTCAACCTTGTGAATGTGAACTTTTTTAAACTACACAAGCCCGTGTGATCCTTCGAATATACATTCATTTGGGTCAAATACGTCCGGTAAGTCCGCATCGTAAATGGTGGTGGGATTGTCACGTGGTGTCTGCATGTTTTCCATATTCAATGAAGGTGGAATGTGAATGTGACTACACACGTGGGATTGGACCGTTTTATGCAAAGAGACTCTGTTGATCTTTTTTCTTTTGTCTTTTGTTTGGACTATTGAACATTTTCATTTTCGGTTCACATAATAGTATAATTATATGTGTGAATTGCTTCTATTTTGCATGATTTCTAATGATTGTTTTATATAATATAATACTGGTGTTCATCTAGATTTATGTTCTTACTATAAGGAACACTGTTGAGTTTTGAGAGGTGGCACATGAAGTTATGTCACTTAGTTTATGTAATCTTTGCAGAGTTGTTTAGCGCTACACTTTTGTATTGACTGTCTGCAACATATGTCTGAAGCGCATCAATCATGGCCAAAACAGCAGCCGCTTGGGCACCACATGCTTGACCAGACATATGACGACCTCTCATGCAGTCCGTTGGCAACAGCACTTAAAAGACCCACATCAAAGAACAAGGCGGACCTCTCCTTGCTCCTCATCAGCTGGGATCTCCAACCCCACTATACCTCCAGTCCTCTCAGAAACCTGCACTGAGAGGAATGAAGGTATAGAAATAGGTGTCCCAAGTACTTGCGGCCAGTCTGCTAGTGGTACACCAACATCTGATTTTAGCAGGAAAATTTCCCTACCCCAGTTGCTAAACCATCAAAAGAAATTCGTTCCCAGCCATTCACATGCTCAGCGTCTGAATGCTAGACTGGCCAAACTGGTAGCACTGCAACTGTTGTCTTTTCAGCTGGTAGACTCTGCCCCCTTTCGTGAATTTGTGGAATGTGCTGTACCTCAGTGGCAGGTTCCCAAACACCGTTTCTTTTCATGGAAGGCCATTCCGGTTCTCTACCAGCATGTGGAAGGCAATGTCTTGGCATTGTTGGACAGGGCATTCAGCAGTAAGGTGCATATTACCGCTGACTCATGGTCCAGCAGGCATGGACAGGGATATTACCTTTCTTTCACGGTGCACTGGGTAACTCTGCTGACAAACTGGGAAGGATGCAGGACAGGGTTCAGTATTGTTGGAGCTAGTTCCGCCATTCCGCCATTACGCCTCCAAAATGTTAGTAGTTGTGATTCTGACACAGCTCTCTCCTCCACCCCCTCCACTTCTTCTTCCTCTATGGCCTCTTCCTCTGCAGATTTCTCCTCTGAACCAGTGGTGCTCCATCGGCATTCAAGGTGCTACGCAAGCACTCAGGCAAAAAGATGCCATGTGGTGCTTGAGTTGGTCTGCTTAGGGGATAGGAGCCACACTGGGGCAGAGATTCTGGCAGCTTTGCAGTGGCAGGCTCAGAGATGGTTGATGCCATGCTAGCTTCAGCCAGGAATGGTTATATGCGACAATGGCACCAACCTCCTCTCTGCCCTCTGACAGGGACACTTGACCCATGTTCCCTGTTTGGCTCACATCATGAATTTGGTGGTGCAGCGGTTCTTGAGCAGGTACCCAGGCTTACAGGATCTCCCGAGGCAGGCCAGGAAAGTCTGTGGTCATTTCCGCCGGTCATATAATGCCAGTGCTTGGCTGGCTGGCATTCAAAGAGAATGCAACCTGCCTAAGAACCTCCTCATTTGTGACATGCCTACCAGGTGGAACTCAACGTTTTTGCAATTCTGCAGCTACTGCACATGAAACAGAGGGCCATCAATGAGTACCTGTGTGAGTATGGCTTTTTTCGCCACACCAGTGGCTACTGATCAAGGATGCATGCACTGTACTCTCATCATTTGAGGAGGCCATGAGGATGGTGAGCAGTGACAGTGCATGCTTCAGTGATACTGTCCCTCTTGTCTTCCTGTTGGAGCACACGCTTTGTGGAATATTGGACAGGGCACTTGAGGCAGAACAGCGGGAGGAAGAGGAGGACTTCCTTACCTCTCAGGCCCCCTTTATCCAGATATTATTCCTGTGAGCCTGCCGATCCCACAGGAAGAAGAAGAGGAGGAGGATTGTGTCAGCATGGAGCTGGAGGATAACACTCAGCATCAGCAGCAGTCTTCAAGGGATCATTTTGAGTCCCCAGAAACCCATCGAGTTGTACGTGGCTGGGAGGAGGTGGTTCAGGATCATGTGATCCTTAGTGACCCAGTGGACTCAGGATCGAATGCCTCTGCAAACTTATGCTGCATGGCCTCCCTGATCCCCCAAAAGCCTGCAAAAGGACCCTAGGATTCATGGTATCAAGGAGAGGGATCATTACTGGCTGACAACCCTTCCTGATCCACGTTACAAGAGTAAGGTTGCAGAACTTATCCAGCCTTCGCAGAGGGAGCAGAGGATGAAACATCTTTGGGAGGCCTTGCAGAAAGGTTTGTGCGTTTCCAGAGCCTGGGAGGTTACAATTTTCTGGTGCTGGACAACATGTTGCTAAGGCTTCGTTCAGTCACAGAAAGAGCGGTGGAGAAGGTGGCCAGCTGACCGATGCCTTCAGACAATTCTTCATTCCTCAGTGCCAAGGTCTGATTGGTTCCAACAACCATCGCTACCATCTGAATTACATGGTGCAGGAATATCTAGGGGCAAGATCAGACTTGGAGACCTTTCCAACAGAACATCCACTGGGTTACTGGGTCTTGAAGATGGGCCACTGGCCAGAGCTTACTCAATATGCAGTTGAGCTACTGGACTGTCCTGTATCCAGAGTTCTTTCTGAATGCACATTCAGTGCTGCTGGAGGCTTTGTAAATGATCACAGAGTGTGTCTGACCACAGACACTGTTGATCAGCTCACATTCACAAAAATGAATCAGTCTTGGATCAGCAGCTACCAAGAACCTGATGCTGATGTAATCGATTGATTTTTCTATGAATGTGGGATCCCTTGAAGCCTAAGGCCCAATTTTTCTTTTTAACAGGGACATGTAATTACAATTTTTGATAAAATATTTCACAGAAGGGACTGCTCCAGCGCCAACCAAGAGTAACTGTGAGGGCTTACAGTGTTGTGGAACCACCACCACCACCAAAGGCCCAATTTTTCTGCCCCTGTTTAACAGGGCATGTAATTACAATTCTTGATATAATATTTCACAGCAGGACCCATTCCAGCACCCACCAAGAGTAACTGTGAGGGCTTACTGTGTTCTGGTACCACCAACCCAATTTTCCACAGAGTATATAGGACAGGCGGTCCCTTATTTTCCCTTACTTACAAACGACTCCTACTTACAAATGGAGGACGACAACAGGAAGTGAGAGTAAATCTACCCTTAGGAAGGGAAATTCTCTTCTGTAAGAGTTAATATAGGAAAACGGTGTCTCCACTGATGCTTTATCACCAATTCTTGTTTCCCTAATAACCTAAAATGTTCAAAATCCAATTGTCATTGGGACAAAAAGTGAGGTGAAATCTTCTGAACAGGGGCAAAGACAACAAAACAAATGTTACAGGGGTGATAACCCTTCTCTATGTTATCCAATAAGCTTAAAAATAACTGGAGCTACACTTATAAAATGTACCTGTTCCAAATTACAAACAGATTCAACTTAAGAACAAACCTACAGTCCCTATCGTGTTTGTAACCTGGGGACCGCCTTTATACTGCTGTTCAGAGTATATAGGGCCTGGGGGACTCACGCCTTTTTTTGTAATTTGGGTGCGGGGTTCCCCTTAATATCCATACCAGACCCAAAGGGCCTGGTAATGGGCTGGGGGTAACCCATGGCGTTTTCCTCAATGATTTTCATCTATAATCCATACCAGACCCAAAGGGCCTGGTAATGGGCTGGGGGGGGGTGGGGGGGATAACCCATGGCATTTTCCTCAATGATTTCATCTATGCTGGAATCCAACATTACATTACAGACGCAAGCAGTTTTAAATGACTTTTATTCCTTTGGAAATGTCATTTTATGCAGGGACTGTTCTAAACACTGGAAACATGCCCCACTTTACAGGCATACTATAGACACCCCCCAGGCACGATATTTAAAGGAATACTTCACTTTTATTGTTTCACTTTAAGCTTTATTAAAATCACTGCTCCCGAAAAAACAGCAGTTTTTAAAACTTTTTTTTTGCATTTCACTTTTTATGATACTTTTTATGTCAATAGCTTACATATTAGCCTTTAAAATTAGCACTTTTGATTATTCATGTTCGAGTCGCATATACTTTAACGGCGTTTGTGAGTTTGCACAAATTTTTTGTCTGTTCGCATGTTCTGCCACGAACCAAACCGGGGGGGGGGTTCGGCTCATCCCTAGTCACCAGTACGGTATTTATAATTTGAAATCATATCTCCTCTCTATCATCTCTTCTCCAGAGAGAATAAGTTCAGTGCTCGCAACCTTTCTTCAGAACTAATTTCCTTCAGACCCTTTATTTTGCTTTGTTGCCCTTCTTTGTACTCGCTCCATTTCCACATCCTTCCTGAGCACTGGTGCCCAGAACTGGACAGCAACTCTAGGTGCGGCCCTACCAGAGTCTTGTAGAGCGGGAGAATTATCGTTTTCTCTCTGGAGTTAACCCCCTTTTTAATGCTTGCCAATATTCTGTTTGCTTTGTTAGCAGCAGCTTGGCATGCCATTGCTGAGCCTATCATCTACTAGGACCCCCAGGTCCTTTTACATCCTAGATTCCCCCAGAGGTTCTCCCCCCCAGTGTATAGATTGCATTCATATTTTTGCCACCCAAATGCATTATTTTAAATTTTTCTACATTGAACCTAATTTGCCATGTAGTTGCCCATCCCATTCATTTATTCAGATGTTTTTGCAAGGTTTCCACATCCTGCAGAGAAGTTATTACTTAGCTTAGTATCGTCCACAAATACAGAGATTGAACTGTTTATCCCATCCTCCATGTTGTTTATGAACAAATAACAAATTAATTAGGATTGGTCCCAGCACAGAACCCTGGGGGACCCCACTACCTACCCCTGACCATTCTGAGTATTCCCCATTTATTACCACCCTCTGAACTCGTCCTTGTAGCCAGTTTTCAATCCATGTACTTGTAGGGGTTCCACCATTACCTAAGGCATTCACATCAACATCAGGTACGTTGCCTTCTCCCTGTGGGCATGCTTTTTAACTTGTTGCCAAAATTTGATGGCCAGAACATGTCACTGTCGGACTGGGTGACGAGATTACAGAGCGTTGCTAGAATTTACAATGTCAGCCCAGAGCTACAGGTGGAAATTGCTTTGGCTGCCCTGGAGGGTGAAGCGCGGAAAACTGTTTGCTTACAACCGGAAGCTACGCGCAGTACCTTGAAAGAGATTGTGCGCTTTCTAGAAGAAATATACGGTGAAACAGCTAGTGCGGGCCACCTCCGGGCAAAGTTCTTCTACCGGGTACAGCAGGAAAATGAAGGGGTCTTACAATATGCAACGGCTCTACAGGAAGTACTGGCTGAGATACAGAAAAAAGAGGCAGACGGGATAACCGCCATGGGATCCGCAGACCGGATACTGAGGGAACAATTGATCCTGGGACTCTACAGCTCTCACCTGAGACAAGCCCTACGGGAACGAGTCAGAGTGGACCCTACACTGAATTTTCGGCAAATATTGGCTGAGGCCGTGGAGCGAAGTAAAGAAGAAATTTATGCCTCTGGAGTGATACGGACCCAGACCGCCTCCCTCGGGGTTGCGAAGAATGAAGAGGTCCTGGTTAGAGTGGTGCAGGACCTACAAAGCTCCCTGGGTCTCATGCATGAGAAGTTGACGCAAATAGAGAGACGGATGGATTTGAGCTACCCCCCTGAGGTTGCATATCTGGGGCAACAACAACCTTATCAGACTGCCTCGATGGTTCCTGCACCAGAGCATCCTTACCCATGTATTCCCACCTACCGAGTCCCTCAATATCCTCCAGTGAGCTCAGCCAGTCCAGGCCTACGGGCGCCTCCCGCACACAGACAGAGAGAACAACGCATAGAGGCTCAGTGCTGGCGGTGTGGAGAAAAAGGACACTTCGTTAGAGAATGCCGGAGGGACCTGCCTAGACGCCCAGAGCCGGCGTTAAAACTTCAGGCCCCCGCAGTAATGAGGCACACTGCGGGGGAGGTAGAGTGTCAGGCCACTCAGCACAGCTCCGAACACCTGGTTGCAGGATGTCCCACCATAAGAGCCGAGTTTGAAGGCATTCCAGTCAACTGTTTAGTGGACACCGGATCACAGGTAACGACCATGCCTGAGTCATATTTCAACCGTTACTTTCAAGCACTGGCCAAGCCAGAACAGGGGACATTGATCCGGGTCACAGCAGCTAACCAGCAACAAATCCCTGTCACAGGTGTCGTATGGATGAATGTACGTCTGTGTGGACAGGAAGTTGGAAAAAAAGGTATCCTGCTGGTCCCTGAAACCTTCAAAGAAGAGGTACCGGTGATAATGGGCATGAATATCCTGCGAGAGTTGGATCAAATTATGTTCACTAAAAGGGGGCCGGGCTATTGGAAGAATGCCACTCCACACAAACCAACGCAAAAGGCATTTCAACGGTTAATCCGGTTTTGTGGGACACAGAAGAGTGTCCCAGTACATCAGTCTGTAGGAAATATTCGAGTGCCGGGAAGGGCTACCCTTACCCTCCCTCCTGATCGGGAGACTATACTGACTTTGCCCGTGGGAACCTCCCGCAACCTTGAAGGTATGGAGGTGATCATTGAGCCTGCAGGCCTGGGAGAGTTAGGTCAGGATGTCCTAGTGGCCCGGACACTGGCAGTAGTCCAAAATGGACGAGTACCCATAAGAGCTGTAAACGTTGGACAACGGGAAGTCTCTCTGGTGCCAGGAGTGGAACTGGCTCGCGTGTACCTACAGCGGGGAGAAGTGCTGAGTCAGGGAGAAGTGACTCTAGCTCCAATAGGCAATTCTGCTTGGACCTTGGCAGTTACTGCAAAGCCTGCAGAGGCACCGACCCCAGAATGGAATGGGACAGTCATCTTGGAACAAATGGAGATAGATGTGAAAGCTCTAAGTCCGGATCATTTACGAGCAGTTGAAACCATGCTGTGGGAGAATCAAGCTGCGTTTGCCCGCAATGCCAATGACTTTGGTTGCACAGATGCTATCACACATGAGATACCGACGGGGGACACTCCCCCAAGCCGAGAGAGATATCGACAGATTCCACCCAAGTTGTATCAAGAGGTGAAGACATTGCTGAAACAGATGATCGATTCAGGAGTGGTTCGGGGTAGTCAAAGTCCCTGGGCAGCCCCAGTGGTGCTTGTCAAGAAGAAGGATGGCACCATTCGATTTTGTGTGGATTACCGGAGATTGAATGCGTGCACAGTGCGGGACTCATATCCTCTGCCTCGCATCGAAGAGTCCCTAACAGCCCTAGGGCGGGCTAAATACTTCTCCACCTTGGATTTAGCAAGTGGATACTGGCAGGTACCGGTGGCTGAACAAGACAAGGAAAAGACAGCATTCATACTTCCCATGGGTCTGTTTGAATTTAATAGGATGCCATTTGGGCTGTCTAATGCCCCAGGAACCTTTCAGAGGCTGATGGAAAAATGTCTGGGAGATCTAAATTTTGAAGCTACCCTGATATACTTGGATGATATTATAGTGTACTCTGCTACTTTTGAAGAACACTTGGCCCGATTAGGACAGGTACTTGAGCGACTGCGGGCCCATGGCCTGAAGATAAAGCCAAAGAAGTGTCATCTCTTCAAGAAGGAGATCGAGTACTTAGGCCATACGGTGTCCAAAGACGGGGTGCTGCCATCCCAAAATAAAGTGGCTGCCATTCAACAATGGCCGGAGCCTAGAACGCTGCGTGAGTTGAAGGCCTTCCTTGGTCTGACTGGTTACTACCGGCGGTTCATCAAAGACTATGCAAAGATAGCGGGCCCTCTGAATGAGATTTTGAGAGGAACTGCTGGGCAATCCAAGAGTCAAAGTGTTCCCTGGGGACAGAAGCAAGAGGAGGCCTTCCTGACCTTGAAAGAGGCTCTGACATCGGCCCCCATCTTGGCTTATGCTGATTTTGACAAACCATTCTTCTTATCTACTGACGGTAGTCTCTACGGACTCGGGGCAGTGTTGTCACAGATGCAGGACGGACACGAAAGAGTGATTTCCTATGCCAGTAGGTCCCTGCGGGATACGGAGCGAAACCCTCATAACTATAGTTCCTTCCGGCTAGAGCTCCTTGCCCTGGTGTGGGCCATGACAGAGAAGTTTGCCGGTTACCTTACAGGGGCTAAAATCTTTGTACGGACTGATAACAATCCCCTGGCCCATCTGGATACTGCTAGACTGGGAGCCCTGGAGCAACGTTGGGCAGCTCGCCTTGCAAAGTATGACTTCTCAATTCGCTATCGCTCTGCTACAGAGAATACCAATGCTGATGGTCTGTCGAGGGTTACTTTTGAAACTCCATTGGGAGAGCTTGATGAACAAAAGGAAGAGGATGAAATTCCAGACTTCCGCAAGTTTACACCTCCAGCAGTCGCAGCACAGACAAGCGGGGAGGCCCGTTCCCTGCCTAAGGCATTAGCAAGAACTAATGAGGAATGGGGGCGAATACAAGATGAAGACATTGGACTGCGACAGATAAAAGGTTGGGTGGCTCGGCAAAGAAAACCAGACAGAGAGGAAAGGGCTGATCTTGATGCTGAGATGAAGTCAATTCTACATCAATGGGACAGACTAGAGGTTCATGGAGCTGTTCTATACCGCAAGTGGCAGCAGCCTGCCGATCTGGAGGCAAGATGGCAGGTTGTCATACCAAGGAGTCTGGCACTAGAGATAGCCAGGGAAGCTCATGAATTTGGAGCTCATTTCGGGCCAGTCAAAACTTACCAGTGGCTGCAGCGTTATGTGTATTGTCCACGACTGGAGGTCGTAGTTGAAGAAGTCTGCCGACAGTGTAGAGTGTGTGAGCTTACTAAAAGCACAGAGCAGAGGGCACCCATACAGCCCATACAGACCAAGGAACCGCTGGAGGTATTGCTGATAGATTATCTCCTCGTGGGACAGTCAGCCAGAGGCCCACAATACTGCCTGGTCATGATTGACCACTTCTCCAAGTTTGCAGTGGTCACTCCAACTCGGGACCAGACGGCTGAGTCTGCAGCTCGGGCCATCTGTCAAGATTTCATCCGGGTCTATGGATGCCCGAAACGGATTCACTCAGATCAAGGAGCATGCTTTCAAGGGAAAGTGATGGAGGAGTTACACCGACTGTATGGCATTGGAAAATCCAGGACAACTCCATATCATCCCCAAGGGAATGGGGCCTGTGAGCGCTTTAATTGGACTCTGCTTCAGATGCTGAGGACCTTAGAGGAGGACAAAAAGACACACTGGCCAGACTATCTGCCTGAATTAGTCTGGGCCTACAATAATCGTGTCCACACTACCACCGGCTATACCCCATACATGCTACTGTTCGGTAGAGCCGGACGAGAAATTGTCGAATTGAATTTGGAACAGCCAGAAGATGTGATAGAGCGATCAACCACCTCATGGGTGAAAGAACACCGCAAGCGACTCCAGACCATCTGCCGGTTAGTAGGCCAGAGATTGCAAGAAAAGACTTATACTGACCGTCCTCCCATCCAAGAGATTCCGTTGCAACCTGGAGACCGGGTGCTGGTTCGAGAGAAACGGCCCAGAGGCAAGTTGAGTGAGCGTTGGGAGGTACAGCCGTACAAAGTGATCAAGAGAGTGTATCCCAATGGTCCAGTTTACGAAGTTCGTGTTGAGAATGGGGAGTCGGCTTCAAGGGTTCTACATAGGAATATGCTACGGCCATGTCGGTCAGAAGATCGGATACCTGCACAGAGGACACCACTCCCTGCCCCTTCCTCAGAATTTGTCATTTCCGATGAGAATAATTTTGAAGACTGGTGGATTGTTCCTGACTCTGCACGTGATGAAGCTCCTGTTATAGAACCAGTACCAGCTCCAAGGGAGGAAGGACAAGTCCTAACAGAAAGACAAGACCTTCGGAGATCTAGTAGGTCTACTGCAGGGGTTCCACCAAACAGGTACAATGCTGATCAGTTTATTTGGTCTAACTGTATGTATTATGAACAATGTTGTGCTGCCGTTAAAGATTGATTTAACCCTTTTCTTCCCCATGGACTATATAGCAAGGCCGAGGACGGCCACCTTTAAGCGGGGAGGCATGTAGGGGTCAGCCCCTAGGATTACTGAACTATATTGCACTGTGTTCCATCTATAATATATACAGCCTGCTATTTCCAGTTTAGCCACAAGATGTCACTGTTGCTGCCCACCCTTCAGAGGAGAGGAAACAGGAAGTGGCAGTGAGGGAGAACTGTGAGGAGTGTGTGGGCAGCTGGGGAATTCCTGTGCGGAGCTGAGGAAAAAGTCAAGTCTTCCCTGAGGAGAGGGAGACTTTGTGTGGATAAAGAGTCGCAGTATCCAGCTAAAGATCGGGCATCTCGGGCAGAGAGAGAGCTGTGGTGATTTTGGGCCGCATCTGTGTTCATCCATCCGTCCCAGACGGGCAAGCTGCAGCACTAGGAACTGGACTTCACCTGCCTCACGAAGGAGGCCAAGACAAGGGACCCTCCAGCTGTCTAACAAACTGTGAGTGAGCACCGGTGCTGGATTGTGATAGGGAATAGTACAGTCCCTACTGAGATAGAACGTTGTAGAAACGTGTCCCGATAAGCGGGAATCAGGCAGGACATATTAGAAGAGGGTAGCCTGTATCACTGTGCATGTGTTGGCGGGAAAGCCATTTTGTGTACCACATTCCAGTTAGCCTTACTGTAAACTACTGTGAATTGTTAATACTGTTATCCTCCTCCTCCGGCCATTATATCTTACTGTTTAATAAAGCCGGTCTTTGTTTCAGCCTCCTTGTCTGCTGTCCCGTACTTGAAACCTGCATTGCGGTCTCCTATACCTCTGACCGCTACATACTCACCCTATGGTCCATGCCAACGGACCTTATTTTGTACAGTAAATGTTTATGGGGAACTGTGTCAAATGCTTTTTCAAAATCCAGATACACCACGTCTACGGGCCTTCCTTTATCCAATGACATATAAAAATAACTAATATAAAGATGCAAATTTTGATGGCATAAAAGTCCAAAAGTGACAAAGAATAAAGTCCCACAGTGTGACGGATGAAGATAAAAAAAAGACTTGATCCAGCAACACCAATGATCACGAAAATGTTTCCCAAACAGTGCTCAAGTGACCAATCACCAACATCAAGTGAATTCAAAACTCACCAGAACAAATGGCTAACATTAAAGCAGCATATATACATGAGTCTATAAGTGGAAGCACTTCTGACTCTGCACTTCAGCGAATGCACAAAGCAAAGGTACACAAGAAAATACTTTGAAAAACACCACAAAGACACCAGGTGACCTTGTTTTACCCTTTAGCTCTTTCTCCTTATAACATGCACTCTCTACCACTCCTTCTGACAGCGCTGTCCACTATACTAAAATTATCTCAACTCCAACCCTCTTCTGCCCCCCCACAGCATATATATATCACCCTCATTTCTGTCCTCTCCTTATTACTGCACCCACCAACTCCTGCTAATTCTAAATCCACACACACTAAAAATCTCCAAGCCCCTGGGGCATGTCCCTTCATATAAATCTCACTCCCATATTACCTCCCTCACCCTCCTGCTTCTCCTAACCTCTGGAGATATATCCCCAAACCCCGGGCCTCCATCATTAAACTGTACCCATCACCCTGCATCCTCTGGCAGCAGCCGCAATCAACACAATTTAGTTCCCATTTCTATTCTTCCCAAGACCAGACTCCCTTTCTCTTGTGCCCTTTGGAACTCCCGCTCTTTCTGCAACAAACTCACCTCTCTCCATGATATCTTTATTGCCAACTCATTTAACCTACTCACCATCACCGAAACCTGGCTTCACTAATCCGACACTGCGTCTTTTGCTGCCCTATCCCATGGTGGTCTTCTTTGGACTCACTCCCCCAGATCCAATGGACGTAAGGGAGGAGGTGTTGAAATCCTTCTAGCTCCACATAGCACCTTTCAGGTACTTCAACCACCTCCCTCTCTGTCACTCTCCTCTTTCGAAGCACACTGCATTCGTCTCTTCACTCCAATTTCTCTAAGAATAGCCGTGATCTACAGGCCCCCTGGACCAGTATCAACATTTCTTGATGACTTCTCTGCCTGGTTACCCTACTTTCTTTCTTCTGAAATCCCCACAATCATTCTCGGGGACTTCAACATCCCTATTAATACTAACACTTCTGCCCCTTCCAAACTTCTCAGCCTAACCTCCTCCTTTGACCTGAAGCAGTGGATACATGATCCTACTCACTCCGAAGGCAATATCCTTGACCTCGTTTTCTCTCACCTTTGCACTCCATGCAACCTCTCTAACTATCCATTCCCTCTCTCTGATCACCACCTTATTAGTTTCACTCTCTCCCTCTCCTTCACCTCCTCTCCCTCCAACCGCATTAAAGTTACCCGCAGAAACCTACGTCATCTCAACCCTTCACTTCTCTACTCTACTGTCAACAACCTCTACGACAAAATCTCACCCCTATCCTGCACCAACCTAGCCACTTCTGTCTACAACGCTTCACTTCTAGCCTCTCTGGGCTCACTGGCCCCCCTCACTACACACAAAATCAAGCCCCAACCCCTTCAGCCTTGGCAAACAGATGTCACTAGAAGTCTGAAAAAACATAGTCGTGCTCATGAGCGCCTGTGGCGCAAGACCAAGTCTCAGAGAGATTTCAACCAATATAAATCTGCCCTCCAAAAATACAATTCCAGCCTACTCTCTGCCAAGCAGAACTATTTTATCCCTCTCATCAGCAACCTATCATCCCGTCCCCATCAACTTTTCTCTACTTTCAACTCTCTACTTCGTCCTCCACCGCCTCCAACCACCAACTCACTCACTGCCCAGGAGATTGCCAATCACTTCAAACAGAAGATTGATTCAATTCGCGCGGAGATCTCTACTGTTCTAATACCCTCCACGCTTTACACATCATGCCCACAGGCACAATCATTACTTCCCTCTTTCAACCCCACCACTATAGACAAAGTTGCTAAACTACTTGGTAATGTCCACCTTACCACCTGCCCTCTGGATCCTGTTCCCTCACAAATGCTACGTTCACCCTCTGGCTCTATGCTACACTCTCTAACCCACATCTTCAATCTCTCCCTCTCTTCTGGCATCTTCCCCAACTCTCTAAAACACGCACTTGTCAAACCCATACTTAAAAAACCCTCATTAGACCCATCCAATCCTAACAACCTATGCCCCATCTCCTTGCTCCCCTTCTTATCCAAACTCCTCGAACGTCTGGTCTACAACCGACTGAGTGTCCACCTCGCTGATAATAGCCTTCTTGATCCCCTTCAGTCTGGATTTCGTCCTCAACACTCCACAGAAACTGCTCTCCTAAAACTAACAAACGATCTACTAACGGCCAAAACCAATCAACATTATTCTGTACTCCTCCTCCTGGACCTCTCTGCTGCCTTTGGTACGGTTGACCACCCCCTCCTCCTCAAAAAACTCCACACCTTTGGTCTCCGTGACTGTACTCTATGATGGTTCTCTTCCTACTTATCCAAACGCACCTTTAGCGTTTCTTAAAACTCTACTTCCTCCTCTCCTCTTCCTTTCTCTGTTGGGGTCCCCCAAGGTTCTGTTCTTGGACCACTCCTATTTTCAATCTATACCTCCTCCCTGGGTCAACTGATCTCCAATACCACCTCTATGCTGACGACACCCAAATCTATTTCTCTACCCCTCAGCTCACTCCCTCTGTCTCCTCACGTATCACTAATTTACTATCAGATATATCAGTCTGGATGTCACACCACTTCCTCAAACTCAATCTATCCAAAACTGAACTTGCAATTTTTCCTCCCCATATGCCCCTTCCCCTGATCTCACTGTCAAAATCGATGGCACAACCATAAGCCCATCCCCTCACGCCAAGGTTCTAGGTGTAGTCCTGGACTCTGAACTCTCCTTCAAGCAACACATCCAATCACTGTCCAAATCCTGCCGCCTCAACCTCTGCAACATCTCAAAAATACGCCCCTTTCTAACCAATGACACAACAAAGCTCTTAATTCACTCACTGGTCATCTCCCGCCTCGACTACTGCAACTCCCATCTCATTGGCTTACCTCTACATAGTCTATCACCTCTTCAATCCATCATGAATGCCGCTGCCAGACTCATCCACCTTACCAATCGCTCTGTGTCTGCCACTCCTCTCTGTCAATCCCTCCACTGGCTTCCGCTCAGCCAAAGAATTAAATTCAAAATACTAACAACTACGTACAAAGCCATCCACAACTCTGCCCCCAGCTACATCACTAGCTTGGTCTCTAAATACCAACCTACTCGTTCTCTTCGTTCCTCTCAAGACCTCCTGCTCTCTAGCTCCCTCATCACCTCCTCCCATACTCGCCTCCAGGACTTTTCCAAAGCCTCTCCAATCCTATGGAATGCCCTACCACAATCTGTCCGCCTATCTCCTACTTTATTAGCTTTTAGACGATCCCTGAAAACACTTCTCTTCAGAGAAGCCTACCCTACCCACACCTAACAACTGTATTTTCATTTTCTCCATCAGCTCATCCCCCACAGTTATTACCTTTTGTTTCAACTTGACCCTCCCTTCTAGATTGTAAGCTCTAACGAGCAGGGCCCTCGTATCCCTCCTGTATTGATTTGTATTGTAAGTGTACTGTCTGCCCTCATATTGTATAGCGCTGCGCAAACAGTTGGCGCTATATAAATCCTGAATAATAATAATAATAATGAGTATGAATTAAATCCAACAGGGATCAGTGTGGCAACTGTGGTACCTCCTGGTAAGATCCAGCTAGAGATAAATAAAGCTTTGGGCTTTGGCGAGCTTTGTTTATCCCTAGCCGAAGGACTATGTTCTATGTTTATTCAAATATCCCTGATAAAAGGGGAGTACTGTTGCTCCCGAAATGCACTGGCCATTTTTATAAAAAATATATTTTTATCAACGATCAAAATGATCTTGGATTTTTTTCATCCAGTTATGGCCTGGTGCTCCTTTCTGTAATTATACACATACAAACAAGGCAGACAAATAAGACTTCCTTGTTGCACCTGTGAGATGTACGGAAAGTAATGCAAAAGTGGGCATACATTTTTTATTAACTTGCATAGGTTGTTTAGATTTGACATAATCACGTGTTGGTAGAGTAAGCCCCTGTACACATGGTCGTAGATTTCCACAACCAAATCCGTCGGATTTTGCCCGTCGGATTTTGTCCGTTGGATCTTGTCCGAAACTTGCATACACACGGTCGGACAAAGTTGCCGAAAAATCAGATCTTTCAGAACATGATGATGTAATTTCGTTACGATGGGACTACATTCAGGCTAGTAGCCAATAGCTTTGATGTAGGAATTTGATCTGAGCATGCGTGGCACTTGGTCCGATCAAAATTCTCGACACATGATCGGAGTATGCCCGATCGGCCCAGTTGGTAGGGAAATATTTCCAACATGTTGGAAAATTGGGTCCGACGGATATTCCAACTGAATCAGTCCGATGCATACCACACACAGTCGGATTATCCGACGACACGGTCCGATAGGACACATTCCGACGGATTATCCGACCATGTGTACAAGGGCTAACTATTCCTCTATAGTAATTCTTCTTCTTTTTCATTGCAGATAAATAATGGATTCCAAGCAGAAGCAACATTCCGTCATTGAGTTCTTAATGAAGGGAGGTGCAGGCTGTCGGACTTCCACAGAAGGCTACAGAATGTTTAAAGTCTTGTTTTTTTATTTTTACTATAAAAATAACAAACATGTAGCTCCCAACTGTCCCTGATTTTGAGGGACTGTCCCTGATTTGGAACAAAGTCCCTTTGTCCCTCTTTCCTCCTTATTTGTCCCTAATTTTGGTCTGATCTATATAGTTGTATATAAAATGCACTTTTTATCTTTCAAAAAATGTTTCCCAGCACTAAACTTTTCATCCAATTTCCAAATTACTGCATTTGTAAAAAAAAAAGCACTTGTGGATTTAACTGATCTTTTTTTGTTGTATAATTCTCCTTTAAGGGGGCGTGACACGGGGGTGTGTCCTATGCCGACATACTTTTGCTGATAGGTGTCTCTCATTCCCATCTCAAAAAGTTGGGAGGTATGCAAACATGTTATACTTACCTGCTCTGTTGCAGTGGATTTGCACAGAGCAGCCCACACCCTCCTCTTCTCGGGTGCCTCTTCTGTGATCCTGACCTCATTGACATTGCTGGACAGAGATGGGGCTCCTGTAAGTATTAGGGGGCAGAGGGGGGCTGCTGGAAACAGAAGGCTTCTTATGTTCATGCATAGAATGCATGACCATAAATAACCTTCTGACTTTACAAACCCTAGATGTCGAACAGCCTGTACCCCTCCTTCATCAAGAACTCAATGACAGCCAGTGGCGACTGGTGCTCAAAATTTTTGAGGGGGCGCAAACTAACTGATAAATTCTGAAAAATACTGAAACAAAAACATCAATTGCAGCCTCACTGTGCCCATCATATGCAGCCACTGTGCCCCATCACATGCAGCCACTGTGCCATCAAATGCAGCAACTGTGCCCATCATATGCAGCCAACTGTGCCCAGAAAATGAAGCCACTCTTCCAATTATATGCAGCCACTGTGCCCATAATATGCAGCCAACTGTGCCCGTTATATGCAGACTCTGTGCCCAGCAAATGCAGCCAACTGTGTCCATCATATGCAGCCAACTGTGGCCATCATATGCAGCCAACTGTGCCCATAATATGCAGCCAGCTGTACCCATCATATGCAGCCAACTGTGCCCATCATATGCAGACTCTGTGCCCAGCAAATGCAGCCAACTGTGCCCATCATATGCAGACTCTGTGCCCAGCAAATGCAGCCAACTGTGTCCATCCTATGCATACTCTGTGCCCAGCAAATGCAGCCAACTTTGCCCATCCTATGCAGACTTTGTGCCCATCAAATGCAGCAAACTGTGCCCATAATATGCAGCCTCTGTGCTCTACCAATTGCAGCCTCTGTGCCCATAATATGCAGCCACTGTGCCCCAAAAATGCAGCCAACTGTGCTCTAACGATTGCAGCCTTTGTGCTCATAATATCCAGCCACTGTGCCCCCCCACCTGCCGCTGTCTGCCTGGCACTTACCCTATCATGGTGGTGGGTCAGGCAGCGAGCTGTGGGACGGGTAGCACGGCGATGGATGCTGTGTCCTCCATGCCTGTCTTCTTCCTTTTTTGCTAGGCGCCCAATGGAATTGCCTTTGTTTTCAGCCAATCAGGTGCCCAGTATTACATCCGCACCTGATTGGCTGAGAGGGGGTTTTGTGTTAGCAAAGCGAATATTCATTTTTTTTTTGTTAACACACCTGTGTGCACTGCAAGTACAATGGTTTGCGCTCGTAGTGCACCATTTTTGAAGCCTATTAGAGCCTATGGCTCTAATCAGGTGCTTTAAAAACACCCCCCCCCCCCCCCACCGCTGTAATTCAGGCGCCTGGTGCCCAAAGAGGGGCTGGGTGCCTAAATAGGAGTTGTCTACAGCGGCCGTGGATAGATTCACGCGATGCATTAATCTATCCATATTACACAGAGGCGGTGGCTGGAGAGATGGGCCTGTTCGCCCTTAATGGACGCACCGCCACTGATGACAGCATGTTGCTTCTGTTTGGAATCCATCATTTACCTGCAATGAAAAAGAAGAAGAGTTAATATAGAGGAAGAGTTACTCTACCAACATGGCAAATTTAAACATTCTACAGTTTGCAAGTTAATAGAAAAGTTATGCCCATTACTTTCAGTACAGCCCTCATATATTAAATAATAAGTTTGATCTTTTATGGTACTATTAATGTATAACCATTTACAGTATCTGACAAAAGTGAGTACACCCCTCACATTTTTGTAAATATTTTATTCAGGGCTTTTTTTCTCAAACAATAGGTGCTGGAACTCAACCACGACCCCCCAAAACTCCTCCACCCACACACACCCTCCAAATCACATCAAATAGTGGGTGTGGTCAGTCAAATTTCACAAATAGTAGGAGGGTCTTAAAGGGGCACTAAATACCAGGATTGCATTACATACAGAGTGCAGAGTTCAGGGGGTTACACACAGAGTGCAGAGCTGTCACTTGTAAACACAGAAACCAGACTTCTGTGTTTACAAGTAATTGTGGCAAGCAGCCTCCCCAAGGGTCTGAGCCAGAGGTGGTGGAACTGAGTTCCACCAAGTTCCCCCTGAAAAAAAAAGCCCTGATTTTATTATATCTTTTCATGTGACAACACTGAAGAAATGACATGTTGCTACAATGTAAAATAGTGAGTGTACAGCTTGTATAACAGTGTAAATTTGCTGTCCCCTCAAAATAACTCAACACACAATATCGAAACCACTGGCAACAAAAGTGAATACACCCCTAAGTGAAAATGTCTAAATTGCGCCCAAAGTGTCAATATTTTGTGTGGCCACCATTATTTTCCAGCACTGCCTTAACCCTCTTGGGCATGGAGTTCACCTGAGTTTCACAGGTTGCCACTGGATTCCTCTTCCACTCCTCCATGATGACATCACGGAGCTGGTGGATGTTAGAGACCTTGCGCTCCTCCACCTTCTGTTTGAGGATGCCTCACAGATACTCAATGGGGTTTAGGTCTGGAGACATGCTTGGCCAGTCCATCACATTTACCCTCAGCTTCTTTAGGAAGGCAGTGATCATCTTAGAGGTGTGTTTGGGGTCGTTATCATGTTGGAATTCTGCCCTGCGGTCCAGTCTCCGAAGGGAGGGGATCATGCTCTGCTTCAGTATGTCACAGTACATGTTGGCATTCATGGTTCCCTCAATGAACTGTAGCTCCCCAGTGCCGGCAGCACTCATGCAGCCCCAGACTATGACACTCCCACCACCATTCTTGACACCATATGAACCAAATAAGTTAATCTTGGTCTAATCAGACCACAAGACATGGTTCCAGTAAAACCAGGTCCTTAGGCTTCCTTCTGGGATGACAGCCATGCAGACCAATTTGATGAAGTGTGCGGTGTATGATCTGAGAACTGACAGGCTGACTCCCCACCCCTTCAACCTCTGCAGCAATGCTGACAGCACTTATGTGTCTATTTCCCAAAGACAACCTCTGGATATGACGCTGGGCATGTGCAATCAACTTCTTTGGTCGACCATGGCGAGACCTGTTCTGAGTGGAATCTGTCCTGTTAAACCGCTGTATGGTCTTGACCACCAAGCTGCAGGTCACTTTTAGGGTCTTGCCAATCTTCTTATAGCCTAGGCCATCTTTATGTAGAGCAGCAATTCTTTTTTTCAGATCCTCAGAGAGTTCTTTGTCATGAGGTGCCATGTTGAACTTCCAGTGACCAGTATGAGAGAGTGAGAGCGATAACACCAAATCTAACACACCTGCTCCCTATTCACGTCTGGGACCTTGTAACACTAACAAGTCACATGGCACCGGGGAGGGAAAATGGCTAATGGGGCCCAATTTGGACATTTTCTCTTAGGAGTGTACTTGCTTTTATTGCCAGCGGTTTAGACATTAATGGCTATGTGTTGAGTTAAATTTACACTGTTATACAAGCTGTACACTCACTACTTTACATTGTAACAAAGTGTCATTTCTTCAGTGTTGTCACATGAAAAGATAGAAGAAAATATTTACAAAAATATTTGCTTTTGTGAGATACTGCATGTCCAAGAGTTTTGATGCGAATTAAATATGTAAACATTATTTGTCATTGCGGTACAAATGCCTGAAATAGATATAGGTACGCATTTGAAATGTGGTGGCAAATAACGATCTCAATGGGAGTCACAGAGAGTGGGCATAGGCCATTTCTAGAAGCGAAAGCAAGGTATTATCACAGATGGAAGTCAAAGAACATCTGTTGGCGGAATGAAGGCAAGATTATTAAGAAAAAGAGTCATGCAAATGGAGGTGATATTTTGATTGTTTCTTTCCTAATTAGAGAAATACAGTAGAGGAGGTTTAGAATGATTCACAGAACTTGGTCAACTTTCTCACGCATTGAATTTTTCAAATATCTTTTATCATCTTTTTAATATGCAACAAATAACCCTAATCAGGGCTTTTTTTTTTGTTCAGAGACTAGGTACAGTATCTCCTCCCTTCTGAATTATCACTTGACTCCGCCCCTACCCACCTCCGAGCACCACTCCATGGTTCCACCCCTTAACCACCTCCCAATACCACCCTTTTTAGAGAATACAGAACTAAATCTAATTTTGCAGTGCTAAGTATTTTGTATGGAATGTGTTAATGATAACAAGAAAGGCAGTAAAATACACAATATTGTAACATATATTGGGACGCCTGCCTTTACATGCACATGGACTTTAATGGCATCCCAGTCTTAGTCTGTAGGCTTTGATCCCTATCTTTGTGGACCTTTCTTTGTGCACTGATGCACAGCCATGTTGGAAAAAAAGGGGTCATCCCCAAACTGTTCTCACAAAGTTGGGAACATGAAATTGTCCAAAATATCTTGGTATGCTGACGCTTGAAGAGATCCCTTCAATTGAACTAAGGGGCCAATCCTAACCCCTGAAAAACCACCCCACACCATAATCCCCCCCTCCATCAAATGATTTGAATCAGTGCACAAAGCAAGGTCCATAAAGACACGGATGAGGAAGTTTGTGGTGGAGGAACTTGGCTGGCCTGCACCTCAACCCGACAGAACACCTGGGATGAATTAGAGCGGAGACTGCAAGCTAGGTCTTCTTGTCTGACCTCAAAAGGGTGCTTCTGGAAGAATGGTCAAACATTCCCATAGACACCCTTCTAAACCTTGTGGACAGCCTTCCCAGAAGAGTTTAAGCTGTTATAGCTGCAAAGGGTGGGTCAACTCAATATTAAACTCTACGGACAATGGCTGGGATGTCATTAAAGTTCATGTGCTTGTAAAGGCAGGAGTCCCAATACTTTTGACAATATAGGGTAAATCTTGCAACAGTGGGCATCCCAGTGACAATTGATCCACCCCAGCAACAATGGACTCCCAACAGCCAGCATCAATAGGACCTCCAGCAGCCAGCAAAATTAGACACCTAACGCAACTGTAGATCCCTCCCAGCAATGATTGACCTCTTGCAACATAAGACCAACCCTCAGCAAATAAATAGATCCCCCATCAGCAACAACAGACCCCCCCCCCCCCTCAAAAATAGATCCCCTCCAGCAACAATAGATTCCCCCCTGCAGCCAGCATCAATAGACCCTCCTGCATAACTCAGAACAGGTGCCAGAACTGCATTCCTTTGTGTTCCTACAAAAAAAAAAAAAAAAAGCCCTGGACCTAATCACCTACAACTGCACCTTTTCCTACTCTGGTGTTGGGGTGCACAGACTAGTCAGTGACCACTGTTTTTGCTCATAAAGTTAACCACATAAGCCCCGGACCATTTTGCTGGCCAAAGAGCACCTTTTGTGATTCGGCACTGCGTCGCTTTACCTGACAATTGCGCGGTCGTGCGACGTAGCTCCCAAACAACATTTTCCTACAAATAGAGCTTTCTTTTGGTGGTATTTGATCACCTCTGCGGTTTTTATTTTTGCACTATAAACAAAAAAAGAGCTACAATTTTGAAAAAAACACATTATTTTTTACTTTTTGCTATAATAAATATCCCCCAAAAATGTATAAAAAAATGTTTTTTCCCTCAGTTTAGGCCGACACGTATTCTTCTACATATTTTTGGTAAAAAAATCGCAATAAGCATTTATTGATTGGTTTGCACAAAAGTTATAGCATTTACAAAATAGGGGATAGTTTTATGGCATTTTTATTAATGATTTTTTTTTACCAGTAATGGCGGTGATCAGAGATTTTTATTGTGACTGCGACATTATGGCGGACACATCGGACATTTTTGACACATTTTTGGGACCATTGTCATTTATACAGCAATCAGTGCTATACAAATGCACTGATTCCTGTGTAAATGACACTGGCAGTGAAGGGGTTAACCACTAGGTGTCAGTGTCGGCGTTAAGGGTGTCCTAGGGGCGTGTTGCTAACTGTGGGGGCGTGGCTGTGTTTTACACATCACTGATCTCTGCTCCAATCACAGGGAGCAGAGATCAGTGTCACTGTTGCTAGGCAAAACAGGGAGATGCTTGTTTACTTTAGCATCTCCCGTTCTTCCTGCCTGTGAGATGATCGTGGGTATCCCCACGGCGATCGAGTCCGTGGGACCCGCAATCGGGCTCATGGAGGTCCCGACTGACACGCGAGCGCACCGCTGGTGGCGCACATGCAATGGCACGGCAGCAAATTTAAAGGGACATACCTGTACGCCCATTTGAATGCCCGTGCCATTCTGCCGACGAACATCGGCGTGCGTTGGTCGGGAAGTGGTTAAGTTGGCCACAGATGAGTCTGTGGTTTTTTTTTTAGTTTATCCAATGGTTTGAATGAAAAAAACGGACCTGATTCCCTCACTCACACATTCAAGGTGGATGGGGGAATCCTTCAGACTGCGTCTTTTGTATTCGGACGGTGAGAGACTTCCCCACCATCAGAATACACAAATCAGTACTGCTGTCTATAACCTGCAGTACTGATCAAGTGTTTTTTTTTTTTTCAGCAGTGTGGTTGATCAGAAGTTGATCAGTAGACTGACATCTGTTTAACCACAGTGCACATACATGGATTAAAATCATAAGTCAAACACCTGCAGTGTAGAATTCCCATACATTTCAACTAGTGAGAGTAAAGTTTTTTTATTTTTTTTAAGGTTACAGAAATAGAAAATGTAAATGTTTATCACTGAGAAGCGCCATCCCATTGCCCATATTTTTCCAAGACCAATGTGGATTTTTTTAGAGCCCAGCTAAATCCTCTCCTGTTCATTTCTACAATCACTTGTATGGAAAATGTTACGGAATGTCGCAAAACTCCCTTATCTAAGAAGACGAAAGGTCTAGTGTGCCATCTCTTAAAGTTAGAACTAGTAATTGACTAAATTAGCCAGTTCCTGCCTGTAGGTCGCATATGTATCACCTCGGGTTATAGTGGTTATACCAGGACCATAACTACAGTCATGGTCCTGGTATGCATTTTATTCAGCCAGCTATTCTTCCTATTAAAAGTGATCAGGGTGGCTATACAGCCGCTGGATTACTTTTACAGGTGGTGGAAGAGGGTGAACCGCCTCCCACTGCCTTCCGCTGCCTTTATTAGAAGATACAGTGTAAAAAAAAAATGTATAAATAATAAAATAATAAATAAATATATTATATAATCCTGTGAAATTCTGCGCCACAAAGAGGAGGGCCAGCTTTAAAAAAATGTTTTTTTAAAGTCAGCAGCTGCAAACACTGTAGCTGCTGACTTTTAATAAGCAGACTTACCTGTCCAGGGCGCCTGCGATGTCGGCCACCCGAGGCTGACCCATCCCTCGGCTCTCGGGGCCTGGCGCCGCCATTCTATCTAAGGGAAACAGGCAGTGGAGCCTTGCGGCTTCACTGCCCGTTTCCTACTGCGCATGCGCGAGTCGCGCAGCGCTTTGTGAACGGGGAGCGCTGTGTTCTGGGACACACAGTTCCCAGAACACAGCATGACCCATTACCCAGAAGATGCCGCACGGAGGAGAGAAGACAGAACATCACCGCGGAGGAGGAAGAGGCAGATTAGGATGATATGCCTAGCAACAGGCATTTCTGGTAAGTTTAAAAAAAAAAAACATTTTTTTTTTGATTTTTTGCTAATTTTTAATGTACTTTTGTTTTTCAGGGTGGCCCTTCACTTTAAATAAAATGAAAGAAAAAAAAAAAGACAGCTGCTAGCACAGGTCAACAGCTACAAATCCTCTCCATAAGATTCATACTAAATACGGCATTGATCATAAACACATAAAAAAAATTTGAATACAAAACAATCAAATTAATTAAAAAACAGTACTTTCAAAAAAGTACATTCATGTATGATAATGTGTTTAGAAAAAAATTAAAAGTCCACAAATGTTCAACAAAAATTTGCTTCCCATAATCACAAGCCAGAAAACACATAGTTCCAGAATGACTCCAAAAGAGAAGACACAAGGAAGCCCCCCAAAGGTCCAACAGAAGGGAAGGTGAAGGTGGCTGCTTGCCAGAGGTTATTGGCTTTCAAACAAACGAAAAGCCGGAAGTGCTTTAGGGGATAAACCCCAAATGGATCCACAATAGTTGTAAAAGAACAATGCTCGGCCTCTCGACTGCACCCTCAATATATGGCGGGCATATAGAACATACAAAGAACAGAACAAAGCTCATAGTGTAGTATGTTCTAATAAAAGTTTATTAAAAATGTTTACTAAATCCACTCACATTTAAGAAGAAATTGGTAGGCATCTCAATATAGTAAAAAGCTGCAGCTAGCTAAATGTTGGTGACAGATTCCTTCTGGCCAGCAGTTTATATGTGGTGACGTTACGTTAGGCACCTCCCAATGCGTTTTGTCATATGTTTGATGTTGTCAGGAGCGTGACTCAGAAGATACAGTGTAAAAACATAAAATGAAGAATAAAATATAAAATACATATAATATTAATATAATATAAATATAATAAATACATAAAATATAAATTAATATAATATATATATATATATATATAAATATAATAAAATAATAAAAAAATGATTTAGATGCCCCTGTCCCCCCATACTCATGTGCATATGTAAACGATGATCAGACTACGCATGTGAGTTATTGCCGCTAACAGTAGAGTGAGAGCAATAATTCTAGCACCAGACCCCCTGTGTAACTCTAAACTGGTAACATGTAAAGGCTTTTAAATAGTTGCCTATGGATAATTCCATACGCTGTCGTTTTTCACCATTCCATGGGCATGAGCAATTTTAAAGCATGACATGGTATCTATTTACTCGGCAAATCAACTTTAAAAAAAAAAAATAGTGAATTGTATTCATTAATTAATCAATTCATTAATCAATTGAATTCATTAATTCATTCAGGTCAAATCATTCTCTGCAGCTATTATCTTTTGTACCACCACCCCCTCCCTTTAGAATGTAAGCTCTATGAGCCGGGGCCTCCTGTACCTTTTGTATTGAACTGTACTGTAATTGTGTTGCCCCCCCCCCCCATACATTGTAAAGCGCTGCGTAATCTGTTGGCGCTATATAAATTGTGTATAATAATAATAATAATTAGTGTATTTTTTTCCAAAAACATTTCCGTTTAAATATATATATATATATGAAAGTATATAAAAATATATATATAATAAAGTAATTTTCTAGCCTAAAAATGCAGATTTTTTAATTTATGTCGCAATTGTCCTGTTGGTCAAGTAATTAAAGCCTTGTTTTTAACTACACATCTCTGTGTTAGGACTACATACCACCTCCCTCTATTCTCCTTAATGGGAGGGGAGGATTTTACAGTCCAGGGAGATAGCAGGAAACAATGCTAACTAGTAACAGACCGGATGCAGAAAATGCTGCACATCCTATGTCATTAGGGCTTCCTCCCAAATGCTCAAACACATATGCATGTATATATATATATATACTGAGAGTGTCAGTAGAGCAATGAACGTTAGGGGGCTTTGGTGAAAGATCAGGGCTCTAAACTGGGGGAATCTGTACCACACGGGATGATTAGGGTGTGCCAAGGTACACCTGGCGCGCCCTGTGCACACGCCTATGGGCCGGGTGAAAAGCTGTTTCACTTGCTGAACAGATACAGAAAAACACCTTCAATGGTATATTTAACAGACCAAAAGGGACCAAATAATAATGTATTGTTAGAGTTTACATACACTTTAAAGTGGAAGTAAACTCCCCTATCGTTTTCAGCCAAGGAAGCTGCCATCTTTGCCTCTGTTTAATCTTCAACTGCTATGGTGCTGCACATGTGATTGGTTATGACACCAGCCATTGGATGGTTTGATAGTTTGGCTGAGAGCACAGCCAATGTGCAGTTAGCATTCCCGGCATGCCTTTTTGTTTTAACTGTTTAAATCGATGGGTTTACTTCCACTTTAAGTGAAAGGAAACATGGATCTAGTTTGGCCCACTGTGCACCATAGTACTTGTCAGCGAGGTATAAATCAGCATGTTGGCTTGTAGTTCCACGAGGGAATAAGTCCCCCCGGTGACAACACTGTTCATGCTTAAAGACTAGTGTCACCAAGCAACAGGAAGATGAGTAAAGCCTTGTTCAAGCACTGTGCAGAGGTTGGCTGGTGAGTAAGTGCAGCAATGAGATTTAAAAGCAGTGCAACTGCTGTGAAGGTATCATGGGAACAATTTTTTTTACGAAAGGCAAATCCACTTTGCACTGCAAGTACACTTGGAAGTGCAGTCACTCTAAATCTAATGCCGCGTACACACGATCGGAATTTCAGCCAGCAAAAGACCGATGAGAGCTTTTCATCGGAAAATGCGACCGTGTGTATGCTCCATCGGAATTTAGCTGGCTGAATTCCCACCAGCAAAAATTTGAGAGCATGTTCTCAACTTTCCCGACGGACAAAACTTTCTATCAGAAATTCAGATCTTGTGTATGCAATTCTGACACGCAAAAACTCATGAATGCTCAGAATCAACTACGAGATGAAAGCTATTGGCTACTGACTATTGAACTTCCTTTTTCTAGTCCCGTTGTACGTCACCGTGTTCTTGACGGTGGGAATTTGGTTTGACCGTGTGTATGCAAGACAGCTTGAGCGAAATCCTGTCGGAATTCCATTGGGAAAACCATCAGAGTTTTTTATGACCAAAATTCTGATCGTGTGTACGCGGCATTAGGCTTCCATGGAACCCTGGTCTAGAGGAATCCCACGTGTATTGTATATGCATTGATACACTGGTCCAAGCTGGATTAATGTAGCTATGTAAAAAAAAAAATCTAAGCATAGCAGGCGGCACAGTGGTGTAGTGGTGTAGTGGTTAGCACCTTCACCTAGCAGTAAGAAGGGTTGCTGGTTTGAATCCCAACCACAACACTACCAGCCTGGAGTTTGCATGTTCTCCCTGTGCCTGCGTGGTTTTCCTCCAGGTACTCCAGTTTCCTCCCACACTCCAAAGACATGCTGGTAGGTCAATTGGATCCTGTCTAAACTGTCCCTAGTATGTATGAATGTGAGTTAGGGACCTTAGATTGTAAGCTCCTTGAGGGCAGGGACTGATGTGAATGTACAATGTATATGTAAAGCGCTGCATAAATTGATGGCACTATATAAGCAACTGAAATAAATAAATATATAAGGGGTAGGTCTAAAATAGTGGAAGCTCTGCTGATTTTATCATCCAATCATGTGCAAGCTAAAATGTTTTTTCTTTCCTTGCATGTGCCCCTCGTATCTTCAGCGACTTTACTTCCAAGTGCACTTGCAGTGCAAAGTGGATTTTCCATTAGTAAATAACCCCCAATGTTAAGGTTTATATATGTTTTAATGCTTTCAAGCTGTGCATTTAGTTGTGTGAATGGAGTTTTACATTTTTTTTCAAACAAGTGCAATATCTTATCAGATAAGCATGTCTAAGGTCTGATATCCTTTAACAACAAGCTCCCGTAATTTGCGTGTTTGGATGGCGGAATCACATCACTGGCGGTTTCTGTCGAAAAAAAACAAAACAAAAAAAATAACTTCACAACGCCGCAGGATGAAAAGCTCAAGGGCTGACAGGTGAGTTCACAGCGGCGAATGTTTAGTTATATTGATTTTAGTTTTCACAGGCTCCTCATTTCACATCACATGAAGGCATCCAGCTTGGAAAGCAGATCAATGCCGCCAGAATTGCACTGATCTCTTGTACACAAGAGGAGTTTCCAAAGTCAGAGCCCAGGGAGTGCTGTGAAAGTGACCCTGGCTCTGATTGACTTTTACTCAAATATGGGACTTCAGTGGCTGGGAAGAAAACACTGTAACCTTTTATCTCCGAGGACCTTTATCACACTGAGTTGAAGGCTTTGTCTTGATCCTTTATGACTCGAATACTTTATTCCATTCTTCCTCTACTCTACCTCTATAATTACAGATGAATCAAATCACAGTGCTTGGTCATAGCGTTGCTTTTCACATGAGCTGTGATAATTGTCATTTTACTTGTTAGAGGTGTAATACTATTTTTAGTACATGACAGTTGCAAATATATATTGAATAAAATGTAGCCTAAAGGCCAACTCAATATGGAATGTAGATTTTAATAATGTATGATTGCCGGCAATGTGAATCCACCTTACAATGAATGTCATAGAAGAATTCCCCCTTATAGTGGTGGTCAGATTACTACCCTTACAAACAGTTAAAAAGATCATCGGTGTCATGCCGCTGGCGCTGGAAAGTGGTGATGGACCAGGCAGGAAATATGCAGATACCATCAGATAAAAGCTCAATCAGACACAGCTGAAGGAATTCCTAGCAACCTATGGAGGAACGCACAGTTACACAGAACCCATGGGGAACATGGTCGCCTTTATCTAACCTCACATTTTGACCTAATCTTTACACTTAACACTTAAAGCGGAGCTCCACCCGATTTTAACACAATAGCTCATGATGATTATGTAGATGTACTAATTTAAAAACTGACCCCATTTTTTATTTTTTACTGTACCTTTTGTTATGCTGATCAGTCTGTCTACTTCCTGGATGTGGGGACTGCGAATATGGGCGAGGATAGTGCGGCTAAGACATCATTTCCTCAATCCGCACGGACTCCTGGGAGCTTTTGTGATTGTTCCCAGGAGTCTGTGCGGTGGCCTGGTGCGAGTTATCGCGTGATTTCGACGCTCCGTTGCCATCACAACGGGGCGGGACTTCCGACGCTGCCGCCCATTGTGATGGCAACCTGAGCTGTTGACGGCGCTCCTAATTAAAGTTACTGCGCATGCGCGGGAACGGGGATTGCGACGGGCGGTGCATGCTGGTTGATCAGCGGCACAGTATCCCGGAAGAGGATGCCTGTGGGCTTCACATGCCCAACAGGCAAGATGACAACAGTCTGTTTGGAGATTTTAAAGTTTATTTTTCCAGAGAAAACTGATATTCTAATGCCTGAAAAATGGGAACAAGTGAGTTAGAACTTTTAATCATATAATCTTTGTCATTGTCCCAAAAAAAAAAAAAAAAAAAAAAGTTGTAGGCAGTGGAACCCCGCTTTAAAGCAGCACTAAAGTTTTTCAAGTTATTAAAGGTGTGTAGCGCCCTGCTCCTGATGGGCAGACGCTATTATTTTTTCAAATTTAGTTGTCTGAATCTGTAGTTTGGCTCAGACTAATTTTCTCTAAAAGTTCTGGTTTCTGTGCCAGTCTAGCTGGGTTGCACTAGCTCCCACTTGGCCGTAGGTGTCGCTGTCACCGTCCGGTAAGTGTGGAAATGCAGCAGGCTGGATGTATTAGCCCTTGTACACACGGTCGGAGATTCCGTCGGAATGTTTCCTATCAGACCGTTTTGTCGGATATTCCGACTGTGTGTGGTCTGCATCGGACTATTTCCGTCGGAATATCCGTCGGACCAATTTTTCCAACTTGCCAGTAAAATTTTCCAACAAAATGCTCCGATCGGACATACTCCGATCATGTGTAGCCTACTCTGACGGACAAGGTGCCACGCATGCTCAGATCAAATTCCTAGGCCAAAGCTATTGGCTACTAGCCTGAACGTAGCCCGTCGTAACAAAATAAAGTCATCACATTATGTACAATCGGATTTTCCAACAACTTAGTCCGACCGTGTGTATGCAACATCACTTCCGGACCTCTTCCGGAATTAATCCGTCGGAATTACTCAGACGGATTTGGTTGTTGGAATCTCCGACCGTGTGTACAAGGGCTTAGATATAAAAATAAAAATATTGCTGCGCTAAATATTTGTGAACACTCCCAAATGAGCTTAATTATAGATACATATAGTGATACATGAACCTACATAGACCATGTGAGTAATCAATAAACTGTATAAACTCTCATATATCTTTGTAAACAGTCCATGAACTGCACAACCGGCCAGAAAAGAGATTAATCCTATACCAGTCCAATGGTGATAACAAAAAAACGTATTGAATTGGAAAAAAGCCAAAAAAATTTAAAAATAGTGAGAAAATAGTAAATAAAAATCTCAATCCATTTATCGGATCAAATGTTTTTATTCCAAATCTTGGAAAACACCTTTTCTTGGTATTTTTAATGTGTGTGGGTCCTTACCGGAGCCGGTGGACCCCCTCACAAGCAGAGTCAGCCACGTATATGGAGATACCCTCTCCGGGGGTGGACAGATCCTCCGTGTATGTACTTTTCTTCCACACCAACCTGGGAACTCACTTGTGGATCGTCTCTATCCTCCAATGGCTCTGGATACCCGCAAAGTCTGCCGATGATCTCCGAACGTAACCAATGTCCGCCGTCACTGGCGTTGCGTGGAAGATGGACAGGTAACCCGGCCAATCCCTGCCATAGTATCACGTCTTCTCGCTGTTAGGCAGAGAAATCACTGGGACACCGGAAGACTTTGCAGCCTATCAATCTGTCAGAGAGAAACACAAACACTCGGGCCTCCAGCCCCGAGTGAGAGGGAGGGGGAGACAAACGGACTCAAATTGTGACTGTACCATTAAAAAAAGGCAATTTATTAAAATAAATATAAAAAATGGGACCGGCAGTATGAACCACTCTGGCCACAATACAGTAAATTTATTGCACAAAAATAATTATAAATAAAAAACCGGTTAAATACAAGCATAAACACCCGTGCATACGGATCAAAAAAATGTGATGGGATCAACACCCTTTTCTTTTTTTTTCTTTACTTAAAGTTTTTTCTAGCGCGGTATTATATTTAATTTTTGGATGTATTAGATACTATCTCTTGCTCGGAAATGGTTCAATGGGAGTGGTTTCCCTGCAGTGCATTCTGGGAGAGGGTATTTAAGATACCAACGCCATTTTTGATGGTTCGTTTTCTGGGGTCCGCTATCCCGACCTCATGGCCCTCCTGGCCTGGGGTTGGTGTCGCATTGGTCCTGCGCCTCGGGGCCGGCTGGCCTGAGGCTTCGCAACTGAGAGTGTGGGCCCAGAAATGTCTTGGGCCTGCTGATCCAGGGGTGGTCCTGTGCTGTCTCGCCTGCGGGGAGAAGCCAAGAAAACTGGAGGATCCAGGGGAGGACTTTTTCAGTAGAGGACCGAGCGCAAGGCTGGTGTCTCTGGAGGAGCCTGGAAACTCAGTTGGAGGACGTAACCCGGATCAATATCCATACAGTATCGCTGGGCCGGCTGAAATAATCTGGTACTGTATGGTAGTTCTTCTAAATCTCCCAAGATTTCTAAGTTTAATTGACAAGTCTGTGTCAGAGACTTTGTTGAGCACCTCATTGGCTGCTAGGTCAAGTAAGAGGGGCCTATCCAGTGACTGCTGGATCCAGTCTCTGGAGCTGTTTGTCCTCTGGATCTGACTAATACCTCTAACCTGCAATTACTAGGTGCCTGAACTCCCCTTTATCCTCTAACCCTGTATTGAAGGACTGCATTTTTTTTCTTTCTGTGTGTTACCCCTAGATAAATCTTCAAAAAAGGACTAAGTGTCGGATTCATCATCACCTGGGCTATTTTCCAACGGGACCCCCTTGAGACGAAGAGGAGAGCAGTTGAGGTAACGGTAAGCCCAAATAAAACCAGCAGCTCCTTTTGGGGTGAGTGCTACAGGTGCATGCATGCTTGCAAAACGATGTAGCTTTCTCAGAAGGTTTACCAGCTGCTGAATTTAAGATTATGTGTAGCTTCTTGGCTTAATCTTTGCTGGCTGCATAGCGTTGTATTTCACTTGACCTGTGATAATTCTCATTTTGCTTGTTAGAGGTGTAATGCTACTTTTAGTACATGACAGTTGCAAATATATGTAATAATAATGTAGCCTAAAAGATCTCAATATGGAATGGATATATTAATAATGTATGATTGCTGCCAATTTTCAATCTACCAGCTGGCAGGTTATCATCACCATCAAAATGTCAGGATCCAACACACAGGACATTAACTGCTGTGCCAACCACCACTGGCAGGTTATTTCCATTAGAATTCCAAGATGCCCCCTCAGCATTTTATCTGCTGTGTCAACTACTACTGGCATGCTATCATGAGAATTTCCAGCTTCACCCCAAAGCACATTAACTGCTATGCCAACCACCACTTTCAGGTCATCAGTTTCAGAATGCTGAGATCCACCCCTACAGCACATTAACCTCTGTGCCAACCATTACTGTCAGGTTATCACCTTAAGAACTCCAAGCTCCACCCAACAACACATCGCCCACTGTGCCAACCTCTGCTAACAGGTTATCGCAATCAGAAATGTGACAGGATACACCAAGGAAAGATCCTCCACCAATAAAATTACTGCCGCTTACCAGCTGGCTAGATCTCTTTTTTAAGGAGATCCAACGTGCCTGTGGCTTATCCACCAGCCTGGGTCTCTATACAGAGATATGTACGATGTATCCCAATATTCCACTTAAATCTTCCGGGGGCACGAAAATATGTCATCTTTTGACGAAACGGCGTAGGGAGGAGCGGCATGCTGACATCACCATTATTCCACGCTTGTCTCAGAAGCGACGGGCAGCGAGAGAGAGACCCGGCCAGCTCGAATACATTATAAGCGCTTTTTACATACGGCAAAATTGTAAGTGCATGATTGTCGCATATTGTTTTGATTAAAATAGTTTTATGGAATTACGCTATGGGAGCTTTTCTGTTTTTACATGTTGTAATGAGCACTTATCAGTATGGCTGCGAGGAAAGGTTGAAAGGAAAGGTTGACAACATCTTGGTACCTTGAACAAGTCGGGAGTATTTTGCTGATTTAAGTGGAACATTGGGATACATCGTACATATCTCTGTATAGAGACCCAGGCATGTTGGATCTCCTTAAAAAAAAGAGATCTAGCCAGCTGGTAAGCGGCAGTAATTTTATTGGTGGAGGATCTTTCCTTGGTGTACCCTGTCACATCTCTGAGGGTGTCATGTGCGGTGTCACTATTGAGGATTGAATAATCAATTCTGATTGATTTTGCATAATGAAAGTGCAACTTGTGGTGCGCTGTGGTGGTTTGTGTATTTTCTACAATTGAATAAGATGGCAGGCTAGGAAAATCAAAATAGCAGAGCAGGTGTTGTTTAATGACACCCCCCCCCCCAAATGTTGACATAGTAGAAAGTACAGATGCTGCTGGGAACAGGGCTGAGTTGGATCCGGTCTGTACTCAGTCCAAACCAAGTTTGGCAGAACCCATGCCATTACATGATTATATCCCCAGCAGTCCAGTCAGCCGCGGCTGGGGCATTCCCAGCACCACATCTGCATGTACACAAAAAGGGAAGCTTGTGAAGTCATTGACCTAATATAGTTATGCTCACATGGCCATATTTAATAGCCACATGTCCTGTCCATGCTCTAAGCCAGAACAGACTATTATAAACTACTAGGGAGGGAGTAAAGTGCAGGGTAGAAAGGCTGACTCGGAGTTCCAGTGCCACACCACAGTTCCTGCTGGTGAGAAGTTCCATTCCAGGCTGGTTAGACAACAGTTGGAGCATACCCCATGACTGCTGATTTTGTCTTCAGGTCTTCAACACAAAGATAGACTCCACATCATCCTCAGGGGGCCCCTGATTTTCCCAAAAGCCTGCACCAAGATACATAACATATTTTAGGCATCTTGTGGTGTGCTGTGGTGTTTTGTGTATTTTCTACAAAATGAATAAGGCGGTAGGCTAGGAAAATCAAAATGGCAGAGCAGGTTTTGTTTAATGACACATCCCCCCCCTAAATGTTGACATAGTAGAAAGTACAGATGCTGCTGGGAACAAGGCTGAGCTGGATCCGGTCTGAACTCAGTCCAAACCAAGTTTGGCAGAACCCATGCCATTACATGATCATATCCCCAGCAGTCCAGTCAGCCGAGGCTGGGGCATTCCCAGCACCACATCTGCATGTACACAAAAAGACAGGGAAGCTTGTGAAGTTATTGACCTAATATAGTTATGCTCACATGGCCATATTTGATAGCCATATGTCCTGTTCATGCTCTAAGCCAGAACAGACTTTTATAAACTACTAGGGAGGGACTAAAGTGCAGGGTAGAAAGGCTGACTCGGAGTTCCAGTGCCAACCACAGTTCCTGCTGGTGAGAAGTTCCATTCCAGGCTGGTTAGACAACAGTTGGAGGATACCCCATGACCGCTGATTTTGTCTTCAGGTCTTCAACACAAAGATAGACTCCACATCATCCTCAGGGGGCCCCTGATTTTCCCAAAAGCCTGCACCAAGATACATAACATATTTTAGGCATCTCCCGAAATGTCAGTTTTGGTGAGATGCTCCTTTAGCGAGCTTGCATCTAAACGATGCAGACTCTGCCACTTTCCTGACTAGATCCCTACAAGGGCAGCAGCTGATTGATATATAAAATCACTCACATTCACATGCATGTTGCACATGGACACAGACAAACAAACAGCTATTTCATAAGAATAACAAAAGGTAGCAATTTGCAACAAAACCTTGCAATGTACCATACATAAATCACCCAAAGGGGAATTATTTTTCTCAACAAAAGTGGAGTTACTCTTTAAACTGAGTTTAGCGTGAATGTAAAATATATAAAATTGTAAACTTATGTATACATTTAATTATGTTTCATGTATTACAGGAGAGGGAACATGGAAATGTTGCTTATCTGTGATTTTTAAATTGGTCTTTAGACTTTGCAATAATCTGTGACCTATCCACAGGTTCTGTTAATGGATATGCAGCTGTGTAGAATTTGCTTTGCAAAGTGTTGCTCCCTGGGTGATTGGATAAGAGGAATTAGTATTGTGCTTAATTAATTCTTTCTTTAAGCTGATTTGTAGTTCACCATGAAAAGTTAATCAATTAAAGTTCACAGATCAATAACTCCGCCAAAAATCTATAGCCTGAGAAAATAATTG
Source organism: Lithobates pipiens (assembly GCF_037356315.1). NCBI lineage: Eukaryota > Metazoa > Chordata > Amphibia > Anura > Ranidae > Lithobates > Lithobates pipiens. The sequence goes on along the minus strand of NW_027507892.1, from coordinate 6,498,945 downwards.
TCTTGATTCTTATTTAGTCATGAAATTTAAGTATTAAGTAAGGCCACGATGGTTATTATTACCTGCATTTTTATAATATGTGCAACTTTGTATTACTTTGCTATATTCTGAAACAACAAAGAAGGCCAATGCTAACCCATGTGCCGTATTGCTCTGATGTTAGGATGAGATGCTTCAAAGGATTTTTTCTTCCTCCAAAAGTTACATTTTTTTATGCAGGATTGTTTTGGTGATTGTCTTATAACTTTAGCAACAATAGATAAAAGAGGGAATTGGCTGATAGTTTTAAAACTGGCTTTTGGCTTTGCTGTATTTCCATTTAAATGAGTCTTAGTTTTATAGATATACACTAGACATTTACAGTGGCGGTGCATTAATTAAGGGCGCACCGGGTGCTGCCCCCACTCTCCAGCCACCCCCCTCTATGTAAAATGGATAGATTTATGCAAGCACCTGGTTAGAGCAATAGGCTCTAATAGGCTTCAAAAAAGGTGAACTGCGAGCGCAAAGCATTGCGTTCACAGTCCACCCAGGTGTGTTAGCAAAGCGAATGAATATTCACTTTTCTAACACTGAACCGCCTCTAAGCCAATCAGGAGGTGCGAGTCTAATACTCAGGGGAGGACAGAGAATGATGGAGGATGCAGGAGCCATCGCCTTACCTACTACCTGACCCACCACCAGGATGGGGTAAGTGTGTGTTGGTCAGACTGTGAGAGGGCAAGCAAGGGGGGGGGGGGGGTCACAGTGGCTGTATATAATGCATGGGGCATTCAATACAAGGAGACTCTCCCCACCATGAGCTGGGCTGTGTTCAGTCGACATTCTTGAAGGCTGGCACAGTGGGCTACAGGCATTGGGCTGACATGGACTACTTATTGTCTTGGCTTTAGCAGTGCCAGCACGAATTAAACACTGGAATGGGCTGTGAGGGAGAAGAATAGTGGCTGACCTACAGTATCTACCAGGAGCAGACAGAGGCTGCATATGAAGGGCACGGAAGCTGCATATGATGGGCACAGGCTGCATATTATGGGCACATGCTGCATAAGATGGGCATAGGATGCATAAAATGGGCACATAGGCTGCATATGATGGGCACATAAGCTGCAAATGATGGGTACAGAAGCTGCATAAGACGTGCACAGAGGCTGCATATGGTGGACATAGAAGCTGCATATGATGGGCACAGGCTGCATATGATGGACACAGGGGCTGCATATAATGGGCACAGAAGCATATTATGGGCAAAGGTTGCATAAGATGGACACAGAGACTGCATATGACGGGCACAGAAGCTTTAAATTATGGGCACAGGTTGCATATTATGGAAACAGGCTGCATATGATGGGCAAAGGCTGCATAAGATGGGCACAGAGGCTGCAAAATGATGGGCAGAGGCTGCATATTATGGGCACAGGCTGCATATGATGGGCATGGGCTGCATATGATGGGCACAGAAGTTGCATATTATGGGCACAGAAGCTGCATATGATGGGCACAGGCTACATAAGATGGGCACAGAGGCCGCATATGATGGGCACATAAGCTGCATAAGATGGGCACAGACTGCATAAGATGGGCACAGAGGCTGTATATGATGGGCTCAGGCTGCATATGATGGGCACAGAAGCTGCATATTATGGGCACAGAGGATGTATGGTGGACAGAGGCTGCATATGATGGGCACAGAGGCTGTATGATGGGCACCGGCTGCATATGATGGGCACAGAGGCTGCATATTATGGGCACACAGGCTGCATTTTAGGTGGCACAATGGCTACATTTTACGGGGCACAGTGGCTTGCATATGATGGGCACAGTGGCTGCATTTTATGGGCACGGTGGCTGCAATTGATGGCACAGTGAGGCTGCATTTTTCAGTTTACTTGCGCCCCCCAAAGATTTTGAGCACCAGCCGCCACTGGACATTTATTTAAAGAGGAACTTGAATCGAAGATCCCAGGAACTCAAATGGCAGACCTGGGACTTCAAACCTGAGTGTATTTCCAGTTAAGTTTGAACTTCCCCAAGAAGTAAGAGAAAGACAACATTGGTCCAGTGGGTGGTGAATGGGATGTCTTGGGCACATGGAGCAAGGGATATGAGAAAGGAATGTAAGGCAGTTTGCATTAGGTTTTAAGAAGCTGGGCTCCCAGCTCCAGCAGAGAGACAGTGATGGGGATACATAGGAAAAAGTGAGTAACAGTGGGTTGGGAGGAAGAGTTGTTTTTTTATCGCTTTGCTCTGAATGTCCTAAATGGTGGGAACTTGCTGGTACTGTATGTGTGATCAGCCATCAGCATCTGTGGGTGACACAGTTCAATCTATGTACATTCATCAGCAATGGGTCTTAACTGTATATACCAAACATTAATTTAAGGAGGAAGTACTGTATACCACAGAACTCAAATGGCAGACCTGTGAGAATGATCTCTGTATGATCTGTTCAGCTTGATGAATACTTTCCTCATTTATCACTATTGCATGAAGTCCTGGGGACCAACTGTTTTTTGCCATTTAGCATCGTTTATTGACAGTACTAAATTGGTTGCTGGCTATGTGCATGTCTTTATGTAACTTGTATATTGAATAAAGGAACACTTTTATCCTTGGAGGTGCTGCATTTTTCTCTTTCTTCATGTATCCAGTTGCATTCACCCAGGATTGCTTTGACAGCTCGGGACCTTGCAGGCTGCCTTTGAACAGTGTATACCCAGGGCCGTCTTTAATATTGATTGGACCCTGGGCAAAACTTTTCTTGGGGCCCCCCTCGCATGCAGTTTTGCTCTCCACATGCTCTGAGACATACAATAAATAGCAGCTAGACTCAAAATCAGTTTACTGAATCAGATCAGGCAGCTATTGTGATTGGTGGCCAGAGCTTACAGTGTATCATTACCGCTCACTGACTGGTTGCTAGAGGTTACAGTACACATTATGGCTCACTGATTAGTTGTTAGAGGTTATAGCACATGATTTCTGCTTGTTGATTGGTTGCTAGAGATACTCTGGATATGACCTCAGGGGGGTATGATATACATATCAATGCTGCTGGCTGCCCCTATTTACATGCCTGGAAATTTACATGTAAACACAGGGTCTGCAGGTGAGTCATCTGTACACAACAATAGGGCAGAGCTGGGCAGTATTAGTAGCAGCACTTCACACTGAGATATTGGGACACAGCACAGGACTAAAACCTCAAGGGATGAGGGAATTTAAACCAGGATAATTGGCAAGTATGAGGCAGCTGCTTTGGGCCCCACAACAATGACAGGGCCCAGGGCAGCTGCCCCTTTTGCCCTGCCTTAAAAACGGCCCTATGTATACCCAATATACTTTTCCTTTGGTAATAAGTTTTTGGCCTATACATGCATATGTGCTGTCTTGAGAACTCAAGGATCTGAACTTGGACAGATACTCAGCACCGCTACTAAATCTGTTGTAGATGTATACACAAGCCTACACGTAGAATGTTAGGTGATTCTCAGGTTGCCCTTATAATTATTATTGAAGAGATCATTGTGCTTCATCGTTTTTTCCAAAACAGGTAAACATGAATAACTTCCTCCAGCAAAAAGGCCAAGTTTGGAGATTCTTTCCACACAAAACTCTTCGAACCTCTGAAATTCTGGGTCCCTAATACATATTTATCATGCCAGAGAGTACTGGAAATCAGTCCTCTGTAGCCAAACTCTCCATGGAACACCTCACCCTGCATGGGTGAGAACCCCTGAGTACCCAGAATTGTCCTCAAATCTGTTCCCCTAATGGGCCACAACTCCAATACTGCAGAAAAATACCAGTCGTCTAGGACATATTCCAGTGGCCTGTACAACGTGCTTTAGAGAAGTCCAGAAGCCGGTGCATTTATAATTTTCATAACACTATGTTGTTTGCTATACTTCAATATGCAAATCCCTAATATGCTAGTATTTGCTAGTATTTGAAAGCAGGTCCTTAGGGGAATTTTATATATGTTGTGTACATGGTCTTTTAGATGATTTATGTGCAATAAAGTGTTTTGAATGTTTTTGACACCGCTGAGTGAAAATGTCCAAATTGGGGGCAATTAGCCATTTTCCCTCCCCGGTGTCATGTGACTCATTAGTGTTACAAGGTCTCAGGTGTGAATGGGGAGCAGGTGTGTTTAAATTTGGTATTATCACTCTTACTCTCTCATACTGGTCACTGGAAGTTCAGCATGGCACCTCATGGAAAAGAAGAAGAGGATCTAAAAAAAAGAATTGTTACGTTACATAAAGATGGCCTAGGCTATAAGAAGATATCTAAGACCCTGAAACTGAGCTGCAGCATGGTGGCCAAGACCATACAGTGGTTTAACATTCAGAACAGGCCTTGCCATAGTCGACCAAAGAAGTTGAGTGAATGCGATCAGCGTCATATCCAGAGGTTGTCTTTGGGAAATAGACATATGAGTGCTGCCAGCATTGCTGCAGAGGTTGAAGGGGTGGGGGGGTCAGCCTGTCAGTGCTCAGACCACCTGCATCAAATTGGTCAGCATGACTGTTGTCCTAGAAGGAAGCCTCATCTAAAGATGATACACAAGAAAGCCCGCAGTTTGCTGAAGACAAGCAGACTAAGGACATGGATTACTGGAACCATGTCCTGTGGTCTGATTACTAAACTTATTTGGTTCAGAAGGTGTCAAGCGTGTATGGCGGCAACCAGGTGAGAAGTACAAAGAGAAGTATGTCGTGCCTACAGTCAAGCATGGTGGTGGGAGTATCATGGTCTGGGGCTGCATGAGTGCTGCCGGCACTGGGGAGCTACAGATCATTGAGGGAACCATGAATGCCAACATGTACTGTGACATACTGAAGCAGAGCATGATCCGCTCCCTTCGGAGACTGGGCCACAAGGCAGTATTCCAACATGATAACGACCCCAATCACACCTCCAAGATGACCACTGCCTTGCTAAAGAAGCTGAGGGTAAAGGTGATGGACAGGCCAAGCATGGCTCCAGACCTAAACCCTATTGAACATCTATGGGGCATCCTCAAACAGAAGATGGAGGAGCACAAGGTCTCTAACATCCTCCAGCTCTGGGATGTCGTCATGGAGGAGTGGAAGAGGACTCCAGTGGTGACCTGTGAAGCTCTGGTGAATGCCATGCCCAAGAGGGTTAAGGCAGTCCTGGAAAATAATGGTGGCCATACAAAATATTGACACTTTGGGCCCCATTTGGACATTTTCACTTAGGGGTATAGTCACTTTTTTTCCGGTGGCTTTGTGTTGAGTTATTTTGAGGGGACAGTACATTTACACTGTTATACAAGCTGTACACTCACTACATTGTAGCAACGTGTCATTTCTTAAGTGTTGTCACATGAAAAGATATAATAAAATATTTTCAAGAATGTGAGGGGTGTACTCACTTTTGTGAGATACTGTACATACGTCACATACCTGTGTGAGAAGCTTAAGATGATGAAGGGGACCTCTTGCACAATTCCTGTCTGAGCAACCCTGGGAATTAAGACAAGGATTGCTAGGGCAAAGGAAGGCTGCCGGTGCCATGAAGCTGGAGCTGGACATGAATTTGGGAATGCTGGTGTCAGGTAAGCAAAAGCACAGTGATGAGGGCATAGTGACTTAATTTAGACACGTAGAGAGCATGACCTGGGTCACGAGCTGAGTTCAGTAACAGCCAGTACTGAAGGCACTAAATCACAAGCAGGATCAAGGTCGTAGAGGAGCCGAGGTTGGAAACTTGCAGGCAATGAGCTACTGAATCGATAGGCAAAATCTTGGTCAACAGATCACTCCGAGATCAGTAGCGCACCAAAGCAGCAGACATAACATGCAGGGGTGGTCCAGAGGCAGGTCAGATGAGAGTCAGGTCAATAGTTCAGTCTAGTAGATTTAGGGCCAAGGATAGCATTGATCCCATGCAGGGCCCAGAATTAAATAGTTGGGTTTACTTCCTCTTTGTCTCCCTGCAAAGGTAGAGCATAATGGGCTACTTTGCATCGGATAGTAGCCCATTATGTGTCACTTACCTGACACAGGAGCCAACGATGTCACTGCTGTCCCCTGTAGTCCGGAGCATCCATCTTTCCCCGGGTATCGCTGCTCCGACCACTCACAGCGCCGGAGCAGCGATGACGTCACTCCCGCGCATGCGCACGAGAGCTGCCACTAACAGCATATTGCATGCACCATAGACAGCTGTCACTGTCTTTTAGTAAATATCTCCTAAACCGTGTAGGTTTAGGAGATATTTCTTGGACCTACAGGTAAGCCTTAATCTAGGCTTACCTGTAGGTCAAAGTGGTTTGTAAGGGTTTACAGCCACTTTAAGCTTTGACAAAAAAAACCCCCCAAAAAAACTGAAAGCTGGTTCATTTCTATGCAGAGCTGCACCATATTTTGCACTCTCCGTTTTTGTAAATCCACCACCATATGTCCGTTGGCTCGCCATTATGCTCATACACGTGAACATGAGCACACGCTTCATGGCTGACACAATCTTTCAGCTGATATGATGTCAAACAGAACATGTTACTTTTTTTTAATCCAGAATTTACCATATAATTAGTCCCCCCAAACTGGTTGATCTCACTGTATGTGGGCCCTACAATTTGCATTATTGCCATAATGGAACTGATTTGTGAAAACTGTAGAAAAGTAAATTAGAAAAAAAGTGCCGCTGTGAACATTTTAATATAATAAACATAAATTTTTCAGATAAAACACGCATGAAACATGACGTTAGAACAAGGGTGAAAGACAGCCATACATTAAAAAATATATAGAAAATAAAATATAAACGGCTTGATACATTGTAACAGCAACGCCTCCTACTAAATTGCTGCAAGTTCAAAGAGGAAAAGAAAGTGGAAACAGAGGTCAGCATTTTCTAATTGAGAGTAAATTGGCTTTTCAAACAGAGGACTGCATATTACAACTGTATTAATAAGCAGAAGCTTCCAGCTGTTCATATTCTAACTTATTATGTGAGAATTACTAAACACTTAATGGTAAACGTGACTTTTTAGTTCTTGGTTCTAAGTCTTTGAACAGGAATGCACTAAGGAATTAGTCACGGAAATTTCTATTCTATGTATTCACGTCATTTAGGTCACAGATGCTTTTACACAATCTTTCATCACGAATCCTATCTATTTAGATATCTGAAGTATACAATAGATACGTATAATGGAAATATAGTTTAAAGATTTTAGTTGCAGAACAAAAATAATGTTTAGCATCTGAAAATATGGGGATCTTGATTCAATAAAGTGTCAGCCCTTGTACACACGGTCGGACATTCTGACAACCAAATCCGTTGGATTTTGTCCAACGGATTTTGTCCGAAACTGTTGCATACACACGGTCGGGCGAAGTTGTCGGAAAATCCGATTGTACATAACGTGATGACGTTATTTTGTTATGACAGGACTACGTTCAGGCTAGTAGCCAATAGCTTTGGTCTCGGAATTTGATCTGAGCATGCGTGGCACTTTGTCCGACAGAGTAGGCTACACATGATCAGAGTATGTCCGATAGGAGCATTTTGTCGGAAAATTTTACCGGCAAGTTGGAAAAGTTGTCGGATATTCCGATGTAAACAGTCCGATGGAGACCACACACAGTCGGAATATTCGACAAAACGGTCCGATAGGACACATTCCATCGGAATCTCCGACCGTGTGTACAAGGACTCACTGGAGCATTTTTTTAGGAGAGAGTATGGAAGGGTAAGAGCAAACAAATACTCTTTTTTTCACATAAGCCTGATGTCCGGGTGATCTAATGTTCAAAGGATAATTCCGCCGGCCTTGTTGCCCTCCAGGATAGGGGTATCCTAGCAATCAAGAGATGGAATAAAGAAAAGAGGGAGCACCAGCCTTGTGCATTATCCTTTAGTAAGTTTTGTTTGTAAAAACAGATTAAAAACTACTCTCAAACATGTGAAAATAATTCGTTTTGTAAAAGCCTCCAAATAGTGGCAGTCAATCTAGGTATGACAGTCACCAAATGGTGAAAGAGAGGACTTCAGGACCCCTGCTGGTTGACATGTTTAGAAGGGATACCTTTGATACCATCAGGCTCTGAGGAAGAAGGTATCCTTTCGAAACATGTCAGCCAGCAGTGGTTCTTAAGTCCTCTTCTTCACCATCTGGAGACTGTCGTACCTAGATTGTCTACCACCATTTGGAGGCTTTTACAAAACAAATTATCATTACGTGTTTGTGAGTAGTTTTTAATCTGTTTTTACAAATACATTTACTAAAGTGTAATGCATAAGGCACCCTCTTTTCTTTATTCTCTCTCATGGAAGGGTAAGAACCTTTGTCCATTCTGCCCACTGGGTATAGCCACCCTAAACAAACATACATTTTGATGTTATATTTATAGCTGAAGGATGGAATGTGTATGTCTCATCTGTCAAAGGCTTTCCATGAGGAACAGGAATGTATATACAAGCAGGTAGGCATGCTGCACTAATGTGTACCATTAAACCGGTCATGAGAGAGAAATGGAGATTTCCATAGACTTTTTGCCTGGTTGTTATATCGACCTGCAGGCTTTAATTCAATAATATTTTCAACAAAGAGGAACCCAAGAAATCACTTTCCAGTCTCAGGTAACCCCTGACTATGATTATACAGTATCTACAACTCATGATACATTAGTGTGATGGTCAGTGGGAAGAATGTTCCTTACATTTGTGGTCACTGGAAGGAATTACCATCTTACAGATAGCTAAAAAGATCAATGGTGTCAGTGAGAACTTACCTGAGAGACAGAAATTGCTCATTGCTCAAGGAACCCCTAGCAACCTCCCAAAGAACTCAAGGGTTCCATGGAACCCTGATTGAGAAATCCTAAGCTAGATGATTGGCAGTACACCTAAATAACTAGCATTTTCAAACGGAGTGGTCAGCAATGGCTACTCCCATGTTTCGCTCATGACAAGTTTAGCTTTAAGCATGAAAGAAGACCTTTACCATTTTTTTTTTATATAGTGCTGTCCCCTATGGGACAAAGTGTATTACTTCATCCTATGTTTCTAAGTGCTTTCTAACCCTAACTATGAGGTCCAAACTGCTTCCCTCCTCTTCTGCCATGGCCGATCCAACAACAACTAGGAAGGAGATGGCTAATTCAGAGCTGCATCCGTGCTGTGAGTGCTTTCCCAAGACATGCAATGGCAAGAGGAATGCAGGGGGGGGGGAGTGCCATCCTCTGCATTCCTTTTGCCATTGCTTGTCTCAGGAATGTGTTTACAGCTGAGAAAGGCTGTACTTATGAAGCAGCCGTCTCCTTGATAGGGGGAAGGTCACACCTCATAATTAGGATTAGAGAGCACCTAGCAACAGGGGGTGAAATACTACATGTACTTTATCACATAGGTAAAAAAATTGGAAAATTTTATTATAATGAAATGTATATATATATATATATATATATATATATATATATATATATATATATATATATATATATATATATATATATATATATATATATATATATATATATATATTCTATATTACCAAAAGTATTGGGACACCAGTAAAGTTCCTCCACCAAACTCAATCATCCATGTCTTTATGGACCTTGCTTTGTGCACCGGTGCTCAGTCATGTTGGAACAGGAAGGGGCCATGTCCAAAATGTCTTGGTATGCTAATGCCTTAAGAGTTCCCTTCACTAAGGTGCCAAACCCAACCCCTGAAAAACAACCCCACACCATAATCCCCCCTCCACTAAATGATTTGGACCAGTGTACAAAGCAAGGTTCCATAAAGACATGGATTAGCGAGTTTGGAGTGGAGGAACTTGACTGGCCTCAACCGGACCTCAACCGGATGTAACACCTTTGGGGTGAATTAGTGCGGAGACTGCGAGCCAGGCCTTCTCGTCCAATATCAGTGCTTGACCTCTCAAATGCTCTCCTGGAAGAATGGTCAAACATTCCCATAGACACACTCCTAAACCTTGTGGACAGCCTTTCCAGAAGAGTTGAAGCTGTTATAGCTACAAAGGGTGGGCCAACTCAATATTGAACCCTACGGACTAAGACTGGGATGCCATTAAAGTTCATGTGCGTGTAAAGGCAGGTGTCACAATACTTTTGGTAAAACAGTGTGTGTATATATATATATATATATATATATATATATATATATCTGTATATGTACAAATGTATATATATATATATATATATATATATATATATATATATGTATATATACCAAACATGATAGACAGATACAATTGTTTTTAGACAAGTTATCATTCACATCTAGCAAACTTTTTGTATATGTATACTTAAAAATAAACTTAAACTTAAAAAAAGTAATTCAAAATTATAAAGAGGTATACAACTGTTTCCAGTTATATATTGAAAAGTGTCATGTGACTGGATATTCATTGTTATCATTAAGTCTCAAACACATCACACATCAGTAATATTACATATATAAAAATCGTGTCAGTGCATAGCCTGGAATGAGTCAATAAGAAACAAAGACTACCATGTACATGTTCACTAACTGATATGGATGTTAAAGTCGTGGAGGATAAAACAGGAATGGAATATATTTATAGCATTACTGTTGGCTATATTTAACTTGTATACAGATCACATACAATGCAATGTATTTACTATTATTTGAGCTGTTAGTGAGTATAAGCTGAGAACACCTTTTTATATTCCATGGTAATAAAGTTAGACGTACAATAACTAAAATGCAAAGTAGTTTCTACTGTACAATAACAATTATAATACAATAACCAAATGATGATATTATTACAATAACCTAATGATGATTAAATTACCTATTATTTTATGTAGATTAACCTTGGCTTATGTTCAAAATATGTATTTTTAACGGAGTTCCAACCTGAATTTTTTTTTTACATTTTCCCAGTCCTTGTTCAATAATGACAAACATTTGGAGTGACATTTTTTTTTATACTTACCAAAAGTGCCCTGTTGCTAGGTGGTGGCTCCTAATCTGCCATTTCTGGCTCCGCGGCGCTCCACATCACTCCCCCCCCCCCCCCCCCGCCTGTGCTCCAGAGAACTGTAATGGCACGTACACACGACCGGACTTTCCGGCAGACTAGGTCTGACGGAATCAGTCCGTCTGACATTTCGATCATGTGTGGGCTAATCCGATCGTTTTTCATTTAAAAAAATCGGATGGACCTAGAAATAGAACATGTTTCAAATCTGTCCGATGGACTCAATTCCTATCGGGAAAACCGTTCGTCTGTATGCTGGTCCGACGGACCAAATATGATGCAAGGGAAGCTATTGGCTATTGAACTTCCTTTTTAAGTCCCATCTTACATCATCACGTTCAAAACTAACGGACTTTCAACTGGACTTAGTCCGTTCGTGTGTGGCCAAGTCCGTTGATGAGGCTTGTGCCGCAATTTGTCACATGCCAGCGTAGACATCCGGAAGTCTGCATAATTGGATTGTATCTATTGTTAGATATTAGCTAAGCCGCATACTTCCAGTTTCTGTTCTTTTTTTCTTCGAAATTGAGGCTTGAAACGCACGCCGTCGGCGCCATCTTGCTTACCCAGAAGTGAGTTTAATTGATTGTCAGCAAGCAATTGGAGCCACGATTCAATAGGGGGTGTAATATACTATATAAAGGCAGTATAAGCAGTGGATCAGTACCCCAGATGATGTCCCAGAGGATGAAACGCGACAGCAAGGATTACTGATGCCACTGTTACTGCCAATCTCTACTCTAAACCGCTTGTCTGTCATCATCAAATGTGAGTGTTATTCCTTCATGTAATAAATATGCTGTGAGTTATTTTACGTAATTACGCTATGTGCCCTCCTGTTTTCTTCTTCCTTTTTTGATAATTATTTGTTTGGGCTTATTAAGCCATATAACATCATTGGAGGTTCATTTATCGGTTCCCTGGAGTTCGTGGCTGTGGAGATAGACGCTATTGGTGTCTATTACCATTCAAGCTTGATTGACTCAGTGGGTGTATACCCATCTGGGTCTAATCGTTTTGGTAAGCCTTTAAGAACCTATGGTGGCGGATCATTTATCATCTCTTTTCACTAAAAGTCACACAATAGACTGCATATATTGTTTCACCATTTGGATCACCATCACCAATCTTTTGGACTTTTATTAATAGGATTGGGATTGATATTTTTCCTATTACTAAGGACAATCTATATAGAGTGGATCTACATCAAACACATTTTTTCACTATATTTTGATCATTTAGCACTGTTTTTGTGTCGCTGATTTTGCACTTAGTAACTTGTGTATATTCCAATCATTCTCTTTCTTATGTGAGCGCTGCACTTTTTCATTATATGTTATATTTTGCAATATTGATCCTCTGCTGTGCTGGCTGCTTGTGTTTAACTTAAAGGGACAGCGCAGTATATATTATATATTTTTTTCTTCCATTCATTCGGAAGTCCGACATAACTCTGCCGAAAGTCCGTCGGGAAGACCGTCGGACCTAGTCTGCTGGAAAGTCTGGTCGTGTGTACGCGGCATAAGTCATCATTTCCCAGGAGTCAGTGGGCAGGACGTTGTGAAAAAAAATCGCATTATTTTCCGACAGGAAATGACGCGATTTAAGGCGGATCACATCGCCATTTTAAGAAAAGGGATTAAAGCCCTTGGTTGCCATCACAACGGGACGGGCACTGCCGATGACGACGCCCATTGTGATGGCAACCTGAGAAGTTTCTTGCGCCTCTAGATGCCCTTAGTGCGCATGTGCGAGAACGGGCGGTGCCATGCTGGTTATACAGCAGCACCGTATCCCGGAAGTCTATGCTTGTGAGCTTCACCTGCCCACAAGGAAGATGGGAATGCCCGAGCAGCATCAATATAAGGTAACTTTTTAAATAAAATATCAAGAAAAGCAGTGCTATTAATGAGAATAACTAGTGCTAAATCTACGTAATGTGATACTAATAGATTGATTAAAAAAAAAAAAAAAAAATCATTTATGTGGTTGGAGTTCTGCTTTAAGTAAAACAAGTTAAATGTATACTATAATAGCCTAAAAAATGTATCTCTTGAGATCCAAAAATGGTGTATGCTTCAAAACTACAAGACTCCACGCTATTATTTTGACCTAAGCCAGAAACCAGGAAACAACTGAAAAAAAAAGTAAAAAAATAAATAAATGAAATCAAGTAAGTATATTATATATTCCTATCTTTTTACTAAAGCTAGCAGCATAAGGATTGAACATAGTTAATATTGGTTGACAACAAGGCTTTAGAAAGGCTTTTTTTTGTCAGCATAAGCATAATAATTCACAATGTAGATTCTCCCAAAGATGTTAAATACCATAATTAATGAAAAGCTTCTGTGTTGGTTTATAGCATATCCTTTGCATGGCATTGGTTTTACCAAAGTATTCTCCGGAATATAAATAAACCATGATCTCTCTAAATTCTCCTGAAATGAATACTGGATGCTAATGCCGCGTACACACGGTTGGATTTTCCAACGGGAAATGTTGGATGTGAGCTCGTTGGCTGGAAGTCCGACCGTGTGTATGCTTTATTAAACATTTGTTGTCGGACTTTCGGCCAACAGATGTTGGCTAGCAGGTTCTCAAATTTTCCACCAACAAAACTTTGTTGTCGGACTTTCCGATGGTCTGTATACAAGTCTGTCACACAAAAGTTCACACATGCTCGGAATCAAGCAGAAGGAGCCCAAAGGGTGGTGCACCGGCTATTGAACTTCCTTTTTACCAACCTTTCGTACGTCTTGTACGTCACCACGTTCCCACGTTCGTAATTGTTGGCCAACATTTGTGTAACCTTGTGTATGCAAGACAAGTTGGAGCCAACACCCTTCGAAGAAAAATCCACGGTCCGATTGTGTGTACGAGGCATAAGAGGAAATGCCAATGAGCTCAAATTAAAGAATCCTTGTGTAAATTATACATTATTTTGTATTACAAAAATGTCTGCCATATGAATTTATTCAATAAACAAATTTTCTTTTTAAAACAAGTGCTAATTTAAAAAAAATATTGTAAATTTAGAAAAATGTATATACTTACTGTTATACACGTATTAGCTCTACCCATTTTAATACTGCTCCAGCATCATGATGAAACTATTACAATATAATCAGTGGGTTGACTAATGCCCCGTACACACGGTCGGAATTTCCGACAGAAAAAGTCAGACGGGAGCTTTTCATCGTATATTCCGATCATGTGTATGTCCCATCAGACTTTTCACGTCGAACATTCTGAGGGACCTAGAAAGAGAACATGTTCTATATTTTTCTGATGGAACCAATTCCTATCGGAAAAAAACGCTTGTTTGTATGCTGTTCTGACGTGCCAAAAACAACGCATGCTCTGAAGCAAGTACGAGACGGAAGCTATTGGCTACTAGCTATTGAACTTCACTTTTCTAGTCCCATTGTACGTGTTGTACGTCACCGCATTCTGTCGGAAAAACCTTCAGAGTTTATTCTGACGGGAAAACTGGTCGTGTATACAGGGCATAAGAAGAAAACCATTAGTTATCAAACCCTCTTCAGATTTGAGAATGCAAAAATCTGTATCGTGGCAAACTCTTTCTTTCCTTTCTTATACCTGGTAGCAGCGCCTGATATGGTGCTGAGGAAGGCTTCTCTTACACCTCTGACTCGGGGCCCCTGATAGCAGGGTAGAGAGGAAGTCTTGCTAGCAGCAGGGCAGGTGTCCACACTTGGCAGATGAAGTAGTCAGAAGGCTACAGTAAGCAAGCAAGCTGGTGTGTGGCAGACTGAGGCAGGCTGGCACAGGTGACACAGGCTGCTGAGACGGTTGTTAGTAGCAGATAGTAGGTCAGCTGGAACAACAGGGTGGTAGGCGGGTATCAATAACAGCAGGCAGAGTAGCAGGATCAGGTAGGCCGGGTCATACACAGGCAGGATGGATTGGGTACAGGTCACAGAAAGGAGCGTAGTCAGGAAACAAGCTGGAACCAATCAGAGAAGCCCAATTCTCCAAGCGTGAACGGGAACATGTATTAGCTTGTGCACAGAAGTTCGTCCAGAGGAGCCATATTGTCTATTGGCAGGCACTTTCTTTCTTTCTTTCTTTCTTTCTTTCTTTCTTTCTTTCTTTCTTTCTTTCTTTCTTTCTTTCTTTCTTTCTTTCTTTCTTTCTTTCTTTCTATCTTTCTTTCTTTCTATCTTTGGGAATTGATCTATACAGTATCCTGTATTTCAATGTTTAGTACCTTTGTATATCCCCATCATTGTATTTATGTTTTTGTTTTGACTATTAATACTATAGTTACATATAGGAAAAGATTACTGCTCCAAAAAGCTCCAGACCTTTTAGAAACACCCGTCCTATTATGGACTCGCAGGTGCTGGCTCTGCACAAACTTGGGAGAAAAAGAAAAGTCCTGGATGGCCGCACACCGCTGAAGGCATCTTTATTGATATAATAAAATCCAATACAGTCACTTTATGTGCAAAAGAAACAGGGAGAGGCAGCTAACGTGTTTCACACCATGTAGTGTTGCTTAATCAAAGCTTTGCTTTTCTTTTTCTCACTATAGTTGCATAGCTGCATACATAGTAGATGAGGTTGAAAAAAGACACTAGTCCATCAAGTCCAACCTATGTGTGTGATTATATGTCAGAATAAAATTGCATATCCCTTCCTGACTAATGACACCACAAAGCAATTTATTCACTCTTTGATTATTTCCCGCCTTGACTACTGCAACTCTCTCTTTAATGGCCTACCCTTATGCAGGCTAAACCCCCTTTCAGTCTATTATGAATGCTGCTGCTAGACTAATACACCTTACTAATCGATCCATGACTGCTGCCCCTCTCTGCCAATCCCTTCACTGGCTTCCCCTACCCCACCGTATAAAATTCAAAATGCTAACCAAAACAAACAAGACCATCCACAACATCGCCCCCATCTACATCACCAACCTCATCTGCAGATATCACCCAAATTGTCCGCTCCGCTCCTCCCAGGATCTCCTGCTTTCTAGCTCCCTTGTTACCTCCTCTCATGCTCGCCTTCTGGACTTCTCCAGAGTCTCTCCCATCCTCTGGAATTCCCTGCCCCGGTATATCCGATCAGCCGCTAACCTGTCCACCTTTAGGGGATCCCTGAAAAATCACTTATTCAGGGAAGCCTATCCCACACCGACCTAACTGTCCCCATGTCATGGTTATGTAGTAATCTTTCTCTGTCACTTACCTCCCCTCATGTGTTCAGACTAAGAAGCCAGCCACTCTCACCTGGCTGTTTTTATAACCTCTCCTCTAAGCATGGCTCCACCCCAGGCCCTATCAGGGAACCCTATATTAACCTGTGCACTGCAAGCCAGCAGTGCTGATCAACCATTGTGTATTCATTGTGTGTTTGGCTTCCTGTTTCCTGCTTGCCATGTGCTCTTTGTCTCTGTTACCAACCTTGGCGTGTTCTTGACTATTCCTGTCTGCTCATGACCCTGACCTTTTGGCGTGTCCCCGACTATCCCTGTTTGCCTGTGACCCTGAACCTTTGGTGTGTACTCTGTTGTTCCTGTCTGCTAGTTGCCCTGGCCTCTGCCTTATCCCTTACTATGCTTGTTGTTCCACGCTGCTGCTTCCTTCTCCTGTAGTCTACCGTGAGTGTGAGCTGGGAGACCCTGGGGGCCCTGACCTGGAGCCAGACTGCAGGGCAGTCCATCCTCACCACTAGAGGCTCTGGTGAACACCTGCTGGCTCTTATACTCTGCGCCCTGGGGAATCTATGCTGTAGTTCCCACTGGGATCTATGTTAGTGATCCAGTAGACCTGTTTCCTGAACCTCCCTGGGTACTATCCGCAGCAGTCAGTCCTGGGGTCCACTACCTTAGCGGCGCACTTCCGACTCCTACGGAGTGCATCTGTCATCTGGTCTCAGGTGACCTGACACCCGAGTCCCCCCCAATCAAATCATTCCCTGCATCTATTACCTTTTGTACCACCCCCCCCCTCCCTTTATAATGTAAACGAGCAGGGCCGTCCTGTCCCTTCTGTATTGAACTGTACTATAATTGTGCTGTCCCCCCTCTACATTGTAAAGTGCTGTGTAAACTGTTGGTGCTATATAAATCGTGAATACTAATAATAATATTTCCCAATGGGATGCACTGGCTGATGCCTTTATTTAATATGCTCTTAAAGCAAACCCATCTCTCCTTGTTTCTAAGATTTTATCCAAATTAATATCCTCTAGCAAGGTTTATAGTTTAGGAAAATTGGCTCTTTTGAAATGCAGTGTCATTGTGTTCCACTTGTGTTTCCTATATGTGTGATTTATACTGAAGCCAATTGACCTGTGATCACTCTTTCTTAAATTTCCACATCTGTGATCAGGTCTGTATTGTTGGTAATCAGTAGATCTAGTAACGCCTTGTTTCTAGTTGGTGCGTCTACCATCTGACCCATGAAATTGTCCTGCAAGACATTTAGGAACTGGTGAGCCTTAGACAAATGTGTGGTCCCCTTCTGCCCAGTCTATGTCTGGATAATTAAAATCTCCCATTATGATAACACTTCCCATCCTTGCTGCTAATCCAAATTGTTATAGGAGGTCCACCCCCCCCCCTCAGGTTAGGGGGCCTATAGCATACTCGCAGTATTATTTTCCCCTTAGCTTCCTCCCTTTGGAGCTCTGCCCATAAGAATTCTACCTGCTCCCTAGATCCCTTATTGATGTCATCTCTCACATTCACTTGTACATTATTCTTGATAAATAGGCATACCCCTCCCCCTTTTTTACCCTCACTATCCCTGCGATAAAGGGATTACCCTTGAATAGTTGCCAGACAATCATGAGTGCTGTTGAACCAAGTCTCTGAAATTCACACAAAATTGAAATCCTCCTCGTACAACAGTATCTCTAGTTCTCTCATCTTGTCCACCAGGTTCCCGGCATTGGTGAACATGCCACGTAGTTTAGAATGGTCGCATAATATTATTGGGTGGTCCGAGATTGCAAATAGAGGTTACTATATTTACCTTGGGTTTATGTGCTTTAGTCAACCTACCACTAATGCCCCCAATACTACCCTCATGAATATGTTCTGTGCTGACTAGCTCTACCTCTGGACCGTCCCCCCCTCGCCTAGTTTAAAAACTATACAAATGTTTCTATCATACTTTTATTACACATACCCTTTGGACAGTGATCTAATGCACAGTCTTAATAATTTTCTCTTTCTTGTATGTATTAAAATGTATTTAAATAAATAATGAAAAAAAAATAAAAGGAAAGAAGCTTACACATGGTGGGAAAAAAATTGCTCTTATGCTGCTGGACAACAGGCATGAAAAAATAATGCATTTTCTTTTTTTTTATTCTTCATATGTCCTCAATGATGGATAATGATACACCAAATAGAACTGAGATATGATGATCCATTGAATACGTACCACATCTGGATAATAAGACAGTACATTATAGGCTTACCCTTTCTGTGAACAAAAAATGCCATCAAAGAATTCTTAGATATGGCGTAATCCTCTATAGAGGCATCAAGTCATTTAAGTGCATCCCTTACAAGTTCCTATGGAAAGTGAGTTTAGCTGCAATTGGTTTTCATTTAATAGTTATTTTATTAATGATTATTAAATATATTTATTTGGGCCCAATAGATGATACTTAATTTTAAAACCATAAAATACAAATATAGCAAATTAGTAATAAAGAAGTTCTTACTGTCCCTTTTTTTTTCCCGGGGGAAAACTGAAATACATAATCAGTGTGCAATGTTCTGCAATTTTCAGATGTCTAAAGCTGAACTCCGGCCACATGAGAAATAACTGCAAATGATTTTATGAATCCCTCATGTACTAGCAATGCAGAAATCATACCTAGTACTTTCATGCCCTCTGAATAATAGCATTTATGCCGCGTACACACGACCAGACTTTTTGACGGACTAGGTCCGACGGTCTTCCCGACGGACTTTCGGCGGAGTTCCAACGGACATTCCAAAAGAAAGAACTTGGTCAAACACAACAACACCAAAGTCAGGCGGATTTGAACGTGTTGACGTATGACAGGACTAAAATAAGGAAGTTCATAGCCAGTAGCCAATAGCTGCCCTAGCATCGGTTTTCATCCGTTGGACTAGCATATAGGCAAACAGATTAATAGACCGGACTCGAGTCCGTCGGAAAGATTTGAAACATGTTTTATTTCTAGGTCCTTCTGACTTTTGGGGAAAAAAAGTCTGCTGGAGCCCACACACGATCGTAATATCCAAAGGATTAATTCGGTCAGACCTAGTCCATTGAAAAGTCCAGTCGTGTGTACGCGGAGTTATAGTACCTTTCTCCATAGAAAGTTTGGTGATCCACATGTCTTTAAATTTCCTTAATGTCCTTTTCTTTATCATAAAAACAGCATTGCCCCAGCTGTAAACAACACACCCGCTAACAAGAGTGTATGACATCATAACGTGAAATGTAATGGAAAAGAGAGTTACTAGAAGTGGGGCACACTTGTACAGTGCCTGCCTAGTAACCCTTCAGGAAAATGCCTAGCAGCTCCGAGTCACTTTTTTGCCATTCTGCTCCTCCTCCTGAAGATGACATATACAGTATCTCACAAAGTGAGTACACCCCTCACATTTTTGTAAATGTTTTATTATATCTTTTCATGTGACAACACTGAAGAAATGACACTTTGTTACAATATAAAGTAGTGAGTGCACAGCTTGTATAACAGTGAAAATTTGCTGTCCCCACAAAATAACTCAATACACAGCCATTAATGTCTAAACCGCTGGCAACAAAAGTGAGTACACCCCTGAGTGAAAATGTCCAAACTGGGCCCAAAGTGTCAATATTTTTTGTGCCCACCATTATTTTCCAGCACTGTCTTAACTCTCTTGGGCATAGAGGTCACCAGAGCTTCACAGGTTGCCACTGGAGTCCTCTTCTACTCCTCCATGACAATATCACAGAGCTGGTGGATGTTAGAGACCTTTCGCTCTTCCCCATTTCCGTTTTTTCATGGTCCAAACAGTACTGATGATGTGCAACATTTTGATTTCTTGGACCGACACATCCAAGAAATGTATGCAGGTAAAAAACGACCTCTTCCACGTTAGAGTAAATTGTGCTGCACATGTAGCTACTGTGTTGTATCTTTCAGACAGTTTTAAAACATAAATTCTTCAAAATCTACAAATCTACTACAAAATTCTACAAAATTCTTCAGCGATAGTTATTCTAGGAAATTCCTTTGAGACAAGCCTGCAGCAAAATTTGACAAAACTCTTCAAAGACAATTCTGCAACAAAATTCTTCAGAGACAACTCTACAAAATTCTCCCAAGGCAATTCAGCAACACAATTTTTCAGAGATAATTCTGCAATAAAATTCTACAAAATTATTTTGAGACAATTCTGCAGAGTAATATACACCTCACCAAAACATACATGAATTTATTGCAAGCTTCAAAGTTTTTTGCACAACCACAAAGGAGGTTTCCAGTGAGCATTACCAAAACGCTATGAATTAGATTGTTCTTTATTACAAAAAAAGTTTCTCAGCGAAGACTTATTTTATTTAGATGCACAATGTATTGGAAAAGGCATGTAGAAAAGGTGAGTAGTGGGAAAACCAATGGCACCATCATCTCCAAGTGTATACAAAACAAAACTAATGGAACTGATAGAAATGATTAACATCTAGATCTAGGAGCCACCTACTAATGGCAAGATATGACCGTCAACATCGAGTTTGGATTTGAATGCTGGGCTTCTGGCCATCTTTACTATCAACAGTCCATAGTGGTATATGATTTGATCGGTTACCTGAGGCCCCTGGAGGTAAAGGCCTTGCCTGGGTTTTAGCCACAAGCTGATGAGTAAAAAATGTACTATACTGAACTGGGAAAATAATAGGATGGAACAAGTTTGTTAGTTTGTTTGTTATTTACTCTAAATATATTGTTATGTTATATATCAACCAATGTCACAACCGGATTTGACAACTGCTTATGTGAGCAACATTGTTTTTGTATTTGTACCTCTGTACTTCTATGTGTTTTCAACAAATGCTTTTAAATAATTATTGTCTTAATAAAGGTTATTTAATTTTAATAGATTGATTGGATCCATGTGTTGGCACCTTAGTCTCAAAACGTTTTGATACCAGCTTGTATATGCTATTTTCTTGATACAATTGCTGTTTGTAGTAACATTCCTCCTGATGAAGCCAGATAAAGGTGAAATATGTTGAGGTTATTACTTCAAGCAGCCATAGAAAATATTTGTATAGAATTGATCATTGGAGTATATGGTGTACAGGCATACCCCACTTTTAAGTACACAATGGGGTTTATTTACTAAAGCTGGAAAGTGCAAAATCAGGCTCATATCTGCATAGAAACCAATGAGCTTCTAACCCCAGCTTGTTCAATTAAGCTTTGGTATTAAAACCTGGAAGCTCATTGGTTTCCATGCAGAAGTGAGCCTGATTTTGCCCTTTCCATCTTTAGTAAATAAACCCCATTGAGTGGGGTATGCCTGTACCCAGTCCTTATGAACCTCTGTACTTCTATATGTCTTCAACAAATGCTTTTAAACAATTATTGTATTAATAAAAGCTATATAATTTTAATAGATTCATTGGATTAATGTGTTGGCACCTTAGTCTCGAAACTTCATGATACCAGGTCGTATATGCTATTTTCTGGATACAATTGCTGTTTGAAGTAAAATTCCAAACCAGACAAAGGTGAAATATTTTGAGATTACTACTTCAAGCTGCCATATAAAAGATTTGTATAGAATCAGCCATTGGAGTATATGGTGTACCCAATCCTTATGGACCTCTGTACTTCTATGTGTTTTCAACAAATGCTTTTAACCTTCCTAGCGGTAATCCCGAGTCTGGCTCGGGTTGGGATTTTAATTACATAAGCGGTAACCCCGAGCCAGACTCGGGATCGCATCGCTCGATGCAGGGGAGGACACAGGGAGAGTTACTCACCTTGTCCCCTGGATCCAGCGATGTCCGCCGCGCTGTGTGATCGAGCTGTCCTCCGCTCGATTCACAGTGCCGAATGCCGCCGAACTCCGTTCCCTGCAACGTTACGACGCACGGGAGCGGAGAACGGCGGCACATTCAAAAAAGTAAAAACACACAAAACACACACAGCACTGTAATCTTACAGATTACAGTGCTGTATTAAAAAATACACACCCCCTTTGTCCCTAGTGGTCTGTGCAGTGCCCTGCATGCACTTTTATATTATAAATACTGTTTTTTCTGCCTGGAATTCGGAGATTGTCCATAGCAACCAAAACATGTCCCTTTTTCAGTTTTTTTTGGATTTGATTACATTATTGAATAATTTTTATTATTCTTTATTATATTATAAACTTTATCATACCCGGGATGTCCGCTAGACTCTGGTTTGAAGAGATTTCAGAGCGTTATTCCTAAGAATTACAGGACTACAAAATAAAAGCCAGATTTCCATGCAAAATAATTGTACCGCTTTCAGCACCTTATTCCAGACTGAATCATACCGCCAGGGAGGTTAAACAATGATTGAATTAATAAAAGCTATGCCATTTTAATACATTCATTGGATTAATGTGTTGGCACCTTAGTCTCAAAACTTCTTGATACCAGCTTGTATATGCTACTTTCTGGATACAATTGCTGTTTGTAGTAAAATCCTCCTGATGAAGCCAGATAAAGGTGACATATGTTGAGATTACTACTTCAAGCTGCCATAGAAAAGATTTGTATAGAATCGACCATTGGAGTATATGGTGTACCCATTCCTTATGGACCACTGTACTTCTATATATCTTCAACAAATGCTTTTAAACAATTATTGTATTAATAAAAGCTATGTCATTTTAATAAATTCAATGGATTAATGTGTTGGCATCCTAAATGTCCTGTTTTTTCTATTTCAATAGATTAGATTAGATTGGATTAGATAGGCCCTCTGATTCCTCCTGCATTAAATTGTATTAAATTGAATTGTAACTGTACTGTCTGCCCTCGTGTTGTAAAGTGCTGCGCAAACTGTTAGCGCTATATAAATCCTGAATAATAATAATTATTATTATATTATTATACAGGATTAATATAGCGCCGACAGTTTACGCAGCGTTTTACAACATTGGGGCAGACAGTACAATTACAATACAATTCAATACAGGGGGGATTCAGAGGGCCCTGCTCATTAGAGCTTACAATCTAGGAGGGAGGGTCAAATTATACAAAAGGGTAATAGCTGTGGGGGATGAGCTAATGGAGAAAACAGCGCAGTTGTTAGGTGGAGGCAGGACAGGCTTCTCTGAAGAGGAAAGTTTTCAGGAATTGCCTAAAAGTGGATAAATTTGGAGACAGTCTGACAGATTGGGGTAGCGAATTCCAGAGGATGGGCGAGACTCGGGAGAAGTCCTGGAGGTGGATATGGGAGGAGGTGATGAGCTAGAGAGGAGGAGGTCTTGGGAGGAATGAAGAGGGCGATTAGGTTGGTATTTTGAGACTAGGCTAGTGATGTGGCTGGGGGCAGAATTGTGGATGGCTTTGTAAGTTATTGTTAGTATTTTAAGTTATTGTTAGTATTTTGAATTTAATCCGTTGGGCAAGTGGCAACCAATGGAGGGGTTGGCAGAGAGGGGTAGCAGACACTGTGCAGTTTGTAAGGAGGATGAGTCTGGCGGCAGCATTCATGATGGACTGAAGGGGGGATAGTCTATTTAAAGGTAAGCCAATGAGGAGGGAGTTGCAGTAGTCAAGGCGAGAGATAACCAGGGAGTGAATCAGGAGATTTGTGGTTTCATTGGTTAGAAAGGGACATAGTTTAAAGTTGTTGCAGAGGTTGAGGCGGCAAACTTTGGAAAGTGATTGGATATGGGGCCGAAAGGAGAGTTCAGAGTCCAGGATAACACCTAGCACCTTAGCTATAAAAATAATATATATTATATTATTATTATTATTATTATTATTATATTATTATTATAATAATAATATTATAATATATAATAATTATTGAATGTCCTGTTTTTTTTTCCTTTTTTTCTTTTGTAATGTAATGGACAATGTTAGCAAACGCAGCATGAAAATGTTAAATTTTCCTTGCCCCTGACCGCCCTGTTATTAGCATTAGATGCTTTTCCAGCTCACATATAGCCTGAAGCCCCCCTGTCTGCTTAATACACGTTCCCCCAATAAAACAGAAAAAACATGACGTATTACACTTTAAACATAAAACACACATGACTAAAACCAAATCATTTACTCATTCCCACTAGATCAAGTGAATTATTTGTCCTGACATCAGTCAGTGCCAGCCGTGTATTTCTGATAAACCACAGCTGTCCGTTGATTACTCTAAAATCTATATCTTTCACACCAGAGGCATATTTCACCTCTGTGAAAACCAGCCCAGTGGTTTCAGGCTTAGACAGAAAAGCCGGTGCCTTCCCCCTACTACATTCATGTGTTTTCCATGAAACGTCAGGTCAGTCATTTTGTAACATGTACCACTGGCAGATGGGGATTTACGCTATGACAAGTCAAGGTCAAACAATGTTATTTAAACCAGACACCTCCCAAATTATATGTTGGAAGACTACAGGATTGCGGAGTTCTTTGATGTTCAGGGGTTCAGCAATCATGTGTTTAACCATCGTAGATGTGTCTAAAGAATTGGAATGAAGGGTATGTAAATATTTAAACCGAAGAGGTTCACTTGTAAAGAATGTTTAGGGGTTCAGTTCAACTTTACATTCGAGTCAGCATAATTAATCATAAATTATTTAAAAAAATAGCGAATTCAATAAGTGTTTGTAGTAAGCATACTAATGTAGCTTTGAAGATAAATTGTAATGCAATTCATTGGGGTTGACTTAGTAAATGCAAATAGACTGTTCCATTAGCTTAATGAATGAGGTAAAACTTTGCTGACTTATATCATCCAATCATTTGCTGGTAAAAATACATTGTTTTCCTTTATTTTCCTTGCATAAATTTCATATTTGAATGAATAACTTGTAAAGCGCTACAAATGAGAACTAAATCGCCTCAAGGCACTGAATTCGTCCTGTGTTGTCAAGCATCTTAGAAGAGGTGGGTCTTAAGTTTTTTCCTGAAAGCCAGATGGTTTTCTTTGTGAAGGAAGGACAAATTCCCATTAATAGAGGGAACCCCCAGCAAGTGAATGCATGTGTGCATAATCCGGCGCATACCGCTATGCACAAGCTAAATGGTGTATAGCAAATATATTTAGCAGTGGAGGCTGGTCTATAAGGGATGCAGGGGCACTGCCCCCCTAATCTCCATGTGCCGGCCCCTAATCTCCATGCAGGGTGCCGGACACATGGATTTCTACGAGTTTTTTTTTTTTCTTCTAAGCATATGATTAAATCCTGAGGCTTTAATCGGCTTCAAAATGGTGAGCCCACCCCCTTTTGACACTAGCAAATCAACATTCGCTGTTGTCTTCCTGCTCCTCCTCTCGGCCAATCAGGACAGGAAGTGGGTCATAAGATCGGATTGGCTGGGAGGAGAAGTAACCAGATTGGCCAGGAGGAGAAGCCGGGGAAGCCACCTGGGACCTGGATGGGGTAAGTGAGGGCGGGAAAGCGGTCAAGCGTGAGGGTGGGTGAATGAGCTAAGGGGGCGGGCGAACGAGCGGACGGGTGGGCGGGTGTATGGGTGGGTTTGTTTACCACTCCCCCCCAAAAAAAGTAGCACCAGATGCCACTGATATTTTGGCATGTGCAAAAATGTGAGTGCTTGCTCAGTAGTGGTATTGGCACCTAGTGACCTATATAAACTGAAGAACTACAGAAGTAAGTGGATGAGTGGTCCTCTTCTTCTCTTTGTTTACTTAATATACTGATTCTGCCTTACCTTGTATGTTCTGGCTTGCCTCCTGACCTGCCTCGTGACTAGTGATGAGCTGAACTGCCCTGCGTTTGGTTGAGCAGAGATTCTGCAAGCTTCAAAGAAGTTTGGAAATCAATGGGAGTTGCATCTGACTCTTTGAGTCTGGTATGGATTTTATTAGGGTACCTCACACACAAAAAAAAATGTGTGAGGTCCCTCAGGAAATCCATATGAAACCATTAAGGTCTAGTATTAATTTTAAGGGGATTTCATGCAAAAAAAAAAAAGTGTAAGTTTCCCATAAAACCATACAAAAACATTAATCGGAGCATGCAGCATGGCTACCTAGGAAAAACGTACCTCCTGAATCATACCAGGCCACATGCCCTCAACATGGGGGCGGTATCTTGCCAGGGGGATCCCCCTAGCAAAGCACTTTGTCTTCATGTTGATGAGGACATGGGCCTTCTTTCCACAATTCTTGCCTGGTGGTTGTGAGGGTGTGCACATATCAGAATCTGGAAGCCCCCTTTAACAGCAAAGGAGCACTGAGATAGCCCCCACCATGTGAATTAGGCTTGAAGCTTCCCCTGGTTATAGCACACACATTATGTGACATGTAACCATGTATGTATATAGGTCTGGGGTGTGGTGGTAGATTGCGGACCAAAGGATCCTGAGGAGCTGTCCAGGGGTTTCTGGTAAAGCTCAGAATTTCCACTGAAAAAGAAAAGAGAGATAGGCGGGAGACCCTTATAGTTGAATAGATTAAAACAGAAACAAGGATACAGTGCTTCCACAATAATAGACAAAAAGATCAACTGTTGAGGCTGCAGTCACCCAGCTGGGGAGGAGCATGCAGCCTTCCTAGTGTGTGGATGGAGAAAACCTGTCTACACGCAGAGTCAGTGTGGACACTCTCTATGCCTTGGGAATTGCCATCATGGGTGCGCTGTGGGGGTTATGAGGTGGGTAGGGATGAGCCGAACACCCCCCGGTTCGGTTCGCACCAGAACTTGCGAACGACCCCCGCGTTCGGTACGAACGTTAGAACCCCATTGAAGTCTATGGGACTCGAACGTTCGAATTGGAAAGTGCTAATTTTAACGGCTAATATGCAAGATAGTGTCCTAAAAAGGGTTTGGCGACCTGCCTCCTGCCTCAGGGGACATGGGTCACTGCAAAAAAAAGTTTTAAAAACTACCGTTTTGGCGGGAGCACTGATTTTAATGACGATTAAAGTGAAAAAAAAAAAGTGAAATATTCCTTTAAATATGGTGCCTGCGGGGTGTCTGTAGTATGCCTGTGAAGTGCCACGTGTTTCCCGTGTTTAGAACAGTCCCTGCACAAAATGACATTAAACGGAAATAACACCATTTAAAACTGCTTGCGGTTTTAATGTTATATCTGGTTCCTGCAATATGGTTGAAAATCATTGAGAAACATGGCATGGGTAGCCCTCCCTGCCCATTACCAGCCTATTTGGGTCTTGTACGCATATTAAGGGGAACCCCGTACCCATATTAAAAAAAGGAAATGCGTGTGGCCCCCAGGCCCTATATACTCAGAACAGCAGTATACAGGCGGTGCAAACAAGACAGGGACTGTGTAGGTTTGTTGTGTTAAGTTGAATCTGTTTGTCATTTTCAACCAGTACATTTTTAAAGTGTAGCTCCAGTCAAAAAAACTATCTTTAAGCTTTTTGGAAAACATAGGGAAGGGTTATCACCCCTGTATAATTTGTTTTGTCGTCCATCTTTTTTCATCTCACTTGCTGCTGTCTCCTTGCGTTTGCAAGTAGGAGATGTTTGTAAGTTGGATGTTTGAAAGTAGGGGCCTGCCCTATATTATAGCGGTATGTACTGGGTACAGAGCACGCAGACAGCACGCACTCCTAACACTACTGACTGCAAGCTCTATTATTAACCACTTGTTAGCCCAATGTTTGCATAAAGTGAAAGATGAAGTTATGCTGAGTAAATAGATATCAAACATGTCACTCTTCAAAATTGCACATGCCCGTGGAATGGCGCCAAACGTCGCTACTTAAAAAATCCCCATAGGCGACGCTTTAAATATTTTTTTACTGGTTACATGTTTTGAGTTGCAGAGGAGGTCTAGGACTAGAATTATTGCTCTCGCTCTCGCTCTAACATTCTCGGCGATACCTCACATGTGTGGCACATGCGAGCACATGGGGACATGGGCGCTTTAATTTTTATTTTATTTTTTTATTGTTCATTTTACTTTATTTATTTTAGTTTGACATTTTTTTCCCAAAAATATATTTTTGATCACTTTTATTCCTATTACAAGAAATGTAAACATCCCTTGTAATAGGAATATGGGGTGACAGGTCCTCTTTACAGTGAAATATGGGGGGTCTATATGACCCCACATCTCACCTCTAGGCTGGGAAGCCTGAAATAAAAAATAAAAAAAAGATTCTGGCTTTGATCGTACTGGCGAGTTGGTAGAAGCACCGGAGGGCGGTGAGGGGTGGGGGGCGTCTATAGCTGGGTATTTCAGGGTATCACCGAGTATGGCTGGTTATCTCTGAGTATGGCTGGGTATGGCAATTTATGGCAGGGTATTACAGAGTATTGGCGGGGTATTGGCGGGGTACTACAGAGTAATAGCAGGGTACTGCAGAGTATTGGGGGTACTGCAGAGTAATGGCGGGTACTGCAGAGTATTGGGGGGTACTGCAGAGTAATGGGGGTACTGCAGAGTAATGGCGGGTACTGCAGAGTAATGGGGGGTACTGCAGAGTAATGGGGGTTACTGCAGAGTAATGGGGGGTACTGCAGAGTAATGGCGGGTACTGCAGAGTATTGGGGGTACTGCAGAGTAATGGCGGGTACTGCAGAGTATTGGGGGGTACTGCAGAGTAATGGGGGTTACTGCAGAGTAATGGGGGGTACTGCAGAGTAATGGCAGGGTACTGCACTGCAGAGTAATGGCGGGGTACTGCACTGCAGAGTAATGGCGGGGTACTGCAGAGTAATGGCGGGGTACTGCAGAGTAATGGCAGGGTACTGCACTGCAGAGTAATGGCGGGGTACTGCACTGCAGAGTAATGGCGGGGTACTGCAGAGTAATGGCGGGGTACTGCAGAGTAATGGCGGGGTACTGCACTGCAGAGTAATGGCAGGGTACTGCACTGCAGAGTAATGGCGGGGTACTGCACTGCAGAGTAATGGCGGGGTACTGCAGAGTAATGGCGGGGTACTGCAGAGTAATGGCAGGGTACTGCACTGCAGAGTAATGGCAGGGTACTGCACTGCAGAGTAATGGCGGGGTACTGCACTGCAGAGTAATGGCGGGGTACTGCAGAGTAATGGCGGGGTACTGCAGAGTAATGGCAGGGTACTGCAGAGTATGCACTGGTATTGCAGAGTATTGGCAGGGAATTGAGGGGTTAAATTCGGTGAGCAGCGATGTGGGCACTGCAGATGCAGCCCACATCGCTGCTGACACCGATCTCTTTCCCCTCCGCTGTACCGATCGGTACAGAAAGGGGAGGGAGGAACAGGCGTCATAACATGACGCCGGTTTGTTTCCAAGTGATCACTCCGTCATTTGACGGAGCAATCACGTGGTAAACGGCCGCTATGAGCGGCCGTCTACCGTGATGCGCCGGGTCCTATGGACCCAGCGGTCACGGATGCTCTCGAGTGCGCACACCTCGGGGCACGCGAGAGCAGAATTCTGGGAGGCCGTTAATTAACGGCCTCTCTGAGTTAAACAACCGCCCTGAAGCCGTTAATCGGCAATGGGCAGTTGTTAAGTGGTTAAAGCTAGATCACTAGCTATATAGGTGAGGTGAATATAGTGGTGTATACTGCAGTCAGGGCACAGACAACAACCACTACACAGCAGCAAGATAGGAAATCAGCCAAAAACGATTGGTGTGTACTGTGTTGAAGGTACACAGAACACCCACTGCTTCAGATGCAAAGTAACACACTACAGGAGGCCGCCTTAAAGGCGGCCTTATATAGTGTGGGGCGTGCACTACACAGCCTGAGCTATGATTGGCCACAGGCAGGATGCCTGTGGCCAATCATGGCTCTCCTCGCTGCCGGCGCTGCGATTGGCCAAGCATGCGGGGTCACAGTGCATGCTTGGCCAATCATCGGGCAGCAATGCACTGCGCCAACGCAGTGCATTGTGGTCCGCGCGCGCGTCACTCGAATTTTGACGCGAACGGCCAAAACGTTCGGAATTCGCCGAACGCACGAACAGCCAATGTTTGAGTCGAACGTACGTTCGACTCGAACACGAAGCTCATCCCTAGAGGTGGGTAAATGAAGTAGTAGAAAGCGTCAGTGTAAAAAGGGCCCTTGGGTAGTACGATTGGCAGAGGCGCCCAATGTGGTAATTCACAAGCCGTCTGCCTTGGTAAAATATCAAATTACATTATTTCACCAAAATAAACATGTTTTGCAGCTTTAAATTGCCACTTCCTCAGTTCTAGGTGATACAATTGATGTCTAGTATCAGCTTGTAGTGAGCTCCCATTTTGGAAATATTCTTTATTGGTGACTAGGTGGAATATAGAGTTTGCGGTAGTGATGTCATCTAGGTGGATCACATGTAGCTGGCTCCAAACTGCCACAAACTATATATCCCACTTAGTGGCCAATAAAGAATATTTCCCACGTTGAGTTTACTACCACCAGATACTAGACACCAATTGTATCACCTAGAACTGAGGAAGTGGCAATTTAAAGCCACAAAACATATTTCTTTGGTGAAATAAAGTAATCGGATGTTTTACTAAAGCAGACGACTTGTGAATATGCTTTGATCAACCATATTGGGCGCCTCTGCTAATGGAATTACCCAAAGGCCCTTTTTGCGCTGACACTTTCTACCACCATGTGAATGAGTATGGGGGACATAGTTCCACTATTCATTC
The DNA here is from genome assembly GCF_037356315.1 of Lithobates pipiens. NCBI lineage: Eukaryota > Metazoa > Chordata > Amphibia > Anura > Ranidae > Lithobates > Lithobates pipiens. Next base: position 6,468,143 of record NW_027507892.1, on the reverse strand, counting down.
ACAAAAAAAAAAGGTTCTAACCTAGAACTAAAGCCTACATATGTTCAATAACTGGGATCCTACCCCCTTTGCCTATTTGACCAGGGATTCCCAGTCTTGTAAATACATAGGGAAGTGATCTGGTTGTTGACTCAAAGGTGCCTGCACCCACTGGCGTCCTTAACAACCATTGACAGAGGGAAGCTGTCATTTATAATAGTAGTAGTAATACCGCTATTATATATGACATTCATCTCCCGCCGAATGGGTAAACTTGTGTTCGAACTGAACCTTGAGCTCATCCTTACTCAGGAGCTTGCCTCTTTGTTGTGACCTTGGCCGGCCTTCTGGACCACATTTAAAGTGGTTGTAAACCCTTACAAACCACTTTGACCTACAGGTAAGCCTAGATTAAGGCTTACCTGTAGGTCCAAGAAATATCTCCTAAACCTATACGGTTTAGGAGATATTTGCCCGAAGACAGGCACCGCTGTCTACGGCGCATGCAATGAGTGCGGCATTTCCAACAATGGAGCTGCCGCGCATGTCGGCTCCCGTGTGCATGCGCGGGAGTGACGTCATCGCGGCTCCGCCGAATGACAGCGGCGGAGCTGCGAGACCCCACCAAAAAGATGGATGCGCCGGACTACAGGGGACAGCGGTGACATCGCTGGCTCCTGTGTCAGGTAAGTGACACATAATGAGCTACTATGCGATGCATAGTAGTCCATTATGCTTTGCCTTTGCAGGGAATGAAAGAGGAAGTAAACCCATCAGGGTTTACTTCCTCTTTAAAGTCTTCTGTCTTGTACTTTAATTGCTTGTTTCCTGGACTCTGTGTATGCCTCCCTATCGCATACCAAGGTGTTCCACAGCCTGGTTCCAGCTCCATGATCCTCAGCTCCCTTCTATACAGATCTGGCTGCAACACAAATTCAGTGCAGCAACATCGGCACTCATGCTACTCTGTGCCCTCACACTCTCTGTCACCACCTTCAGGAGTGTGAAGGTAGGAGGTACAAGAGGAGCCCCTTCATCTACTTGGACTCTGTATATAGATAGTATTCTTTGCAAAGTGATTTATTTTTATTTTTATTATTCTAATAAGTTTTTATTGAGGAAAATAAAAGCAGATTACAATGTCATCATGTAAACAATACGTGTATACAAAACAGTATTAGGTTTATCTCCGTAAAATAGAACTTGCACGTAGAACAAGTAGAACAAAATCAACATATATTTTCTCCGTCTTAATACCTAACAGCGTAGCAATAGTAAATTGAAACATGGAAGAAGCAAAAAAGGAAAAAGAAAGAAAAAGCTCCTCTACCATTGGGTTCATAACGGGTGACGCTTCATGTGCTTTTTTTAAGAAAATGGGGATATTTATTATAGCAAAAAGTACCAAATATTGTGTTTTTTTTCAAAATTGACGCTCTTTTTTTGTTTATAGCGCAAGAAATAAAAAACACAGAGGGATCTGTCAATGTAAACAAACAGATCCCCGTTCTGACAGGGGAGTAGGGAGAGATCTGCTGTTCCTAGTTATTAGGAACAGGGATCTCTCCCCTCCTCCAGTCAGTCCCTTCCCCCCACATTAAGGGTCCTTTCACAGGGGACGGATCCGTGATGATCCGCCCCGTGGACATCCGCTTGCTCAGCGGGGATCACTCCGCTGATCCCTGCTGAGCAGGAAGATGACAGGTCTGTGTCTGAACAGTGTGCAGGGATGGACCTGTCAGAGCGCCGCCCTCCCCTATGGGAGATCGGAGTCCGTCGTCACCCGATCCGATCCGCAGACGGATGGAAAAGTAGGTTTTTCCTCCGTCACACTTTTACGAATCGAAGTGGTTCAGATGTCAGCGGACGTGTCACCACTGACATCCGACGCTCCATAGAGGTCTATGGAGCATCCATTCAGGTCCGTCTAAAAAACTGACAGGTGGACCTGAATGGATCGTTCTTCTGAAAGAGGCCTAAGAAACTCCTCCCGGGGAACACATTTAACCCCTTGGCCGCCCCCTAGTGTTAACCGATTCCCTGCCAGTGTTATTTATACAGTAATCAGTGCATATTTATAGCACTGATCGCTGTATAAATGTCAGTGGTCCCAAAAAAGTGTCAAAAGTGTCTGATCTGTCCACCACAATGTCGCTGTCCTGCAAAAAAATTGCAGATCGCCACCATTACTAGTAAAAAAATAAAAAAATTATAAAAATGCCATAAATCTATCCACATAACTTTTGTGCAAACCAGTCAATATACAATTTTTTTTTTACCAAAAATATGTAGAAGAATACGTATCGGCCTAAACTGATAAATACATTTTTTTTTGTTTTTTTTTATATTTATTATAGCAAAATTTAAAAAATATTGTTTTTTTTTTTCTCAGAATTTACGCATTTATTTGTTTAAAGCGCAAAAAGTAACAAACACAGAGGTGATCTAATACCACCAAAAGAAAGCTCTATTTTCGGGGAAAAAAAGAATGTCAACTTTATTTGGGTACAGTGTCGCATGACCGCGCAATTGTCAGTTAAAGTGAACCCAATGCCAAATCGCTAAAAATGGCCTGGTCATTGGGCAGCCAAATCTTCCGGGCTGAAGTGGTTAAATGAGCCTTTACAATCATTTTAACTTGATCTAGATATTAGACTAAATAGATAGATAAAGAGGATAGATAGATAGATAGATAGATAGATAGATAGATAGATAGATAGATAGATAGATAGATAGATAGAGAGAGATAGAGAGAGATAGACGGATAGATAGATAGATAGATAGATAGATAGATAGATAGATAGATAGATAGATAGATAGATAGATAGATAGATAGATAGATGGATAGATAGAGAGAGAGAGATGGATAGATAGATAGATAGATATGGAGAGAGATAGATAGATAGATAGATAGATAGATAGATAGAGAGAGAGAGAGAGAGAGAGAGAGAGAGAGATGGATAGATAGATATAGAGAGAGATAGATGGATAGATAGAGAGAGAGAGAGAGAGAGAGAGAGAGAGAGAGAGAGAGAGAGAGAGAGAGAGAGAGAGAGAGAGATAGATAGATAGATAGATAGATAGATAGATAGATAGATAGATAGATAGATAGATAGATAGAGAGAGATAGATGGATAGATAGATAGATAGATGGATAGATAGATAGATAGATAGATAGATAGATAGATAGATAGATAGATAGATAGATAGATAGATAGATAGATAGATGGATGGATGGATGGATGGATTGTAGAGAGAGAGAGATGGATAGATAGATATAGATAGATATGGAGAGTGGGATGGATGGATAGATAGATAGATAGATAGATAGATAGATAGATAGATAGATAAATATATATATATATATATATAGATAGAGAGAGAGAGAGAGAGAGAGAGGAGAGATAGAGATAGATGGATGATAGATAGAGATAGAAGAGAGAGAGAGAGAGAGAGAGAGAGAGAGATGGATAGATGGATAGATAGATAGAGAGAGAGAGAGAGAGAGAGAGATGGATAGATAGATAGATAGAATAGAGAGAGAGAGAGAGAGGAGAGAATGAGAGAGAGAGAGAGAGAGAGAGAGAGATGGATGGATAGATAGATAGATAGATAGATAGATTAGATAGATAGATAGATAGATAGATAGATAGATAGATAGATAGATATATGGATAGATGGATAGATGGATGGATGGATAGATGGATAGATGGATAGATAGATAGATAAATTTGCATTTATTGTGCACTTATAAATAAACAATAATTATATTGTCATATCGGAATGTATTTGCTCATTCATACATGTTGGGTAAAAGCCCACAAATGGTGTCCTGTCTCCTGGAAAGGAAAGATCTTGGAAGGACGGGGAACTCTGGCAGAACACGACTTACATTCCTCCGTCGGTGAGGTTAAACTGATAGACAAGCAAAAAGACATGCAGTAGAAATTGAAGGATAGAAAAAAAAAAAAAAAAAAAAACCCATAACAGAGGAATGAGTCGGGGGAATAATAAAATAAGAGACAGAGAGAGAGAAGTTAAAGCAGTGACCCTTGTCAGCAGTGAAAAGAAGGAGATTAGAAAATGTTTCATGCTAATTTCCATGGAGATTTCTCTAATTTATCAAAAATTACTTTCTTCTGCTTTGATTTGTGCGTCCGCCTGCCCCCTCGCCGCCTTTAGCGGGGTGGTCTTACCCGTCACGCCATACTGGCTGTGGGTCTCTTGTGCCCCATGCTGGGCTGAAGCATCATAAAATTACTGAAGCAGCTCTGACATCTCTATCAGCTTTGCCACAAGACTGCCCTTTTCCCTTCTGTTTCTTTTCCCATTGCAGCAGGTTTTGGGATTCTTGTCACATGATGGCTTCATTGGGGCCTCGCGCTGAAGCATTTTCACCTCTCTCTTGATCCTTTCAGCTTGGCTCTTGCTACTGCCTGGCATATGAAAGAAGATTTGAGGGTCATTGAACCATGGACAGGATGTATAAAGCCATCAGCCTGCCTGGCAGCATCAAAACAACTCGATAAAAACATACGCACATACTATCTGCTGCTGTATTTATCCTTCACATCAGAAAATAGAAAAAAAAAAATAGTAGCTTGCAGCTTTGATTGCAACCTTAAAGGAGCTAGAAAAACACATTAATCATTGCCGTTCCATTGCAAGCATGAGAGTTTTCGTAGTGTCATTCCCACAGAATTAGACTCATTGATTTTTGTTCCATTGCAAATAAAGCGGGAAACTAAAACCCAGATTAAATATGTTTTAAGGGTTTTCTTTTTCTTTTGTTTGATAATGTTTATTTTCTATTTATAGATTTTTTTTTTTTTATTAGCAACATGCTAAGTAACACGTTCCTAATGACTTTATTTTTCTTAAAAATAAAAATAAGTATCTTAACTATATTCAGAAATCAGTAACCTTATTCTTTTTATTTTTTATTATTATTCTTTTTTATTAATAATTTACGAATTACAAAAAAAGAACATAGTAGCAGCGGACGCAAGACCAGCGCCACTTTAACAGGCCACGCAGGGCCAAAATAACAATCACAGAAAGCAAAAGCTACTGCCCAACTGAATTAACAGAGACCAGCTACCTATTCAATAAACTATCTTTAACTCCTCCCCCCATCCACCAGTTCCTTCCGGGGTCTGCGGACTGACTGGAGCCGCAATGACGTCACTTCCACGCATGCACGGGGGGGGGGGAGGGAGCTACCCTTTACGGCACAGAGCTCTGAAGGAACGGCCCAGGAGGACGTGGCAAAAACGTCATAGGTTGCATATACAGTGGAACCTTGGATTACGAGCATAATCCGTTCCAGGAGAATGCTTGTAATCCAAAGCACTTGCATATCAAAGCGAGTTTCCTCATAGAAGTCAATGGAAACTATTATAATTTGTTCCACATTGACTTCTATTGCATGCAATACCGCATGTGGCCAGAGGTGGGGGGCACCGGAGAGCCTCGGAAATACTCGGGGACAGCTCAACTGAACTCGGAAAGCCTTGGAAAGGTTCGGAAACACTTGGGAACAGAGTATGTCCGAGTATTTCCGAGTGATTCTGAGTATTTCCGAACGGCCCCTGCAACCCCTGGCCAAAAGTGGTACTGCACACCCCATTAGCTTGAATTATGCTTGTTTTCCGAGACAACACTCATAAACCAAATTATAATTAAAAAAAAAAATGCTTCTTAACCGCGTTACTCATTAACCAAGGTTCCACTGTATAGTAAATATCTCTTGAATGGTGCACATTTAGGATATATTTACACTACCTATAGGTAAGTCTTATTATAGGCTTACCTATAGGTACAAATCAAAGATGGAAGCTTACTTCCACTCTTCCACTTTAAATTAAATCAATCTGACCCTTGCCGATACTAAGTGCTTGAATGGCTGTTCCCACATATCATCCTAATCCTCCCCTTGGATATCAGGCACCTCCGAATCCCATCATTCCCTGCAATTCGTAACAGCAGGGGGAGCGTTTGTTTTTAACCACTCCATATAAGCTACAGATAGGAGTTTAGCCCCCCCACCGATAATATGCTTTCAAGGGCTGAGTCTCTTCTTTGACTTAAAACTGAACTCTGTGCAACAACATAAATAGACATTAATAGTAAGTACCTGGGCTAGCAGCAACCAATGAGGGGCACCATCATCCAAAATTTATAGACAAAAATGGAAACAAAGGCCTAGCCTAAGATCATAGACTATGTCGGTACCCAAATGAACAAGGTATTACACACACTCCCAAAATTCATGCACAAAGTTATATTACAAAATTTCTAAAAAGACATGCAGAAAAACGAAAAGACACAAAATATACCACAGTGATAATACAATAATGAGTTTAGAGTATGCCACGCTAAGCCCCCATGCAAATAGCTGATAGCCAAAAAGCAATTAATGGGGAATAAGCTATGGTGGTTCCCCTACATGTTTCGTAACCTCCGTTGCTTCTTCAGGAGTAGGGATGAGCTCGGTGTTCGACTCGAACATCGGGCATTCGTCTGTTCGGCGAATTAAGAACTTTGTGGACTGTTTGCACCAAATTCGTGTGGCACGAATGACCCACAATGCACTACGCCATCGCAGTGCATTGCTGGCTCATGATTGGCCAAGCATGCACTGTGACCCCGCATGCTTGGCCAATCACAGCGCCGGCAGCTAGGAGAACCATAATTGGCCACAAGCACACTTGTGTAGGCCACACTTGTGTAGTGTGTTCCGGCGTGCAGGGAAAGAGCTAGATAGGCAGGGACAGTGTGTTCTTTTCTCAGGCCTCTTAAAGTTAAGGTGGCGTTGTGTGCCTCCAGCACAGTATACACCTGTATCTACCCTTTATTGCTGGTGTTCTCTAATACAGGCATCTGCAGGAGTTAGTGGGTGTTGTGTGCCTCCAGCACAGTATACACCTGAAGATACCCCTTATTGCTGGTGTTGTCTGTTGCATATCTTGCACATTAGCCTTTTAAAATTAGCACTTATGATTTCGAAAGTTTGAGTCCCATAGACTTTAATAGGGTTCTAAAGTTCGTACGAATTTTAGGTCCGTTCGAAGGTTCTGGTGCAAACCGAACCGGGGGGGGGTGGGGGGGTGTTCGGTTCATCCCTATTCAGGAGGAATATGAGCCAATAGTTATCTAAGATAAGGCATAAATACATGTAAGCAATAAACACAGTTTCATTAAACAGTATGGAAGCAATATACGAGGGGTCTTCAAAAAATATTATTTGGTTGAACTAATTGGTGGAATTAATTATTGGTTCAACTAGATGGACTTCTAGCTTTTTTCAACCATACTAACTATTTCACTAAATATATATATATATATATATATATATATATATATATATACGTATAAAAGTTTAAAAAAGTACAGAAACCCTCTGAAGAACCATCATATATGTTAATGCTTGAATTCAGAGAAGACAGGATCACCGCTTACCACATAGTCAATGAAGGCAGGAGGACCAAAAGAAGGTGCCCACAAAACTCCCCAGGGGCGGAGTTCCCTGATTTTTTAACTATATGTGTAATACCTTGTTCATTTGGGTACCGAGATAATCCATGATCCTAGATTGTGCCTTTATTTCCTTTTTTAATGACATAAACAATTTTTTAATATACTAAAATAATGCGTAAAACCTCTAATCATAAAACTGAAAATAGTGAAAGCAAACAATATTTCTGTGCCAAAATAGGGGACCCAAAATCCAGCGGCTTCCTCGGGGGCTAGCACTACATTACAGTAGGGCATAGGAGGTCAGAGAAAGACTGGCACATTAAATTAAATGCCTTGCTCGGAACTTCCATACTGTGTAGGGGTGACATATGATGCCAACAATGCTTGCTAAAAGCAAGGTGGAGTTGGATAGGTGACTTTTAAACTTTGCTTAGGTAGCCTCAATGTTATAAGAGGACACGGAACTGCATTAGCAATTTTCAGGGCTTGTATAAACTTCACTGATGGAAAAAATGCTTGATCGCAGGTAAGATGTTTTCTCATGCTGTGTGCAGCTTATTTTATTCCAATGCTTTGTCAGCTTGTGAGTCACATTCAAAAATGCAAATACCATGATTGCATAAACTGCATTTATTTGCATACGCATCAGTGGTGGCCCATACACGACGCAGGGGTCGAGCACCCCTCGCCCCCCCCAGAGGGCCCCTATCCATGCCTCTGGCCCCCTAATCTACATTTGGGAAGCCGGATGCATGGATTTCAATGGGTTTTTATTTTATTTTTATTTTTTTTTTAGAAGCACTTGATTAGAGCCAGAGGCTCCATGTTCACTTTGAACACCCAATCAAGTGCAGAAGTATTTAACGAGCATGAAATTATGTGACTTAAATGGATGATTAAAAGGAATAAAGGTCCACTAATTTAAAATGATACTAAACAGACAAGTGGTAATTGCCATATTTCATACACATAAAGCAGATATATCATGGCACTGTATTTCTTTTTTTTTTTTCTTTTTTTTCTTTTCACTCCTCTAAGTACCTTATTTCTGCAGCACTGTTGTGTGGTCACATGATCTTCCCCTGTTCTTTGGCATCTGCAGGGAAAGATCCTTGGGAGCGACTTCTATTACTCCGCTGATATATGCTCTCTACAGTGTTAGTCCGTGTCTGGCCAGCCCCTATAAATCTTTATTATTCATCAAATGTGTATTTTTTTGTGCATTAATATGGTGTAGGCAAAGATGATTGACACTAGCTTTCATTTTGTTCAGATGCCAACTGCATCCAAGGCTCTTTTTTTTTTTTTTTACTTTACAGGTATTAACAATTACATTTGATATATTTAATACTTATTTATATAAAAATTAAGCATTTTTGTGAGTTTCTTAGTGAATGTAATCAGTGTACTACAGTGCCTTTAAAAAATATTCACACCCCTTGAAATTTTTCACATTTTGTCATGTTACAACTAAAAACATAAATGTATTTTTTCGGCATTTAATGTGATAGACCAACACAAATTGGCACATAATTGTGAAGTGAAAAGAAAATGAGAAATGGTCTTCACATTTTTTTTACAAATACATATGTGAAAAGTGTGGCGTGCATTTATTTTACGTCCCCCGGAGTCAATACTTTGTAGAACCGCCTTTCTCTGCAATTACAGCTGCAAGTCTTTTTGGGGATGTCTCTACCAGATTTGCACATCTAGAGAGGGACATTTTTCCCCATTTTTCTTTGCAAAATATCTCAAGCTCTGTCAAATTGGATGGAGAGTGTCTGTGAACAGCAATTTTCAAGTCTTGCCACAGATTCTCAATTGGATTTAAGTCTGGACTTTGACTGGGCCATTCTAACACATGAATATGCTTTGATCTAAACCATTCCATTGTAGCTCTGGCTGTATGTTTAGGGTCGTTGTCCTGCAAGAAGGTGAACTTCAGCCCCAGTCTCAAGTCTTTTGCAGACTCTAAGCCCTTGTACACACGGTCGGAAATTCCGACCACAAAATCCGTCTGATTTTTTCCGACGGATTTTGTCTGAAACTGGTGTTGCATACACACGGACAGACAAAGTTGTCGGAAAATCTGATCGTTCGGAACGTGATGACGTTCGTTCGTTCCGACGGGACTACGTTCAGCCTAGTAGCCAATAGCTTTGCTCTCGTACTTTGATCTGAGCATGCGTGGCACTTTGTCCGATCGGAATTCTCTACAAACGATCAGATAAAGTCCTATGTTGTCGGAAAATTTTATATCCAGCTCTCAAACTTTGTTAGTTGGACATTCCGACGGAAACAGTCCGAAGGAGCCCACACACGGTCGGATTATCTGACAACACGGTCCAATCGGACATTTTCCGTTGGAATGTCCAACCGTGTGTACAAGGGCTTACAGGTTTTCTTCTAAGATTGCCCTGTATTTTGCTCCATCCATCTTCTCATCAACTCTGACCAGTTTCCCTGTCACTGCTGAAGAAAAGCATCTCCACAACATGATGCTGCCACCACCGTGTTTTTTTAAGGTGGGGATGGTGTGTTCAGAGTGATGTGTAGTGTTAGTTTTCCGCCACACACAGTGTTTTGCATTGAGGCAAAAAAGTTGAATTTTGGTCTCATCTGACCAGAGCACCTTCTTCCACATGTTCTCTGTGTCCCCCAAATGACTTCTCACAAACTGCAAATAGGACTTCTTATGGCTTTCTTTCACCAATGTCTTTCTTCTTGCCCCTCATTCATAAAGGGCAATAAAGATTTGTGGAGAGCACTTCTAATAGTTGTCCTGTGGACAGATTCCCCCACCTGAGCTGTGGATCTCTGCAGCTCCTCCAGAGTTACCATGGGCCTCTTGGCTCCTTCTCTGATGAATGCTCCCCTTGCCCGGCCGGTCAGTTTAGGTGGACGGCCGTGTGTTGGTAGGTTTGCAGTTGTGCCATACTCTTTCCATTTTCGGATGATGGATTGAACAGAGCTCCGTGAGATGTTCAAAGCTTGGGATATTTTTATATAACCTAACCCTGCTTTAAACTTCTCCACAACTTTATCCCTGACCTGTCTGGTGTATTCCTTGGTCTTCATTATGTTGTTTGTTCACTAAGGTTCTCTAATAAACCTCTGAGGGCTTCACAGAACATCATTATGTATACTGAGATTAAATGACACACAGATTCTATTTACTAATTAGGTGACTTCTGAACACAATTGGTTCCACTAGATCAGGGGTGTCAGTGTAAAGGGGGCTGAATACAAATGCACACCACACTTTTCATATATTTATTTGTAAAAAACTTTGAAAAACATTTATAATTTTCCTTCCACTTCATAATTATGTGCCACTTTTGTGTTGGTCTATCACATATCCCAATAAAGTACATTTATGTTTTTGGTTGTAACATGACAAAATGTGGAAAATTTCAAGGGGTATGAATACTTTTTCAAGGCACTGTATGTCCTGCCCCCTTAGTGTTTTAGCAATAGGAGGACAGGGAGGAGGAGGGAGGGAGGGGAGTGTCACCACTTCCATACTGGGCCTATTTTGGCACTTCTCTCCTACATGTAAAAATCATCATTTTAATTTGCTAGAAAATTTCTCAGAACCCCCAAACAGTATACATATTATTTTTAGCAGACACCCTAGGGAATGAAATGGCGGTCATTGCAACTTTTTATCTCGCACTGTATTTGCGCAATCATTTTTCAAACGCCTTTTTTTGGAAAAAGAAAACAGTTTCATGAATTAAAAAAGTAACAAAACAGTAAAGTTAGCCCAATTTTTTTATATAATGTGAAAGATGATGTTACATCGAGTAAATGGATACCTAACATGTCACGCTTTAAAATTACGAACACTCATGGAATGGCGCCAAACTTCGGTACTTAAAAATCTCCATAGGCGATGCTTTGAACATTTTTACAGGTTACCAGTTTAGAGGTACAGAAGAGGGCTAGAATTATTGCTTTCGCTCTAAAGCACATGGCGATACCTCACATGCGTGGTTTGAACAGAGTTTACATATGTGGGCGGGGCTTATATTTGTGTTCGCTTCTGAGCACGAGCTACCAGGGACTGGGGAATTAAAAAAAAAAAAAACATTATTTTTTTATTTTACTTATTTTATTTATTTATTTATTTATTTTTTACTCTTTTTTTTTTTTACATAAAAAAATTTTTTGATCACTTTTATTTCTATTACAATGAATGTTCTCTTTATGGAGATATGCGGGGTCAATGAGACCCCACATCTCTCCTCCAGGCTGTAAAGCATAGGATTGGAAAAAAAATTCTCTGATGCTGACAGCAGCGATCGCGACTTTGTTTACAATATGGGTCCAGGCATGACGTCATAATGGGCCTCCGACGGTCATAGAGATGACTGGTGATCATCTGGTCACCGGAAATCTCTATGCTCGTCAGCCGGCACGGGAGAGCCCGGAGAAGCACCGGATGGCGGCGGGAGGGGGGGCGTCCTCTCCTGTCGCCTATAAGAACGATAAAGCGGTGGAACTGCTGCTATGATCCATCTTATCGTGCACAGAATCCCCGGCCGGAAATAATTATATCTGAATGATGCTTGTAGCTACTGGCATCATTCAGCTATCCCCCAACAAAGTAGATAAGAAAAATAAGTAAATTACATAGTAGGTGAGGTTGAAAAAAGACACAAGTCCATCCTATGTGTGTGATTATATGTCATAAATTACATTGTACATCCCTGTATGAAATGGTAATCGCACCACACATCCCAAATCTAGCTGACCGCAGGGATTCACATTCACAACCCTGTGTTAACACTTCAGGCGTTTCACCCACTGCACCACCTCCAGGTGCATACTATAGCTGAAGAGCTTAGAAGGGAACTGAAATTGAGCATGCTCCGTAGCGGACACCAACTGATCTACAAAATCTCAACCTGCAGTGGGGACACAGAGAAGATGAGAGGGACAGCTGAAGGCAGGATTAACCGATCTACACAAAACAAATGCGTTAAGAAAAAAAAATGTCTTTAGTAAATCAACAACAGTGGGTGTCCATTATGTACCCACGGGCAACAATAAAAGTAGCTGAAAGCCAAATGTGGCCCCCATTCCAGCAGCTGGGTACTACTCGTATACCAAGGAACCTGCTTAACTTTCCAATGTGCACTTAGTAGATCTGCACAATTAATTCACACACATACAGCAGGAACAACACTAAGGACGGAGTATTTACCACATAGGAATATGACTGGGTCTGCACAGCCGAGGGGACACTGAGTCATTGTTTCGTTTTTATTGGTTCCCCTTTTATGGAATAATAGACCGTCAATCTCTTTAGAAATTAAAAGTGAAAATTTCCTGCTGTGAGCTCTAAAAGATCTGTTTGGGAAAAAAATGCTAATGCTGGCTTTTAAGTTGTATTCAAGCCACCTTTTGAAAGTGGTAACCAGCCCGGCATGGAATCTGATAAATCCACAGGGACGCCCATGACCCAATCAGAAAACAAAGTATTTGCCTTGTCAATTTCAGAGCACAATGTATGTCCCACAGGGGCGTAAAGGAAGGCGTAAAGTTTCTAAAACAACATCTCAATAACTTTAATTTCAGTTGACAGACAATAACAAACTGTGATTGCTTTAACCTCCATACTAAATAAAATAATTCCAGGACTTGTTCCCAGCATTTTCTGTAATAGTCAGTAATATGGTCTTTTCTAATATCTATTAAAACAGGGTTACACAGAATATTGTGAAAATGGAAGAATGCACAAAGAAAAAATGCAAAAATGAAAGAATGAACAGCATTTTTTGGCATTACATGCACATTTGTCGCCCTTTTTTTTTTTGCATTTCAATACACAAATATTCCCATGTACACTCAGAATGCATATAAGCATGGCAAATGTTCATGTCCCCCCTACCCGCCTCCCTCCGGTGCTTCTACCGGCTGGCCTGTGTGATCGGCGAGCCGAAGAATGAATCGGTTGTTTACCATAGAGCTGACCGAGGAACAAGATGATCCGCAACCATCTCTATGAATGAATGAATGAATTAATAATTTGTATAGCGCACAACGTGAACTGAATCGCATCAAAGCGCTGTGCAGAGCTTTGTTGTCCAGCTTCTAGAAGAGGAAGGTCTTGAGTTTTTTCCTGAAGACCTGGTGGTTTTCTTCCAAGCGGATGTTGGTTGGTAGAACGTTCCATAGCCCTGGTCCTTGGACAGCGAATCTCCGTTCCCCCTTTGATTTGTACCGGGATTTGGGAATGAGGAGGAGGTTTTGGTTAGATGATCGAAGACTGCGGTTGGGTGTGTAGTGTTTTATTTCCTCGAGTAGGTATTGAGGAGCATGCATGCATTTGTGGGTGAGGCAGAGGGTCTTGAATGTGATCCGATTCTTTTCTATGACCTTTGAAGGTCGGGCGTGACGTTATGCGCAATGTTATGATGTCACTTCCGGTCTCGGCAGATGTAAACACTGGAATGTCTTTAGGCTGAGATCGTTTTATTTTTTTATTTCAGGCTTTCCAGCCTAGAGGAGAGATGTGGATCCTTATAGACCTCAGATCTCCCTGTAAAGAGGACCTGTCATGCACTATTCCTATTACAAGGGATGTTTTTAAGCGTGCCTATCCTGATAGGATGGGCCGCATATGTACACGGCGTTCAAACCGCATATGTGAAGTATCACTGTGAACATTAGTGCGAGAGAAATAATTCTAGCCCAAGACCTCCTCTGTAACTCTAAACAGGTCACCTGTAAAAAATGTTTAAAGTGTCACCTATAGAGATTTTTAAGTACCGAAGTTTGGAGCCATTCTATGAGTGTGCGCAATTTAAAAGCGTGACATGTTAGGTATCTATTTACTTGGTATAACATCATCTTTCACATTATACAAAAAAAAATTGGGCTAACTTTACTGTTTTGTTTTTTTAATTCATGAAACAGTTTTTTTTTCCCCCCAAAAAAAATGCGTTTGAAAAATTGCTGCGCAAATACCGTGTTGCATGAAAAGTTGCTCTGCTAAAAAAAAAAAACATACATAATATTTGGGGTTTCTGAGTAATTTTCGAGCAAAAAAAAAAAAAAAATCATGATTTTTACATATAGGAGAGGAGTGCCAGAATAGGCTTTGGCTGGAAGTGGTTAAAAAACAAATTTTAGCTTCTTTATCCCTTTCATGACTAAGCCTATTTTTGGCATTTGGTGTTTACAAGTTAAAATCCATTTTTTGCTAGAAAATTACTTGGAACCCCCAAACATTATATATATATATATATATTTAGCAGAGACTCTAGAGATTAAAACGGCGAATGTTGCAATATTTTATGTCACACGGTATTTGCGCAGTGGTGTTTTAAACGCAACTTTTTGGGAAAAGGGACACTTTCATGAATTAAAAAAAAACAGTAAAATGAGCCCCATTTTTTTGCATAATTTGAAAGATAATGTTACACTGAGTAAATAGATACCAAACATGTCACACTTTATAATTGCACGCACTCGTGGAATGATGACAAAGTACGGTACCTAAAAATCTCAATAGGCGACGCTTTAAATTTTTTTTACGGTTACCAGATTAGCGTTACAGAGGAGGTCTAGTGCTAGAATTATTGCTCTCACTCTGACGATCGCGGCGATACCTCACATGTGTGATTTTAACACCGTTTACATATGCGGGCGTGACTTCTGTATGCGTTTTCTTTGCTTTGCGAGCTCGCGGGGACAGCGGGCGCTTTAAAAAAAATTTTTTATTATTTATTTTATTTATTTTAAAATGAATAAATTGTTTTAAAAAATAAAATAAACATTTGATCACTTTTATTGCTGTCACAAGGAATGTAAACATCCCTTGTGACAGTAATAGGTGGTGACAGGTACTCTTTATGGAGGGATCGGGGGTCTAAAAGACCCCTAATCCCTCCTTTACACTTCAAAGTATTCAGATCGCTGAAAACTGTGATTCTGAATACTGTATATTTTTTTAAAACCGGCACCATTGGCAGCCGAGTAAACGGGAAGTGACGTCATGACGTCGCTTCCGTGTTTACTATTAGGAGACTGAAATGAAGCCGATTACAGCTTTGTTCCAGTTCCTCCCCAGCAGCCGGAGGCATTCGATCGTGAATCGGTGCTCCCGATTGAGCGGGAGCACCGGTAACAGCGGTGGGAGGGGGGGACGTCCCCTCCCGCTCCTCCGGCATAACAGCCGAGTGGCTTTTAGCCGCTTCGGTTGTTATGGCTGGATAGCCAATCGCCCGCTGTAAAAAACGGTACCGGGATGATGCCTGCAGGTGCGGGCATCATCCCGGTATACCCCCCGGAAGCCGAGTACGCACATCTGTGTACGCTCGGCGAGGAGTTATAAAGGAAATAATTTGCAGAATAAAATTCATAGTTAAAATAAAATTCATAGTTAAAGAGGAGCTGCACCTAAAAAAAAAATATTAAAAGCCAGCAGCTACTAATATTGCAGCTGCTGACTTTTAATAATATCACACTTACCTGACACAGGTTCCAGCAATGTCGGCGGCAGATAACGAGCGATCGCTCGTCTCGCTGCAGCCACCGCCGCCATCCTCTGTCAGGGAATCGGGAAGTGAAGCATGAGGGCTTCACTGCCCGGTTCCCTACTGCGCATGCGCGAGTTGCGCTGCGCTTCTCTTATGGTCCCCCGCTGTCTCTCTGGGAACTGTGTGTTTCCCAGAACACAACGGGGGGGGGGGGGGGGGCGGAGCCATGCGGGGGGGGGCGGAGCCATGCGGCGGTCTGGCCGGAAGTGGGTGCAGATACCTGGATTATCCAGGTAACTGCACCCCCCTCCCCCCCGAAAGGTGCCGATTGTGGCACCGGAGGGGGGGAGGGATAATACTAGCGGAACTTCCCCTTTAGGGTGAAGAACCGCTTTAAAGAGTACTTCCACCAGTACTTCCAGTATTCAATTGGAAGTACTTCCAGTACTTCCTGTTGAGAAAAAAAAAAAAACATTCCCCTCTGGGTGATCTATATACATTGCAGGGATTTTAACAAACCTTGGTACAGATTCCTACCTTTTTGTTATTCTGAAGAAATAGCTGTTTGTTTGTCTGTGTCCATGTCACGGTGAATGTGAATGGGAGTTATTTTATAATTATTGATCAGCTGCTGCACTTGCAGGGTTCTAATTAGGATGCAGTGGTAGGGTCTGCATTCCTTTAGACATAGTTCCCAGTTGGGAGTATCTCATTAAAAACAACATTATTTTAGTCCAGACTTTTGGGGAAATCAGTCAGCCAATCACACAAGTAGAAAATTACATATCTGGGAGGTGTTCTGTACACCCGTGGTTCTCAACCTCAGCCCTCAAGTACCCCCAATGGGTCATGCTTTGGGAACTTCCCTTAGATAAAATAGCACTTTTCAATACCATGTCATTGCTATTGATTTAACCACTTAAGGACCGAGCCTCTTTCTGAGATTTGTTGTTTACAAGTTAAAACATTTTTTTTTTGTTAGAAAATTATATATTTTTCTAACACCCTAGAGAATAAAATGGAGGTCATTGCAATACTTTCTGTCACACTGTATTTGCGCAGCGGTCTTACAAGTGCACTTTTTTTTGGAAATACACACTTTTTTTAAGTAAAGTTAGCCTAATTTTTTTTATATCGTGAAAGATAATGTTACGCCGAATGGCGACAAAATTTTACCCTTAAAAATCTCCATAGGCGACGTTTAAATAATTCTACAGATTGCATGTTTTAACTTACAGAGGAGGTCTAGGGCTAGAATTATTGCTCTCATCTGACCATGTGTGGTTTGAACACCGTTTTCATATGCGGGCGCTACTCATGTATGCGTTCGCTTCTGCACGCGAGCTTGTCGGGACGGGACGCTCTTAACATTTTTTTTTTTTTTTTCTTATTTATTTTACCTTTTTTTTTTTACAGTTTTACACTGTTTTTAAAAAAAATAAAAAAATAAATAGTGTCACTTTTATTCCTAATACAAGGAATCTAAACCCCTTTAATAGAAAAAAAAAGCATGACAAGACCTCTTAAATATGAGATCTTGGGTCAAAAAGACCTCAGATCTCATATTTACATTAAAATGCAATAAAAAAACAAAAACAAAACATTGTTATCATTTCAATTATATATATTTTTTTAAATGGCCCTTTAAGAGCTATGGGCGGAAGTGACGTTTTGACATCCCTTCTGCCCTGTAGTGATATGGAGACAGGTAGGGGCCATCTTCCCCTCACTCGTCTCCATGTCAGGCCCAAGAGAAGGACACGATCACCTCCGCCGCTGCCGATAAAAGTGATCTCACGGCGAATCCACCGCAGAAACCACTTTTATCTTAAACCGGACCGCCCGCTGAAAAGGAGGATACTGGGGTTATGGTAGCTAGCTGCTGCCATAACAATGATATCCTCCTTCAAAGTACCGACGTACAACGGTGGTGGGCAGTTCGGAAGTGGTTAAAGCAGCTGATCAAAGTAAAGGAGAGCATGAAAACATGGCCTGTTGGGGGATACTTGAGGACTGAGGTTGAGAACCACTGCAGTACACCATCTGTGTACAGGACGCCTCCAGGTTGCCATATGTGGATGAATTTCATTACGTTATTCGGAGCATTCAGTAAAATTTGTGTATATTGTAATTCGGGTATTCGGATATATCCAAATCTCAGAATAAGGAAAAAAGGTACCGTATATACTCGAGTATAGGCCGACCCGAATATAAGCCGAGGCCCCCAATTTACCCCCAAAAAAACTGGCAAACTTATTGACTCGTGTATAAGCCGAGGGTGAGACATGCCTGTCCATCCCTGTGTGTGTGTCCGTCCATCCCTGTGTGTCCGTCCATCCCTGTGTGTCCGTCCATCCCTGTGTGTCCGTCCATCCATCCCTGTGTGTGTGTGTGTCCATCCATCCATCCATCCCTGTGTGTGTGTGTCTCCATCCATCCATCCATCCATCCCTGTGTGTGTGTGTCTCCATCCATCCATCCCTGTGTGTGTGTGTCTCCATCCATCCATCCATCCCTGTGTGTGTGTGTATCCATCCATCCCTGTGTGTGTGTGTGTCTCCATCCATCCGTGTGTGTGTGTGTGTGTGTGTGTGTGTGTGTGTGTGTGTGTGAGTGTGTGTGTGTGTGTGTCCAGCCTACCTGTGTCCCGAGCCTTTGTCCCGAGCCTCCGTCCCGTGCCTTGCCTCCTTGCCTCCGTCCCGTGCCGTGCCTTGCCTCCGTCCCGTGTCGTGCCTTGCCTTGCCTCCGTCCCGTCCCGTCCCGTGCCGTGCCTTGCCTTGCCTCCGTCCCGTGCCCTCTTCGTCGGCGCCTCGGCGGCCATTGTAAAATTCAAAAGCCGCGCCTCCGCCTTCGCCTGTGATAGGCGGAACACTGAATTTCCCAGCAGCCTGTGTTCCGCCTATCACGGACATCGTATCATCCTCGTCCGTAGTACGAGGATGATACGATGTCCGTGATAGGCGGAACACAGGCTGCTGGGAAATTCAGTGTTCCGCCTATCACAGGCGAAGGCGGAGCCGGAGGCGCGGCTTTTGAATTATAGAATGGCCGCTGTCTGTCTGCTCGACACGCTGATCGAGCGGGCAGACAGCGATGACTCGAGTATAAGCCGAGGGGGGCACTTTCAGCCTCAAAAAAGAGGCTGAAAATCTCGGCTTATACTCGAGTATATACGGTATCTGAATATTAATTTGAAACGAAACAAACCACACATGTCTACTCATCAGTGATGCCTGCCAGTGCCCCCTGATCAGTGCTGCTTAACAGTGCCATCAGTGCCTATCAGTGCCACTCATTAGTTCCACCTATAAGTGCCCACCAGTGCCACCTATCAGTTCCACCTATCAGTTCCATCAGTGCCACCTATCAGTGCCTATCAGTGCTGCCTATAAGTGCCCACCAGTGCCACCTATCAGTGCCCATTAGCGTAGCCTATCAGTGCCCAGTACCACCTATCTGTGCGCATCAGTGCCACCTATGAGTGCCCATCAGTGCTGTCTATAAGTGCCCACCAGTGCCACTTATGAGTTCCCATCCGTGCTGCCTATGAGTGCCCATAAATGCCATTAGTGCCCATCAGTGCTGCTTATCAGTTCCACTTATCAGTGGCCATCAGTGCTGCATATAAGTGCATTATCATCAGTGCTCATCAGTGCCACCCATCAGTGCCAACTATGACTGCCCATCAGCGCCACCTATTAGTGCCCATCAGTGCTGTCTATAAGTGCCCACCAGTGCCACCCATAAGTTCCCATCAGTGTCGCCTATTAGTGCCCAGTGCCACTTATCACTGCCCATCAGTGCTGCCTATTAGTGCCCATCAGTGCTGCCTATCAGTGCCACATATCAGTGCCCATCAGTGCTACTTATCAGTGCCACTTATCAGAGGCCATCAGTGCTGCATATAAGTGCCTCGTCATCAGTGCCCGTCAGTGCCACCTCATCAGTGCCAATCTGTACTGTCAGTGAAGGAGAAAAAACGTACTTATTTACAAGCTTTGTAACAGAAACAAAGAAAAACTTCTCTTTTTTATTTTTATTTTTCAAAATGTTCGGTCTTTTTTTATTTGCAACGCAAAAAATAAAAAAACGCCAGAAGTGATCAAATACCACTAGAAGAAAGCTCAATTTGTGGGGAAAAAAATGATAAAAATGTAATTTGGGTACAGCGTCGCACAACCGCGCAATTGTCATTTCAAAATGTGACAGCGCCGAAAGCTGAAAATTGGTCCGGGCAGGAAGGTGTATAGGTGCCCGGTATCGAAGTGGTTAATCATTTGGATCATTGTTTTTCTATAGAAAATAGAAAATATGATTAGAAGTTATTGGGGTTGATTTACTAAACTAAAAGAAAAAAAGAATTAGACATATGCCATCACCATGGAGATAAAAAGAACCTCTTCTAGGCAAGAAATCGGCATATGGTCATCACATGGCAAACACAATTGCAACGTCTGTGAATCGTGCAATAATGTTTTTTTTTTTTTTCCTCTTCTATTCAGTTTTCCAAAAAAAATCAGTTCTGTGTTCTCATCCATTTAAACCGCTCAGACAGATTGTGAAACTGAAGATTTTATGTAATATGTTTCCAGGACTACCAAAGGAAGCCTCAGTGACAAAGTCATTAAATGGCTTACTTGGAGAGGAAATTAAATATGTTCCCTAAGGTAAAGCATACATGTATACCTAAGGAAGTTGGGTTCACAGCAGGGTTCTAGATTACTAAATATATTACTCCTTTTCTGAAGAATAAAAGAATAACATAGAACAGAAGGACTAATACTAGACGATCATTTAGTGGACTTGGATGTTAATACAACACTGTTTATTGGAATTTTTACTATTTATTTCAATTTTGAAATAACAGTATTTTTTTTTTTTTATTGTTGTTTTAATGGAAATTAAATACATTTTATTTATGTATAGTTTTATTTTTAATGTTTTAATTTTATTTATGTGATTAGAATAAATGCCCTAGAAACATTCACCATGTACATATGCATTATGGGATTATGGAACTCTTTTAAGAGTTTCTGTGAGAAAAAGTATCTCTCTTGTGAAGTATGGCTAAAGCCCCATACACACGATTGGACTTTTCGACAACAAAACCGTGGACCTTTTGTTTCTAAGAGTGTTGGCTCAAACATGTCTTGCATACACACGGTCACACAAATGTTGGCCAACAATTACAACGCAGTAACTAACTAGACGTACTACGGAGGTTTTTCAGCTCCTTCTGCTAATTTCGTGTTAGTAGAAGTTTGGTGAGTGTTGATTCGCGCTTTTCTTTTCGCGTTTTTCATTTTGTGCTTTTCAGATCGTTTCCGAACGGCGACCAGACATGTTGCGAAATCGGAGGAGATAATGTGTTATTTATTATTGGTCTTGGAGTTATCGCTTTGACCCAAGTCCAGTCCAGGAACAGGAGGAGGAGGATTTCTTGGAACCAAAAATTGGTTGCTTTATTAATCGTGACCAATTTATGTCATATGCCTTTCCTGCGGGAGCTCCAGGAGAATAATCCGGATGATTTTCAGAATTATCTCCGGATGACAGACCCCTGCTTTCACCAACTCTTGTCATTGTTGACTCCATATATTAAAGTGGAAGTAAACGCCCCTATTGTTTTCAGCCAAGGAAGCTGCCATCTTTGCCTCTGTTTAATCTTCAACTGCTATGGTGCTGCACATGTGATTCGTTATGACACCAGCCATTGGATGGTTTGATAGTTTGGCTGAGAGCACAGCCAATGTGCAGTTAGCATTCCCGGCATGCCTTTGTTTTTTTAACTGTCTAAATCGATGGGTTTACTTCCACTTTAAGAAGCAGGACACCTGCATGAGGCTTTTATTTAATTTTTTAGTTGAATAATGATTTGATTTGGTATATTTTCTATATATTTGGATGCATAGAATGCACTTTTTGGTTAAGTTCTATTGACAGATAGCATGTCTATTTTTTTTTTTAATGCACAAATAAATAAAAAAAATAATAATAATATTATTCTTGATATCACTAGAAAAAAAAGCCTTTGAAAATTTGTTTGCAATAACTCCATCAGTATCACCAGCAAAGCAGCTTCATTAATATCCCATCAAAGAAGAAGAGAATTGTGCGCTGCATCTGGAGACTTCATAATTTGCAGCGTCACGAATGTTAATTCTCCATTACAAACGCTAGTTTACAAGACCGACCGCTTCTGCTTCCAAGCATGCGTGTTTGTACTTTGGACTTTTGTCCAACGGACTTGTGTACACACGATCAGAAAGTCTGACAACACATTTGAGAACATGCTAGCCAACATTTGTTGATGGAAAATTTGAGAACATGCTAGCCAACATTTGTTGGCGGAAAGTCCGACAACAATTGTCTGATGGAGCACACGCACGGTCAGACTTTCCGCCAACAAGCTCACATCCAACATTTCCCGTCAGAAAGTCTGATCGTGTGTACGGGGCATAAGAGTACATTAGAGTACATTAGATTGTAAGCTCCTTGAGGGTAGGGACCAATGTGAATGTATAATATATGTAAAGAATTGTATAAATTGATGGCGCTATATAAATATCTGTAATTAATAGATAATTTATAAGAGACTGTCATGGATTGCCAATGTCCTCTATGGTGCTGTCAATAGGGGTGATGTTAGAATATAAATTCCTTTACCCAACGAGTAGGCCAGCTGTTAGAACTGTAGGAGGAATTGCCCCCATTGCTAAGCCAATATCTTAGCACAGGTTGTGTCCGCACTCCAGGATACAAATACATAATATGTAAAATGACCCATTTTATTATAGGCTTACTTTATATCAGGCTGGGGCATGTTGATCTACCCAATAAATCACGTAGTGAAGCACAAAATAAATCCTTTACTGCATAAATACACAAAAATCAAATGTTACGTGTGCATTTTTCTGTTCTTTGATGTACCCCACCGTTTATTTGCGCTCAGCATGATGTACAGACCTGGAGAAAGCCCAGGTTTTATGTCCACCCTCTCCCCTAACACAAATTGAATTGAACACTAATATATGCAATTCAAAGAAAAATAAAAACACTAAGTGCTCAAAATAAATAAATAAATAAATAAATAAATAAATAAAGGGCACAATGGAGGACACAAGGTAAAAATTCCTAGGACAATTTTAAAAATTAATAATAAATATAGATCAATAAACCATCAGATTGATGATATTCAATATTAAATATTAAACATCTGTAGTCCAGTCCAGTAGGTTGAGGGGCTGCACAGGTGGCCACTCCACCAAGAGACAGAGAAATCTGACGCCTTAAGTGTTCCCTTCCCTGGAATTTAGGGGCCAAGCCCAGCCCCTGGAAAACAACCCCACACCATAATCCTCCCCCCCCCCCTCCAAAAAATGATTTGGACCAGTGCACAAAGCAAGGTCCTTGAATACATGGATGAGTGAGTTTGGGGTGGAGGAACTTGACTGGCCTGCACCTCAACCCAATAGAACACCTTTGGGATGAATTAAAGCAGAGACTGTAAGCCAGGCCTTCTCAACCAAAACCAGCGTCTGACCTCACAAATACGCTTCTGGCAGAATGGTCAAACAATCCCATAGACACACTCCTAAACCTTGTGGACAGCCTTCCCCCGAAGAGTTGAAGTTGGTATAGCTGCAAAGGGTGGGCCAACTCAATATTGAACCCTACATACTAAGACTGGGATGCCATTAAAGTTCATGTGTGTGTAAAGGCAGGCGACCCAAAACTTTTGGCAATATAGTGTACATGCGATCCCTGAAAACTCATCTCTTCAGAGAAGTTTATTCCGCCTTCACCGAAAACTGAACTTTTAAGTCTTCCATCAGCTCATCCCCCACAGTTATTACTTTTTTAGCATTTGCTCCGCCCTATTAGATTGTAAGCTTTCAGGAGCAGGGTCCTCCTAACCATATTGTAGTGAATTGTATTGTAACTGTACTGTCTCCCTTTATAATGTACAATATACATATTTGTAAACCTCTACATTAACTGTTGGCACTATATAAATATCAATAATAAATACATTAAAAATATATAATGTAAAGTGTTGCACAAACTGTTAGTGCTGTATAAATCCTGTATTATAATAATAATAAAGTAAATCTCCAAAGTGGTCTCCAAACTGTGGCCTGAGGGCCAGATGCAGCCCTTTGCTTGACTTTGGAGCACTTTCTCTCCTACTGATATGGGGCATTATTCCTCCAACTGACACCAACGATGGGGCATTATTCCTCCCACTGACACCAACGATGGGGCATTATTCCTCCCACTGACACCAATGATGGGGCATTATTCCTCCTACTGACACCAACGATGGGGCATTATTCCTCCCACTGACACCAATGATGAGGCATTATTCCTCCCACTGACACCAATGAAGGGGGATTATTCCTCCCACTGACACCAATGATGGGGCATTATTCCTCCCACTGATACCAATGATGGGACATTATTCCTCCCACTGACACCAATGATGGGGCATTATTCCTCCTACTGATACCAATGATGAGGCACTATTCCTCCCACTGACACCAATGATGGGGTACTATTCCTTTCATTGACACCAATGATGGGGCATTTTTCCTCCCACTGACACCAATGATGAGGCATTATTCCTCCCACTGACACCAACGATGGGGCATTATTCCTTTCACTGACACCAACGATGGGGCACTATTCCTTTCACTGACACCAATGATGAGGTCCTATCCTGCCACAGAAGTGTATGGTATATGGCAGATTCCAGGTTAAAGCTCAACAATTACATTGGCCCAAGGCTGAATGCTGTACTAATGGTAGAGGGATACATTAGAAGACAGGGTATTGCAAGAACTAGCTTATGGATGTTCTTAATCAAAAGGTAAATTGGCTGCTAATCATAAGGAATTTTAGTGTATACAGTATATAGCTGTCACATGCCTTGGTTGGAGGCCAAAGTGATGAGATGGCTTTCCCTTGTGGCTCTGGTCCGTATACCCCTGAGTGAGGGAACAGGAGCACAAAGAATTAGAGGTACCAGTAATCAGGTAGCAGGTATCAGTAGTCTCTGGACTGCAGTCAGTAGCAGTGGAGGCACACCAGAGGAGGGCCAAGGATCACAGTCCACAGGAAGGCAGCCAGGAATTAGACCTTGGAATCTTGGTACAGGAACTGCATGGATGCACAGTCAGAGGTAAATGCAGGTACCTACTGAGATCAAGAATGTGGTCAAATGGCAAGCCAGGGTCAGCAGCATGGAGCGACAGCAAGGATATATTCAGTAGCCAAGCCAGATTCATACACGAGGAGTCAGAGTAAGCATAGCCAAGCAGTAGGCGGTGGTCAATACGAGAAAGACAGCAGAGCCTGGTCAGAGGCAAGTCAAGGTCAAAGTCCAGAATCCACAAAGCAAGGTCAGGAGCAGGCCAGGTCAGCAACAAGAGCAGGAACATCGGAACACAGGTCATGGGTGGCTGAAGAAAATCCAGCGATCAGTATACTTCAGGGTCGCCTTTAAAACAGGCAGCTTGGCGCCATTGCCAGGATTGGAAATCCGTGGGCACACGCCAATGTGCAAACAATGATGTGCCAAAGTGTCAGTGCACGCAGTTTACGGACCAAAGCCCATCTGTGTTCTGGCACATGCACACAAGCATGGGCATGAGCATTCGCTGCATGGGAATTGGTCTTCTGATAATGGCATACACGGTTGAACCTTACAGACTGAAGACCATGCCACGGTTATACGGGTTTTCTTAAGCATATAAAGGCCAAGGTTAGGAAAAAATCCAGATTACCCGCAAAATGGTTCTTTGAGGTAGAAATTGGAACACCCAACCATTAAAGAATCATAGACACTGTATTCAGCTAGCAAATTAGTGGAAATTAAGAATAAGACTGCAGTCCGCAGGGTAATAGTGTCAATCAGTGCTACACTTGTCTGCCTGGTTTATCGGAAAGGTTTAAAAAGTGAAGGTTAACATATATAAAGGGAATATTAGCTTGGTGTGTGCTAGATTATTACGCTCTATCACAATTCTTTATACATAAAATAAATCCCTTTTTTTTTTTTTAACCATGCCAGAGGCAAAAGTATAATTTAACTTGTTCTCTGCTTGTAAGGGTTGTCATGAATACAGTAATGAAATAAACCACACAAGACCATTAGGAATTCCAGTAATGATTTGACTTTTTGTCATATATTTGCCCTTAGCTATTTAATTTATGTTTGGATGTTTTCCAGTATAGCAGTATCTCCAGCTAGTTACTACATAATAAAGATCAAAGGCAAATAAGTCATCTGTACACAGCCACACATATGATCAGCAAACGATTTATTCTCGAAAATGAGACAACCTGTCTATAATGTGAGATCTTTTCAAGGGCGTCCTATTTTTCAGCAAAAAAAGGTTGGGGGGGGCATTTTTTTTTCCTTTAAGCATTTTGCATGTTTCAATCTTATAATCCTACTAAAGTATTTTATGTTTTTATTAGACAAGATTGTTTTTAAACAAATTATTTTAAAAAATACTTTACAAGTTACATAGCCTTTCTGGGTGTAGACGAGTTACAGTGGTAACCTGTACTACATACCAAGAACTAAAGTGCCGTGCTACAACCAATATCTAAGGTGACTAATACTACTACTAATAATAAATAATAATAAAATAATAATAAATCCTAACCAATACATCCCAAATCATACACCAAATCATCTCTATTGCCGCATACGCGATCGGAATTTTGGTCAGAAAAAGCTCTGATGGCTTTCGCTCAAGCCGTCTTGCATACACACGGTCACACCAAATTCCGACCGTCAAAAATTCGGCGACGTACAACACATACGACGGGACTAGAAAAAGGAAGTTCAATACCCAGTAGCCAATAGCTTCCATCGCATAGTTGAATCTGAGCATGCGTGAGGTTTTGCGCGTTGGAATTGCATACACACGATTGGAATTTCCGAAAGAAACTTTTTCCATCTGAAAAATTGAGAACCTGCTCTCCAACTTTTGCTGGAGGAAATTTGGCCAGCAAAATTCCGATGGAGCATACACACAGACACGTTTTCCAACAAAAAGCTCTCATCGGTCTTTCTCTGTCCGAAATTCAAACCATGTGTACGTGGCATTACAGTTGAGCATCCAATATGAAATGTTAGAAATATTTGTGCCTTTTTTGCCAATTGACCTTGAAAAATGCCATAAAATTAAAGTGTCGGCTCCCATAGGGAGTTTGAGGGCTGTGCTCGGAGTTTGCAGATTTTTACCAATCAAACCAACCGATAAAAATAGGGAACCTAATACTAAATCCAGGTGGGGGCACCTCAATACTAAAGGCCCCAATATACACTATATTACCAAAAGAATTGGGATGCGTGCCTTTACACGCATATGAACTTTAATGGCATCCCAGTCTTAGTCCGTAAGGTTCGATACAGACATATCCCACTTTTAAGTACATAGTTACATAGTTAGTCAGGTTGAAAAAAGCCACAAGTCCATCCAGTTCAACCATAAATAAATAAATAAAATAAAAAATATCGTACAATCCAATATACCCAATTCTATGCCAACAGTTGATCCAGAGGAAGGCAAAAAAAACCCCAGCAGAGCATGCTCCAATTTGCTACAGCAGGGGAAAAAATTCCTTCCTGATCCCACAAGAGGCAATCGTATTTTCCCTGGATCAACATTAACTATAAATGTTAGTATCAAGTTATATTATGTACATTTAGGAAAGAATCCAGGCCTTTCTTAAAGCAATCTACTAAGCTGGCCAGAACCACCTCTGGAGGGAGTCTATTCCACATTTTCACAGCTCTTACTGTGAAGAAATCTTTCCGTATTTGGAGATAAAATCTCTTTTCCTTGACCTCTGTGATGAAATCATTGAGGAAAACCGGCCAATCGTTTGTCCCATTTTCTCATAGTGTGAAGACACTTTTAATCTCCTCTTCTCAAGAGAGAATAAACTCAATTCCTCAAATCTTTTCTCATAGCTGAGCTCCTCCACGCCTCTTATCAGTTTGGTTGCCCTTCTTTACACTTTCTCCAGTTCCCAGATATCCTTTTTGAGAACTGGTGTCCAAAACTGAACTGCATATTCTAGGTGAGGTCTTACTAATGATTTGAACAGGGCCAAAATTATATCTCTCTCTCTGGAGACAATACTTCTCCTAATACAAGAAAGGACTTTGCTCGTTTTGGAAACCACAGATTGGCATTGCATGCTATTATTGAGCTTATGATCTACCAAAACCCCCAGATTCTTCTCCACTATGGATTCCCCCAGTTGTACTCCCCCTAGCGTGTATGATGCATATTCTTAGCCCCTAAGTGCATAACTTTACATTTATCAACATTAAACCTCATCTGCCACATAGTCGCCCAATTAGACAGAGCATTGAGGTTGGCTTGAAAATTGGAGACAATAGGATTTATTTACTAAAGCTGGAAAGTGCAAAATCAGGCTCACTTCTGCATAGAAACCAATGAGCTTCTAACCCCAGCTTGTTCAATTAAGCTTTGGTAAAAAAAAAAAAAAACTGGAAGCTCATTGGTTTCTATGCAGAAGTGAGCCTGATTTTGCACTTTCCAGCTTTAGTAAATAAACCCCATTGTGTACTAAATGGTGGGGTATGCCTGTATTGAGTTGGCCAACCTTTTGCAGCTACAACAGCTTCAACTCTTCTGGGAAGGCCGTCCACAAGGTTTAGGAGTGTGTCTATGGGAATGTTTGACCATTCTTCCAGAAGAGCATTTGGACGAGAAGGCCTGGCTCGGAGACTCTGCTCTAATTCATCTCAAAGGTGTTCTATTGGGTTGAGGTCAGGACAGTCAAGTTCCTCCTCCCCAAACTCGCTCATCCATGTCTTTATGTACCTTGCTTTGTGCACTGGTGGGCAGTCATGTTGGAACAGGAAGGGGCCATCCCCAAACTGTTCCCACAAATTTGGGAGCATAAAATTATCCAAAATGTCTTGGTATGCTGACGCCTTAAGAGTTCCCTCCACTGGAACTAAGGGGCCAAGCCCAACCCCTGAAAAACAACCCCACACCATAATCCCCCCCTCCACTAAATGATTTTAACCAATGCACAAAGTAAGGTCCATAAAGACATGGATGAGCGAGTTTGGAGTGTTGCCTGTCTTTGAAGTGTGAGAAGAAACCAGAGTACCCAGAGGAAGCCCACACAGGCACAGGGAGAACATGCAAACTCCAGGCAGGTAGTGTCATGGTTGGGATTTGAACCAATGATGCCAGTGCTGCTAGGCAGAAGTGCTAACCACTTAGGCACCATGCTGCTTTGAAAATGTAACCTTTGGGAGTGTTCTACCCACAATTGTGCCAGATATAATATATGTATCTATATAAATATAGGTAAATACATATATAGATATATAGATATCTATATATGTATATATATATATAGATATATATATATATATATATATATATATATGTATATATATATATATACATATATATATACATATATATATATATATATATATATATGTATATATAGATATCTATATATATCAGGTATACGCAATTAGCGGACCTCCAGCTGTTGCAGAACTACAAGTCCCATGAGGCATAATAAGACTCTGACAGCCACAAGCATGACACCCAGAGGCAGAGGCATGATGGGATGTGTAGTTTTGCAACAGCTGAAGGTCCGCTAATTGCATATCCCTGATTGATTTTATTTATATATATATATATATATATATATATATATATATATATATATATATATATATATATATATATATGGCAAAATGGTGGGTGAGATGCACAAACGATCAATCAAACAAATGTGCCAGCAATCACGTCCTTCCCAGGGACGCAATATAAAAAAAACAAAAAGGGATTGCTGCACAAACAAATGAAAGTTTATTGATAACAATTCACCTGAATTATACCTGATGTAATGTAATTTTAATCAATACATTTTCATTTGTTTGTGCAGCAATCCCTTTTTGGTTTTTATATTTTGAGTCCCTGGGATATTTATAGATAGTCCCCTAGAGATATATATATATATATATATATATACATATATAGATAGATAGATAGATAGATAGATAGATAGATAGATAGATAGATAGATAGATAGATACATACTGTATATATATTTATATATGGTAGCCAGTCAGCTTATAACTTCAGCTTGTTCAATGAAACTTTGACGATATAACCTGGAAGCTGATTAGTTTCTATGCAGAGCTGCACCACATTTTGCACGCTCCAGCTTTAGTAAATCAACCCCTTTGTGTCGTACTGTAAGCTTCTAAGACTCTACAATCCTATGTTTTCATCATTTAGTTGTCAAGTTGGCTTCATCTGAATTTCTTGACAAATATCTGCTTTTAGAAGTACCGGTAAGTGTTAATGCTTTTGGTTTATACATCAGAATTTTCTCGGAAAACCACTTGTGTTGCCTGGAGTCATATAAAAAGTTGCATGTAATAATAATACTAATTTAGATGACAGTTGACGTTTTGTGAAAGAGCAGTGACAGGTGCTAATCACAGCGCTGGCTATTTTTATGTTGCTACTCTTTAACCTCATGTCTACCAATTGAAGGAAGATTAAACTAAACTACAAGCCTATAAAAAAAAGAAAATCCATAGCAGTGGCAGCTGGTGTTGGAGGATTTTGGGGGGGCGCGGGCGGGCCCCTCCGGGTCTGCGCTCCCCCTACGGTGGAGCTCCCCTGGACTGTCTGATGCCACGTCTTCTGTTTTCACCCAGTGTTCTGTCAGAATAGTGAACCCATCAGATTAGGCAACGGAAGTGACTTTTGTCAGCTGCGCATGCATGCCACCTCTGCCAGGTTTGTTAATCTGTCAGAACACCTGCAGTCAGAAGGCGGCAGCGGGCATCTTACTACACCCAGCTACATCTTCAATTTCAGAGTAATTTTGGTAATACATTTTTTTTTAGGTGGGGGGGGGGCGGCAAACAGTCCTCCTACTGCTGCCACCCCCCCCCCATGTCGTCCCCTCTCTCTTTGGGCTGCGTGTGACTGCTTTCTTGGCATTTCCCCTTCGTCCCCTCCCTCCTCCTTCTGTCGGCCAATCCGATCAGATCTCCTTATGGACAATCGAGTGACGGGTCTCATAACCTGCTTCCTGATTGGCTGGGAGGAGAATCAGTGTTACAAAAGTGAATATTAATTTGCTATTGTCACACAAATGTGTGGGCTTTGGGCGCAAGCCCACGCTTTTTTGAAGGTTATTATAGCCTCTGGCTCTAATCATGTGCTTCAAAAAAAACAAAAAACATTGGAATCCATACATCTGGTGGCCTGTATGTAGATCAGGGGGCCGAACACATGGGTGGGAAGGCAGGGGCCCGTGCGCCCCTGATGGACGGGCCGCCACTGGTCCATATCCGTAGGAACCTATTGATGCACAGCCACCGAGATGGTGTGAGCTAGGGGGGCCGGGCCCCTTGTGGACCGCCCGCCACTGATCCATAGCTGCCAAAAATGTATAATTCAGGGATGTCCAACCTTCTGACCTTCCTGGGCCACATTGGAAGAAGAGAAATTGTTTTCAGCCACACTTAAATTACCATAACAATAAGGAGAGCTGATGAGCAGAAAAAGTCGGGTAGGTAACATAACTTACATTTTTTTCTAATATTTTTCATTATGAAAGTAAAAGAGGCAACATAAAACTAGTGCGATATTTGACACGCTTTTTGATAAATTAACGCATCAATATCTGGTTGGATGGATGGAGTAGCAATTCTCAATGAATTCTCAAGGTGCTCCTGAGATATTTTGGTTCTAATGTTGCCCTTCATGAGCTTCATCCTTGAAAATAGTTGCTCACAAATATAGGAGCTGCCGAAAACAGATGGCATGAATAAGGCGTGATTGTGAAGAGTGGGAGATTTTTTTTTGGGAAGATAAAACTTAGAAAAGTCCAGTAAAAAGACACTGTCACATTTTACCTTCAGCTGCATGTGTAAATGGATTTTAACAAAAGTCAACATTTTTTTTTTTTAAATACCAACGATTTCTTTTATTGCAAGACAAAAAGAACAGGGCAATCACATAAAAAAATTGTACATGTAGCCATGCCCCCCCCCCACAGGGGTTGCTGAATGTTGTGGTTCACCTGTCACCTTGCCCAGCCCGACATCCATTTTGCATGCCCCATACACACAAGCGGATTTTCCGACTGAAAAAACTTGGATTGTTTTTCCAAAGGAATTCTGTTCAAGCTTGGCTTGCATACACACGGGTCAAACAAAAGTTCTCTGAACATTCGACCGTCAAGAAATCGGTGATGTACAACACTACGACGAGCCGAAAAAATTAAGTTCAATGCTTCCGAGCATGCGTTAAATTGTTTCCCAGCATGCGTGATTTTTTGCACTTCTGAAATGCATGCAGACGAACGCATTTTCGAATAGGAACTTTTCCGATCGAAAAATAGAGAACCTGCTCTCAATCTTTTTCTGGCTGCAATTCTGCCAGCAAAAGTTCGATGGAGCATACACACGGTCGGAGTTTCTGACCAAAAGCTCACATCTGACTTTTGCTGGCAGAATTTCTGATCATGTGTATGGGGTTTTAGTCATTCAAAGAAATAGACCAGTCCATAGCTTTGTTTTGTTTTAAACTTGGATGGGGATTTGGGAATTATGGGATGCCCTGTCATTTTTAGTGCAAACTTGCTTGGGACTCTTATATACACGCTAGTAAATACACCTCAATCTTCTCTCCAGCACAAACACTTGCTGCACAAGTTCCTCCTCCAGCACTTCACTTGCTGCAGACTGTTACTACTCCAGGCTACCTAGAACCGCATGTGTAGGCTGACACTGTTTTAGCCAGGCCTCACTGAACTTCCTTTTGTGGTCAGTGACTATTGGCCCCTGCGGTGTAGAAATAGTTCAGATGCTAGCTATCCTCTATTCAGCTATTACTCCCAGCTAGCTCTCTTCAGGCCCTGCCAGCCTGCCTGGCTTAAATTCCCTTTTCCCACTGCCCTTCTGCACAGTCCTCTCTTCTGGTTCTGCACCCATCTTAACTGCAATCCCCCAGTCCTCCCAACTGTGCTCACTTACCAGCCCTCCCGGCTGTGACCAGTTGCCCTCCCTGGAGACTCTTAGCCCTTGTACACACGGTCGGAGAATCTGTCGGAATAAGTCTTATCGGACCATGTCGTCAGATAATCCGACTGTGTGTGGTATGCATCGGACTGATTCCGTCCGAATCTCCGTCCGACCCAATTTTCCAACATGTTGGAAATATTTCCCGACCAACTGGGCCGGACGGACCTAATCCGATCATGTGTAGAGGATTTTGATCGGACCAAGTGCCACGCATGCTCAGATCAAATTCCTACATCAAAGCTATTGGCTACTAACTTGAATGTAGTCCCATCGTAACTAAATTACGTCATCACGTTCTGAAAGATTGTATTTTTTGCAAACTTGGCCCGACCGTGTGTATGCAACAGTTTCGGACACAATCTGTCGGACTAAATCCAACGGGCAAAATCCGACGGATTTGGTTGGCAAAATCTCCGACCGTGTATACGTGGGCTTAGAAGTGTTCACTCCCACTGTCCTCTCTTTGCTCTAGCATGTGCCTCTCCATCCAGGAACTCGTCACTCTTCCAGGGTGCACCCAGGCCCCATCCCAGGGTCACCCCCCCTCCCAGACTGGGGAACCCCCGTGGGCCTCGACAGCCTCCACACTCTCTCGCTCCAGCTCTTCCACCCAACAACTCCCCCCCAGCTGGGTTGACCCCAGGTATTTAAGAAGACCTGCCCCCTGCCAATCCAAGTTGAGGATTGGCCAAGGCTCCTTAAAATACCCCAGGCAGTTCCACCTATCTTCCCTCCTCTCCTTCTAGCACTTTCTAGAAGGAGAAGGAGGTGACAGTGAATTGATGCGTGAGTCACCAACTGCCACCCTGAGCCATTCTCTGACCAGAATGAAAACAAACAGGCCTAGCAACCAGCTAGGTCTGCCTAAATGTACCCACTCTGCAAACAAAACTTCTCACTCTAGCACCTACCTAACTAGAGGGTGCTACATACATATCAAGTATCAAACGTGTACAATTATCTCTAGGATGATAAAGAACATACAAATATATGGCCATCGACCCTTTTGGGGATTTTCATACAAAGTCAACCTGTATTTATATAACAAAATTGCCATAATTTCCAGTAGGAACTAATCCAGAAGTAAAGAACAATAGTTATGTACCTTTAACCAAGAATAAAGTAGGGAAAGTAAAAAGAAGAGGAGCAGAGAAACAAAAAAGAAACCATACACAGGGTACCAAATCTGTATGTGTAGAATTACAAGCATCTTGCGTTCTATGATTCTATGCACTTACAAAACCATAAGTCGACCAAAGCTCCCATTTTTGGTTATATGCCAGCATAGTGTCCATAATTGTATGATGCACCCTTTCCATGAGCTGTAAAGCAGCCATTCATTTCAAAATCTGATCCCAAAGGACCTTAGGGGTGCACCACAGTGCAATTGCCCAATGAACTGCTCTAAACAAGGTATGGACCAATTTTTGTTCAGGGGGGGGGACCTCTAGTAGGTGAGCAAAAAAAAAGCAGATTTGGTATTTCAGAGTCAGTTACATTCCCGTGATTAGAGTGACCTTGGAGGACACCCTCTGCCAGATTGATTTAATTGCCCCATAGTTCCATAAAATATGTAAGTGAGTAACCTCTATCTGGAC
Source organism: Lithobates pipiens (assembly GCF_037356315.1). NCBI lineage: Eukaryota > Metazoa > Chordata > Amphibia > Anura > Ranidae > Lithobates > Lithobates pipiens. The sequence continues at coordinate 6,433,470 of NW_027507892.1, read as the reverse complement.
AAGGACAACCTCTGAAATAAGTCTCTGAGACTGTGGGATAAAACCTGTCCAATTTTGAAGTTGTATAATACCACCTTGTGTTGAGCTTAACTACCGTTTCCTTAACCGCCATAGACTTTGTGCATTATAGAAAGCATATCCAACCAATCCTCAGGGGAAGTTTCCTGGCCCGTCTCCAAAAATCAACATTTTTAAGTAAGTTTACAATTTTGTGTTGGGCCGCATTCATAGCTGTCTTGGGCCACAGGTTGGATATCCCTGATATAATTATACGTTTGATGATACTTCTACTACTACTGCAACTACCAAGCAGCCCTGTAACATGAGTGAGCAGAATGAAGATAAAGATATTAATTAAACCTCAACTCCAGGATATGAGCACCCCACCCCTCTCTCCCATGCCCCCCTAACTAACTGTTGGTATGACAAAAAAATATATTATCTAAATGCCCATTTTACTTACTTGAAGCAATGGTCACATGATGATCCTTCTCTCGTCTTATTTTAACTTCCTGGGGTTGTTCTTCAGGTCTCCAGACATTGTGCTAAATTTCATGATTACTGTGTTACCAATAATACCTATCAGGGACTCAACAGTATTAAAGCGGAGCTACACCTGATTTTAAGACATTAGACCAATCCAATCAACTCTATCTCCTAATGTAAAAACTGAATGTTTTTTTTTCTGTCTTTGTAACTTACTTGTCATTGTAATCTCTGTATTTCCTGTCTCTCCTGTGTGCGGATAGAGGCGTGGCTAGTGCGGCTATTTCGTAATTTCCTGATAGCCGCACTGGCTCCTGGGAGCTTGTGTCATTGTTCCCAGGAGTCAGGGAGGCAGCCTGTCGTGAGTTATCGCGGGATTTCAGCTACGTTGCCATCACAACAGGGCGGGACTTCCGACGCCGCCGCCTGTTGCGATGGCAACCCAAGCTATTGACGGCGCTCCAAATTCAACTTACTGCGCATGCGCGAGATCAGGGATACAACACGCAGTTCATGCTGGTCGATCAGCAGCACTGTATCCCCGGAAGAGGATGCCTGTGGGCTTCACACGCCCACAGGCAAGATGAGAACGGCCAAAAAAGAAGATTTAAACTTTTTTTAAACAGAAAACTGACATCTTAACGGCATAAAAACTGAAACAAGTGAGTTTTCATTTTAAATAATTGAATCTGTGACATTTTAGCAAAAAAAAAACTATTTAGGAAGTGGAACCCCGCTTTAAGCTTTAGGGAGTGAGGCAGTTAAATTCTCGCCAACTCCAGAAGAAACCAATCAATATACGCTTATTGCAATTTTATTTTCCAAAAATATGTAGAAGAATACATCTTGGCCTAAACTAATGAAGAAATTCGTTTTTTATATATTTTTTGGGATATTTATTATAGCAAAAGGTAGAAAATAATGCTTTTTTTTTTTCAAAATTGTCTTTATTTTTTTGTTTGTAGCGCAAATAAAATTGAACAAATACCATCAAATGAAAGCTCTATTTGTGGGGAAAAAAGGGCGTCAATTTTGTTTGGGTACAACTTTGCAAGACCGTGCAATTGTCAGTTAAAACGATGTGGGGCCGTATCGCAAAAAAGGGCTTGGTCGGGAAGGGGGTAAATAGTTACGAGGCTGAAGTGGGTAAAGAAGAATTCCAGGTATAGATTTTTTTTTACATAGCTACATTAATCCAGCTTGGAACAGTGTACCGATGCATATACAATACATGTGGGATTCCTCTAGACCAGGGTTCCATAGAAGCCTAATCCTGCATACACACGATCGGAATTTTGGTCGGAAAAATCTCTGATGGTTTTCCTGACGGAATTCCGACGGGATTTCGCTCAAGCTGTCTTGCATACGCACGGTCACACCAAATTCCGACCGCCAAGAACGCGGTGACGTACTAGTACGACGGGACTAGAAAAAAGAAGTTCAATACCCAGTAGCCAATAGCTTCCATCTCCTAGTTGAATCTGAGCATGCGTGAGTTTTTGAGCGTCAGATTTACATACACACGATCGGAATTTCCGATAGAAAGTTTTTCCGTTGGGAAAATTGAAAACATGCTCTCAAATTTTTGCTAGCGGAAATTTGGCCAGCCAAATTTCTGATGGAGCATACACATGGTCGTATTTTGTGGTGAAAAGCTCTCATTGGTCTTCCGCAGGCTGAAATTCCGATTGTGTGTACGCGGCATAAGGTTCCTCCAGAGGTTGCTAGGGGTTCCTTGAGCCATGAGCAATTTCAGTCTTCAGAAAAGGTCCCACTGAGACCACTGATCTTTTTAGCTCTCTGTAAGGGGGTAATTCTTCCTAATGACACAAGTGTGAGGAGCATTCTTCCCACTGACCATCTCACTAATGTATCATGAGTTGTAGATATAGTAAGTTTTAGCAGGGGGTCCCTGAGACTGGAATGTTATTGCAAGGGTTCCTCTGTCTTAAAAAGGTTGAGAAAAGCTGCTTTAAACTATTTAGTAATTCACATGCACACCTCCCAACTTTTTTAGATTGGAATGAGGGACACCTACTAGCAAAGGTATGCAGGCATAGGACACACCTCCATGCCAAGCCCCCTTTAAGGAGAATTAACCCCCAAAAAAAGTATAATTAAAACCCACAAGTGCTTTTTTTAACCACTACTATTCCTTTATATTGACTTTTGAAATTTACAGATGCAGCAATTTATAAATTGGATGAAAGGTTTAGCACTGGGCAGGGCCAGATTAACATAGGGGCTATTGGAGCTGCAGCTCCAGGCCCCTACTTTAATATAGGCCCAGCAGGGTTGGACTAATCATTTGGACACTGCCATTGCCCTACTGATGCCGCCCACTGCCAATCCCAGCCCCAAATGCATTTTGAAAAAAATAAAAATTAAATTGTAAAAGATAATAAAAAATGTAATAAAAATATTCAAAAAACTGCTGACACTGTCCACTGCTCTACTAACTCCATCCACTGCCCTAGTGACACCATCCGCTGCCCTCCACTGCCCCAAAAGCATTGTGGAAAAAAAAAGTTCAATTGTAAAAAAATAAAAATAAAAAAAAGCAACAAAAAAAATGTAAATAAGAGTGCAACAAATAATTAAAAAATTTAATAAGTTTAAAGAAAATTTGGACTTATTCACATGGTTTCTCTTGCACATACAGTGTGAATGAGCAGTTTGTTTAAAATACTTAATTTGTTATAATAAAAAGTTGTTTGCATTTAATTTTATTTACTAACCATAAAAATGGCCCTCCAAAATCCTCAGCACCAGGCCCATGATGCTCCTAATCCAGCCCTGGCACTGAGGGACAGAGGGACAGTTCTCCAAATCAGGGACAGTCCCTCAAAATCAGTGACGGTTGGGAGCTATGCACATTTTCTCCTCTTTTAATGGATTCTACCTGTAATGCCACCCTAAGCCCTTGTACACACGGTTGGAGATTCTGACGGAATGTGTCCTATCGGACCGTTTTGTCGGATATTCCGACTGTGTGTGGTCTCCATCGGACTGTTTCGGTCAGAATATCCGACGGACCAACTTTTCCAACTTGCCGGTAAAATTTTCCGACAAAATGCTCTGATCGGACATACTCCGATCATGTGTAGCCTACTCCGACGGACAAAGTGCCACGCATGCTCAGATCAAATTCCTAGACCAAAGCTATTGGCTACTAGCCTGAACGTAGTCCCGTCGTAACGAAATAACGTCATCACGTTATGTACAATCGGATTTTCCGACAACTTTGTCCAACCGTGTGTATGCAACAGTTTCGGCCAAAATCCGTCAGACAAAATCAAACGGATTTGGTTGTCAGAATGACCGTGTGTACAAGGGCTTATACATCACCACCGGCTAAGCACTGTGTATCCATCGTCAGAGATTCTTTCTACCTCTATTGATATTCTGTGAAGTTGTACATGTCGAGTTTTACGTTATTTAATTACAGTACTTTGAAAATACGAAGCGAGTTCCTGTTTTACCAGATTAACTCAAATCTGATGAGTGAAATCTCAGACAAATCCCGAAACTTGGACACAATACGGGACGGCAGATTCATCGGCGCGCACCCTACGGGGACCTGTCTTAACAAATTTTATACTTTCTTTGTCACTAACTGCCGGTCTTTCTTCTCATCCCTGAATCACTATGTAACTAAGTGTCGCAAAATGCCAACCATATGGAGAACAAATGTATCTGGGTATAATAAATATAAAGCATGGATATGACATGTATCAGCTGCAAGGAAAACTCTTTGTCTAGTTTTATTTAATTACACACTGTTTTTTCTAAAACACTGCAATTAGTAAGAGGAAGGGGGGGGGGAGGGGGGAGTTTTAGTTTAATTAGATGAGACGCTATATCTTACTTATTAGATGTGATCAGAAATAATTACCAATTATAATGTCTAATTATATTTTTACTGTTTTCCGCTAAACTGTTCAGTGACACACAGCTACTAATAAATATGAGTAAAAAAGAAAAATAATGCGGTATAAAATTGCATGTAGCACCGTAAAAAGTTAGTGCAGGTGGTTAATAAATACGGACTAAAAATGTGTTGATCATTTTGCTGCTAATAACAGAAGCACGTCTGTGGTCTTCATTTTTATATCCCCAATTAGCATGTTGTATTGTAAGTTTGGGTTACAGGTCACAGCCTTGCTTTACTCCCACTTTATATAAGTATCTGCAGGGCTTTCCTTTGCAGTGGCCACAATTAAAAGATGGATATCTTAAGAAATTGCAGTATTAAAAATAAAGGAACATTGCACTGAAATGTTATTTCAAAGAATTCCATTACACAGGTGTGTATGCTTGTTGTAACCAGAGATTTTTTTCAGTGGAAATGCAGTTCTGGCACCTCCAGCACTGAATGTATGTAATGGCAAGGGGTGCTGGATTGTGCCCATTGATGCTGCCTCCCAGGGGATCTATTGTCACTGGGATTTATAGTTGAGGGTGGGAACTATTGTTGCTTAGGGGTCAATTGTTGTTGGGAGGGAACTACAGTTGATGAAGGGTATGATGAAAGTGGATATCAGACCCATGCCCTTCCCTCTAACTCGTGATAAAGTAGTAATTATTTAAAAATCATACAATTTGATTTTCTGGATTTTTTTTTATATTCCATCTCTCACAGTTAAAGATTACCTATGATAAAAAATTATAGACCTCTACATGCTTTGTAAGTAGGAAAACCTGCAAAATCGGCAGTGTATCAAATACTTGTTCTCCCCACTGTATACAATTTAATATATATATAAATAAAACTGCTGGCAACAAAAGTGAGTACACCCCTAAGTGAAAATTTCCAAATTGGGCCCAAAATGTCAATAGTTTGCGAGGCCTCCATTATTTTCCAGCACTGCCTTAACCCTCTTGGGGACGGAGGTCACCAGAGCTTCACAGGTTGCCACTGGAGTCCTCTTCCACTCCTCCATGATGACATCATGGAGCTGGTGGATGTTAGAGACCTTGCGCTCCTCCACCTTCCATTTCAGGATGCCCCACAGATGCACAATAGGGTTTAGGTCTGGAGACATGCTTGGCCAGTCCATTATGCTCAGCTTCTTTAGCAAGGCAGTCAGGGCCGGACTGGCCTACCGGGATACCGGGACATTTCCCAGTAGGCTGCCTGCCCTTGGGCCACTTTAATCTATGCTGTGGCTGCAGCACTTCTCCTGCCTACTTGTAACACACAGCAGGAGACCGCTGTGTCACGGAGCTCAGTGTTAAATATTCTGCCGCGCTATGACAAAAGTTCCGCCCTCCTCCTATACCAGCTCGTGTGATAGATCCAGTGTTCTGTCTATAACACGGGCTGGTATAGGAGGAGGGCGGAACTTTTGTCATAGTGTGGCCGAATATTTAACACTGAGCTCCGTGACACAGCAGGAGCAGGAGATGCCCTCTGTGCGTAATACACACACGGGCTGGTGAGGCTACATTGTTTGCCACAGTTAGGCTGCAATGATGGTGAGGGAGGCTGCAATGAGGGCACAGTAAGGCAGCACTGATCATGAGGGAGGCTGCAATGAGGGCACAGTAAGGCGGCAATGATATTGAGGCTGCAATGAGTGCACGGTGAGACAGCAATGATGAGCACGGTGAGGCGGCAATGATGGGCACGGTGAGTCTATAATGATGGGCATGTGAGGCTGCAATGATGGGCATGGTGAGGCGGCAATGATGGGCACAGTAAGGCTGCAATGATGGTGAGGCTGCAATGAGGGCACGGTGAGGCTGCAATAAGGGCATGGTAAGACAGCAATGATGGACACAGTAAGGCGGCAATGATGGGCACGATGAGGCGGCAATGATGGGCATGGTGAGGCTGCAATGATGGGCACGGTGAGGCTGCAATGATGGACATGGTGAGGCGACAATGATGGGCATGGTTATGCTTACAGCCTCGTATACAGCTATGGGGCTGTAAGCATAGGAGTGCCTAGCCACACTTGCATACCATGAAGTGCATTGCTATTTTTCCAGAGGCATTCCATACAAAAGGAACATTTTTCTGGGTCTGTCCTAGGCATAATTAACATTTATAGTTGTTTCATAACATACCATAGCAAAACCTAAATTTTTAAAGTATAACCAAAGGCAAAAAGTTTTTCAAAAGTTTTGGATAGAGGGGAGAGGGATTAGAACCCCTGTCAAGTCTATTTGTCCTGATTACTATTGTCACTTGAAGTGAAAGTAAGGCCGCGTACACACGGGCGGACTGTCTGACGGACTTAGTTGGACGGATAGTCCGCCCGTGTGTACGCGGCCTTAAAGTAAATCCCAAATTTAGGTTGTGTACAGAATAGTCATTGGGGCGGAAATCTACTAATGGTGACCGTAGACCAGGGATTTCTTCTCACTTCCTATTTTAGCTTTGGGACAGGAAGTCAATGGAAATCTTCCCAATGGGTCACACATGGTTAAAAAAAACAAAAACAAAAAAAACTAACAGGGGGCATAACCCAAATTGAAAAAAAAAAAAACTAAATGTTGCCTGCTATATTTCTACTGTAAGTTCACATCTACTTTAACCAATTGCTGGGCATCATACATACAATATCTATAAATACTGTATATGGCCTGTCATAAAACTGTCATATCGCTTTCTACAGCTTGCAATTGGCTGTCTAGTAAAACTGATCTGGCCAATCACTTTAATAGTACTAAGAAGAGCCATCCCCCCATGTGGTTGTTCCCGGGCTCTCCATTTCCTTCCGGGGAGCTGAGGACCATGATAAATGGCCAGGTTCATTTCACACAGAAGAGGTGAAGGAACATCCATTCCTTGATCTCTTCTGTGATGAATGAAGCCAGAGGCAATAATTATTTAGCCACTTTTGATTTCAGAGCTGTCATTCCCTGAACCTTACAGCCAGAGAAGCAGCTAACCAAGCACAATCTGTACTTAGCTGTTTTGAAGGGCAGGCAGGGGAGACATCAGGGGGCTAAAAGATCTCTGATGTCTCCATAAAGAAGACCTGCCACTGCCAAAAACTATGACATAAGGGGTTTGTCATAGCCCAATTGTGATAGTGATAATGTTAAATAAATTAAAGAAATGAAAATAGTTTAAAAATAATTAAATGACCCCTACCCTTACAGTACCCTCGTTAGGTACTGTAGTTTGTCACGGTTTCTCAGGAGCACACAGTTTTGAAGCTAGACATGTTTGGTATCTATTTACTCGACACAACATCATCTTTTATCTCTTACAAAAAAATGGGTGTTTGTGTGCACTAAAATGCATTTTAGTGTATTTTCTTTCTGAAAATTTGTGTTTGATAAACGGCTGAGCAGATATTGTGTAATGGGCAGCCCAGTGGCTAAGTGGTTAGCACTTCCACCTGGCAGCATTGGGGTAATTGGTTCAAATCCCAACCACGACACTACCTGCCTGGAGTTTGTATGTTCTCCCTGTGCCTGGGCACACTCCAATCACCCTGTACTATGCAGATTCCCTCTGATGCCTGGCTGGCAAGAAAGGGACTAGGGAGCCTCTGTTTTTGTTTTATCTGTTTAGACCCCTGATATTTCACCAAAGCCCCCTAATGGGGCTCGTAAAAAATAATAAAAAAACAAAATTGTAAAAATAAAGTAAAATAAACTATTGACACGTCCTGTGCCAGTATATATATGTTATTTATACATATATACTGTTATATATATATATATATATATATATGTATATATATATATATATATATATATATATATATATATATATATATATATATACATATATATACATATATATACATATATACATATATATACATATTATATATATATATATATATATATATATATATATATATACATATACATACATATATATATATATATATATATATATATATATATATATATGTATATATATATATATATATATATATATATATGTATATATATATATATATATATATATATATATATATATATATATATATATATATATATATATACATACATATATATATATATATATATATATATATATATGTATGCATTTGTGTTTGAACTTTGGGGTGCACACTCTAATGCAATAGGCTGCACACAACACCCATGCCCTGTGCCTCCGTGGCTTTCTTCCGGGTACTCCGGTTTCCTCCCTCACTCCAAAGACATGCAGATAGGTTAATATTGGCCCTAGTATGTGTATAAATGTGAGTTAGGGGCCTTAGATTGTAACCTCATTGAGGGTAGGGACTGATGTGAATGTACAATAAATGCGTGTAAAGAACTGCGTAAATTGACAGCGCTATCTAGGTACCTGTAATAAATAAATAAAAAAATTGCAGCACCCACATTTTTATTCTGCATAGCCTCTGCTTTCAAAAATATATAATTTTGGAGATTCTAAATAACTCTCTAGCAAAAGTTTGTTAATTTTAATAAGTGTACAAAATGTAAAAAGTGCCCAGAATAGCAAATGGCTAAGTTGTCATGAACACTCCTAGATTAACTATTTGAACCTGAGATTCCCCATTGTGATCAAGCGTCATGCATTACAGTGCAAGCAGATTTACCTTCTCACAATCCCATTATTGTAGCAAAAGCAAAAAAAAATTAAAAATGTTCAGCTGCCAAAAAGACATATGCTCTCATGCATGAATCTCTTGATCTATACATATCATTGTTTGCACGTATAATACACATCTTGTGTAAAAGCTGTGCTGTAACTGGTATTAAGAGGTTATAGCTGTGGGGGGGGGGGGGGGGGTATAGGTCTAATTTCCTAGAAGAAAAAAAAAAATACTGCATTCCTTTCAGGATTATATAGCCTTTTGGGAAAACATGCAAATAATAGCAATTATCCATGTTTAAAGATATTATGTGATATATGCGAAAAAAATAATAAATATAAATAGAAAGCCTTTGTGATGCCAACCACAGCCGATAGTGATATACATTTTATCTACCACCAAGAATTGAAGCTAACCACCAAAATGCAGGATATGTTTTTCCCCATACCTAAATCTAGTGGCACTTAAAGTTTTGTAAATGCAAGTGGAGCCGCCGTGTCTACAAGAGCAAAAGATTCTGACATTCGGCCTTAAGTGCAGCTATTGAAGTCTCATAACGCATTACCCTTGAGGTCGGTCTACGAAAAGCCTCCTCGCAAAATGGTGCCTTTTCTCAGGAATGTCACAGGAAGTCAAAATTAAATGGCCTAATACCTTTGTGCTTCCACAACATTTTTAGCCGGTGAAAGAATCACATCACAATTCAATCTCTATCAACAGCACAAAAGTCAATGAAGAACAGGATTTGTGTGGGATTGATTGAATCCATAGCAAGACTTGGCAACTGATAGTATCAATTAGAGATGTATTAATAGGCAAAGTTTTGAACTCCGGATTGACGTTATTTTTAATGAGAAAGTATATCAATCAAAAACAAGAGTAATGTTGTATGTTAGTATTGATTACTCAGCCTTCCTTATTAACTCCTTAAAATCTTTACTGCCTCCTTGAGATCCTTAAGCTGTGTATGTTTATTATATCTCTTTGGCATTTCCTTTTAAGGGCTTCTGTGCGTGCAAACAATTGAAGCATTCATGAAAAGGTTCATTATCCTAATTTCATGAATTACGGGTATATAATCTCTGAAATACAGGGTGGGCTTTATACCCAACAACTTTTCTAGTACAGGTCCCTGGAAAAATTCACCTGACTATTTTACAAAACCTTAAATTGTTCCCAGATTTGGGACTATCCCAGAAAATAAATGTAGCGCACCCACTTATGCCGCGTACACACGTATCAGACTATCCGGCGGACTTAGTCTGGCGGACAAACCGCCGGACTGTCCGCCGGACTTTCCGAACAAGCTACCTGCCCACACACGACACTTTTGAGGCGGACTAGGTCCGGGGAATTAAGTCCGCCGGACTATCCGCCGTACCGCCGGACTATCCGCCGTACTTTTGAAATGAACGGACTCGCCCACACACACGGAGGAAAGTCCGTTCATTTTGAGCGTGGCTCCAGGTAGCCGGGACCAGCGAAGGAGGCGTCGCTGGCCCCGTCACCTGCTATGGACTTAAAGGGGAGTCCCTACGCCCATTATGATGTCCACGCCCATTACGCCCATTATTATGTCCCCGCCCTTCCCCAAAGCACCCCCCCATGTTGAGGGCACGCGGCCTGGTATGGCTCAGGAGGGGGGGGGGGGCGCTTGTTCGTCCCCACCCCCTTTCCTGGCCGGCCGGGTAGCGTGCTCGGATAAGGGTCTGATATGGACCCGGGGGGGGGGGGGGGGGCCCCACGCAATTTTTTCGGTGTAGGGATTCCCCTTTAAGTCCATACCAGGTGACGGCGCCTCCTTCGCTGGTCCCGGCTACCTGGAGCCGCGCTCAAAATGAGTGGAATTTTCTCCAGGCGGGAAAAGTCCATTCATTTCAAAAGTACGGCGGACTAGCACACACACGCCCGTATTGTCCGTCGGACTAGCACACACACGGCCGTATTGTCCGCCGAATTGCGAGTCCAGTGGACAGATTGATGTGCAAAGCTACTTTCTTAGTCCGCTGGACTTTTGGGTAAAAAAAGTCCGCTGGAGCCCACACACAGGCGGATTGTCCGGCGGACTTGAGTCCGCCAGACTTTTCCACCAGATTGTTTGATCGTGTGTATGCGGCTTTAAGGGCCGCAGATGAACTGGGATCCCCCACCCTGCACAGCCAGGCACACTGAATTTTCAAGGTCATTCCAAGTCCCAGTTCTTTGTTTTTGTTATTTTATTGAGGAGTTAGAACTAGAGTAGGGCTTGGGAGTTTTGGAGATGCCCACTTGACTTCAAACAACATCATGGACAACTTCTCCTATATACAGTCTATATACACCCCTTACATCCTCCAGCACACTTGCTTGCAGAACTCCAGCTGGCACACTGATGGATGAATCTGACACAGCACTCAGTCAGATTTTGAGCAAAAGCCTATTATAGACAGGAACTCGAGGCCCCATTAGGTGTGTAGCAAAATTCAATGTCCAGCATACATACTTGTGGCTACTAATCCCAGCACCACCTCCTCAGGCACTGCCAGCCTGCCTGGCTAGCTTCACACAGTCCTCCCAAGCTGACATTCTCTCTCCTCAGTTCTCCCAGACCAATCACTCACCAGCCCACTCGGCTGACTTTTCATGAGATTTCCAGGATGGGCTGACCTGCTCCAGCTGTCCTCTCCTCGCTCCTGTGCCTCCAGGAAGGGGTTCCTCTGTGTGTCATGGGGGATTCTTCCAGCACCTGAGCCCTGCAAGGGTCTTCAACAGCCTCCTCATTACTCCATCTCCAACTTCCACCCAACTGCCCCTGCTGGTATGAATCATTACTATTTATAAGGGGCCTACCCCCTACCAGCACATTTGCTGGGAATTGGCTGAGGTCCTTATAAATATGCCAAGCAGCTCCTCCTAGCTTCCACCCACTACTTCAGGAAGATTCTCCAAGGTTCGAGAAAACAGGGGGAGACACTCAGCCCTGATCCAGATTCATTCCAGGCCTGGCTCTCAGCCAAGGTAAATTTTCCTACACTACAGTTTACTCTACAAAAAAAAAAAAAAACGACATCTAGCACACTCAAGGGTTCTACATAAAGAATAGCACAATGATGTTTTTTAAACCAATATAGTTATTATTATATAGTTATTATTTTTTACAGTGTAGCGCCCCTAAGGCAGGACAGTACCTCCAGGAGCAGCACTTCACCCCAGAGATCATAGCTATATATATATATGGGACTATTGGACGCCGGTCACTTTTGTCTTTTTAAAGTTTCATTGCAGAACCATTAAGAAGGTGAGGGTTGGGGGTCCCAGATACCATAGCAGATCACTTACAGACCCTCCAGATCCAGATCAATGTCCAGCTTCACAGTGTCAGAACTTTTAAGCCGGCAACACTGTAAGCACAGTGAGCACCGGCACCTTTTAAGCAGCAACACTGTAAGCACATTCCCAAATTTCAGTGCATTCTCCAAGAGAGTCACCAGGACCTTCTAAGAGACCAGCCTTCTTCTTGGCTCTCTCCAACAAGGGGGCTCCCTTAGGTGTAGCACAGCTTTCTCCAGACCAGGCAGGACAGCTTCAGGACCACTTTAGCACACATTAGGCCCCAAAGAGGCTGTTGGGCCTAACAGCAGAGCTTCATCCAGCAGCACCTCCATAGGCCTCAGCCCAGGAAAAGAGAACAAGCACATAGCCTGTCCCAAATAGATATACCCCCCCCCCCCCCCGCATGCACCAGTGTCATAAACCTCCTACTGGATTGGCAGAAGGTAATATAAATATTCATAACTTAGTTTTGAAATGTCATACAGACATTTTGCCAACAGTTTGCTCAGCATTTTACAAAATTAAGGCAGACATTACAATTACAATACAATTTTGTACACGAGGAATCAGAAGACCAGGGATACATCTACTGGTGGTAGTGAGAAGTCAATCAACCAACTGAACCAACTTATACTAATGGAAAAACCAAGTGAAAAACTGTACAATCATTCTGAGATAACTACAGTCCAGCCAAAACAAAATTGACATAGTAGCCCCTATTTAGGACAAGAGGGCTGCAACAGTTTCAATCAAGTTTCAACATGTGAATCATCATATACTATATATCACCCATGCACAGAGAGAATATATAGACTTTATTCACCTGCTGGGGGTTGATTTACAAAAGGTAAATAGGCTGTTTTACTTTGCAAGCAAATATTTCCCATAGCCTAGCAAATGTGATCATCGGATAAGGGGAGGTATAAAAAGGCCGTCCGAGGTCTGCAGCCATAGAGGTGTCCATCAGGGTGTGCATTAGGAGTATGGCATGTCCAATAATGGATCAGAGTCATGATGTTCAACAAATATCATAAAGCTGTGTCACATGACCATACTTAGATACAGCCTGAAACCTGGAAGCAGAAAAATGTGTGTAGCGGATGACATTTGGGATCAAATGTCATACGCATTGTAAATTTAGTTTTCGGCCTCAGGACAATAAAGGTTCTGAGGGTTAATTATTGTAGGTAGGCCTAACGCCAGTCTGGCCAGGCTGTGTTAAAAAGTTCTGCCTGGTCATGTGAACGGTGAGGTGCGCATGACAGGCCAGAACCAAGTCTGGTTGGATGTTTGGGTATCAGCCCTCTCGGAGCCAATCAGCGGGAGTGCCGGGGCCCGCTGAGGAGTCTGGGAGGGGGTACTTAAACAAGTGTGGGTCACGTTTTCAGGGTTCCGGAGTTGTTTGGTTCCAGGACCGGGGTAGCCCTGTGAGGGGTACCGTCGCGGGGTGTTCAACATCCCGCAACATGTTCCTGTCAGTGGCCCCTGATAGACCTATCTGGTCTGGAGTAGGGATCCATCTGTTCCCGAGGTGAACCTGTTGGTCCGAGGCGCAGTAACTGAGGGAGGATTCAAAGTGTCCAAGTGTGCTCTCGGTTTGGAGGGACACCACAGCTCGTGGAAGTGACCGGAGGAGGGCCAGCAAGTGGCATCCTGAGAAGTGCCTGGTTACTGAGTTGGGAAGGACATTGACAAATTCACAATTTTCCAGTACCATAAAGGAAGTGGGAAACGTTCCAGGTTCGGTTGGAAAAGGGTTCCTGTTCACCCTCAGTTGATTGTTCAAGCTTTGAGTCAACATGCTGACTGCCATGATCTCTGGCTAGAGTTCTTCACCCATGCCCTCTGTTCCCCAAGAGACTGAGTTTGTAAAAGTTCTACTGCAAAATAAAACCTTTTTGAAAGGACTTCATCTGTGTCAGTGTACAAGTCGTTGGGTATCAACCCTGGGAACCCCTAGGCGAGGAGGAGCAGGCCGAGAGGTTCCCGTTAAGCCGATTAAGTCAAGGCCGCCCTGCAACGGGTTATGGCCGCTACATGTGTATTATCATAAACTGATGTAGCGCCCTCCTAGTTAGGTTGCTGGGATGTTAGGTAAGTTTACTACTTTTTAAATCCTCTGTAATCATTGGAGCAGTTGTTGATTTCTTTTGCTTGTTCTGGATTTCACAGGCTGCAGGTTCGATTGCTCTATCCGCCTTCTAGAAAGTTGTGGAACATAGGAGTGGAGCAAAGCAAATGGGCAGAATGAATAGATATGGTGCTGCAGCCAAATCCTGGAGAGGTCAGACCAGAAGGTGGCTGAGGAGCACATAAATAGACAGAAGTGTAGATAGAGGTGTCTTTCTGTTCAAGGGATTCTGCCTGTGGAGTTGGCTACCCCTTGTCCCCAGCTGTTCTGCTGTTTCAATTTCAAGTTGCTGATTTACACAGGAGATCTGTTGATATAATTATAGCTCTCAATCTGATGTTTGCAGTGTTACCTCATATATGTGGTGTGATTGCTGTTTGCGTACCGACGCGTGTGTTTGCCTATAGCAGGGGCACTTTCACTTTTTTTGTTATTCATTTTATTTTATTTTTTATTTTAAAAAAAATGTATTATTTTTTTTCTTATCACTTTTATTGTTACCACAAGGAATGTCAATATCCCCTGCGATAGCAATAGGCAGTGACAGGTCCTCTTTACTGAGACATCTGAGCTCTATTAGACCCCAGATGTCTCCTCTGCCCTTAATAGCTTTGTATCACACCAAGATCGGTATCATCTGATACTTTTTTTTTCAAACCAGGAATGTTTCCTTTACAACCAGTGAAATCAGAAGTGACTCAAAATATTCATTGCTTTCGGTTTTTTAGACCATAGAAATGATCGGGTCCGTTTCAGTCCCCGATCAGCTCTATGGTCAGACAGTTACACTCTCTGGTTCCCCGGGGGGGATAGGAGAGCCCAAAAAGGCAGCAGAAGGTGGTGGGGGGGATGTCCCCTCCTGCCACTTGTAAAAGCAATCCAGGGGCTAATTAGCGGCTAGGACTGCTTTTACAAGAAATCTGACCACCGGCTAAAAAAATGAATCCATGATGATGCCTGTAGCTGCAAGCATCATCTCAGGATAACCACTCAAACTTGGGTGACGTACAGGTATGTTAGTTAGCGTTAAGTGGTTATAGGAGCATTAAACCTGGAGTTTGGCTTTAAAGTCAGAGCATGTTTTTTGAAATACCATCTGCAATGTATAGCGTAGAAGGAGGAATGTTTTTGCTGAACAAAAAAAAAATCGAAGTGTATATGGCCAGTCCTATAGGTTCAAGTGTAATGTAAACAAATGCCTTGCTTTTTCTCTTTTTCCTCTGTTGATGTACTATGCATATCAAGCAAATGCAAAAGACAATTATATGATAAGGTATATAACTAAGAAGCAAAAAATAAATCTCCTTATTTCCAGTCATCCAATCTGTGCATTTAGAGATACAGTAAAAGAGACAAAACGAACATTGCAGGGAATTCGGTGGCATATTTTCCCTGTTGGCATTCTTTGTATAAAATTATTTAACTCATCAGAGGTTGTAAATCTTGATCCAATTATGAAAAGAGAATCATGCTGTAAAATTGTACAGAATAGTGCTCGTACACTGGCATCGCAACTGATGATTACTATAAAACGCCACACTGTAATTCATTACGCCAGCCAAGGAAAGGACATGTTTGGCTCGGCTTGCCACACGTCAACTGTAGAATCCAGAAAACTCGATGTACAGCTGTCGTGAGAGCATTTCTGTGCATGAACAACACATGGCCCCAATTCCTCCCAAATGAAAAAACCTGTGTTCTAGCACTAGCGTCCAACTAGAGGGCCTGGATTCAAACCTTTCCACGTTATGCCTCTGCACATACTACAAGGGCGATGAAACATTTCTCGAAAAACCCGAAGAGGACTCAGAGCCTGTTCTTTTTGGTGTAAAGATGACTGCATGTAAATGATTATCTGACAAGTTGTTTTCAAGAAAGAACATGTGTTGATTCAGGATGTGAAGCCTAAGGCCATGTGGTTGGAAGGCTGATGGAAACCAGAAGCACGCCCTTAGAGGTTGGGGCTCAAGGAGCACAATGCCATCAGTATGGCTGGTGTGTGTTACATCTTTGAACTTGACATTTTGACATCATCATTCGTGTAGCAATGATGTCATTTTACAGACACAATGGCCAGATGTGCTCTGTGCAAAAACTGTAAGCCAATAGGGCACTATAATGGGTAGTTATGGGCACCACATCCTCAGCTCCATAGAACTAAACACAAGAAAAAGAAAAATTCTATAGGTGCTACCTTTACACACTTTCCAACCAGCGACGTACCTGTACATCTCTAGACTTCGAGTGGTTATACCGTGGTACTGTTTTTTAGAGCCGACGGTAGGCTCTCTTGTAAAAGCAATCCTAGGAGCTAACTAGCTGCTGGATTGCTTTTACAAGCAGCAGGAGGGGACGTCCCCCCCTCATGCCACATTCTACGGCTTTATCTGGATCTCCCGCCCCACCAGGAGTCCTGATCAACCAGCAAGCACTTCCACCAGCTGATCATACAGGCGGACTAGGTAATTACAAGTAGCGTACCATCACAGGGTGGCAATAGTGGATGCATATTAACTACATAGGGTGTAACATCCTACAAAATCTCAGATATGTTACACAAATGGACTTTTAGGGTGCAATAAACTATTGTTAATTTCTATGCGCCTCCAGGCCCTTTGAGAGTTTTCAGATGCTGGGAGGTGGGGTTGGGTTTATGATCATGCGACTTCCATGATTGGCTATAGAAAACAGTCCACTGCACTAGGTCCAGTAAAAATGATATTACACAAATATACAGTCCCAGTAATATAGTGTTATAAAGTGCTTGTGCTGAAAGTTAATATATCCGTGCTACAGACTTGGGTGCCCCAAATAAATGTACTCACCCCCTGGAGTTGACCAACTATCGCAAGTATGGTCCTTTAAGCCTGTGGGGAGACTTCTGTAGAGATCCGCTGCTGGCATCTCATACAGGGAAGTTCCTCATACAGATGGGTGGCACAGTGGTGTAGTGGGTCGCACTTTCGCCTAGCAGCGAGGAGGGTCACTGTTTCAAATCCCAACCACGACACTACCTGCCTGGAGTTTGCATGTTCTCCCTGTGCCTGCGTAGGTTTCCTCCAGGTACTCCGGTTTCCTCCCACACTCCAAAGACATGCTGGTAGGTGAATTGGATCCTGTCTAAATTGTCCCTAGTATGAATGTGAGTTGGGGACCTTAGATTGTAAGCTCCTTCAGGGTAGGGACTGATGTGAATGTACAATGTATATGTAAATTGCTGCGTAAATTGATGGCGCTATATAAGTAACATTAATAAACAAACCAAAAGAATCCTCATTGTGCAAAATATTGTTCCAAAATGTTTATTAAAAGCATTTTAAAAAAAAGTATCACTCACATGTTAAAGTGCCTGAACATCCTGGCACCCTGCATGTGCACCCTGTACACACGGTCGGAGATTTAGACAACCAAATCCATCGGATTTTGTCCGTCGGATCTTGTCCGAAACTGTTGCATACACACGGTCGGACTAAGTTGTCGAAAAATACGATCATTCAGAACGTGATGACGTAATTTCGTTACGATGGGACTACGTTCAGGCTAGTAGCCAATAGCTTTGATGTAGGAATTTGATCTGAGCATGCGTGGCACTTGGTCCGATCAAAATTCTCTACACATGATCGGAGTATGTTCGATCGAACCAGTTGGTCTGGAAATATTTCCAACATGTTGGAAAATTGGGTCCGACGGATATTCCGACGGAATCAGTCCGATGCATACCACACACAGTCGGATTATCTGACGACACATTCCGACGGATTCTCTGACCGTGTGTATAAGGCTTAACAGGTGATTTTTTTGGGGCAAAATCGGCCCACAAAGGTGGTAATTACAGCTAATGCGGTGCTGCTCAATTCCCTGTGTTTGTTTGGGTTTTGGTGTCGCGGTGACTGTTTACTATATTTTCTATTGCCAGTTTGACAATTTTTTTGTACTGCAGATGGACTGGTATTCTGCTTATTAAATTTCATATCCATTGGCGCTTGGTTCTTTTACTTATGCCATGATTGTCTGTCACAGCAGTCACAGGATCAGAAAGCTCCTGGTCACAAGTAGCGATTGCAAGCTTTCTGTTAGCCACCAGTAAGTATGCCAGGACCTCAAATCATGCAAATATGCGCCCGCTCAACACCAAGGCCCACCCCCTGATAGGCTACATGTTTGCATGCAGCCGGCGCCATAGCTGCTTGCTATGGGGGCACTAGGCAGGAGGGCGAGGCCTGGAGTGCCAGAGGGAGACCCAAGAAGAGGAGGATCGGGCTGCTCTGTGCAAAACCACTGCACAGAACAGGTAAGTATGACATATTTGTTATATAAAAAAAACTAAAACTGAATCTTTAATATCACTTAAAGCTATATACAAAACCATCAGATAAAATCAAGTGGAACAAATTTTGGTTTACATGATTTTTAACAGTTTCAGCCCCGGAAGATTTGGCTGCTCAATGACCAGACCATTTTTTGCGATTCGGCACTGTGTCATTTTAACTGACAATTGTGCGCTCGTGCAACACTGAATCCAAACAAAATTGACATCATTTTTTCCCACAAATAGAGCTTTCTTTTGGTGGTATTTGATCGCCTCTGCGGTTTTTATTTTTTGCGCTATAAACAAAAGAAGAGAGACAATTTTGAAAAAACACAATATCTTTTTGCTATAATAAATAATTTTTTATCAAAAAAAATAATTTTTCCCTCAGTTTAGGCCAATATGTATTTGTCTACATATTTTTGGTAAAAAGAAATTGCAATAAGTGTATATTGATTGGTTTACAAAAAAGTTATAGCGTCTACAAAATAGGGGATAGATTTATGGCATTTTTTATTATTATTATTTTTTTTACTAGTAATGGTGGCGATCTGCGATTTTTATTGGGACTGCGACATTATGGCGGACACATTGGACACTTTTGACACATTTTTGAAACCATTGACAACTATACAGCGATCAGTTCTATAAAAATGCACTGATTACTGTGTAAATGCCACTGGCAGGGAAGGGGTTAACACTAGGGGGCGATCAAGGGGATAATTGTGTTCCCTAGTGTGTGTTCTAAATGTGGGGGGATGGGACTGACTAGGAGGAGAAAGAGATCGGTTTTTCATACATAGTATGAACACATGATCTGTCTCCTCTCCCCTGAAAGAACCGGGATCTGTGTGTTTACACACACAGATCCCAGTTCTCGCTCTATCATGAGCGATCATGGGAGCCCCTAGTGGCCAAAAGGTGAAGCAATGTAACATAATGTTGTTTCGCCCAGCCATGCCATTTTGCTACAGTAAAACTGTGGTGGCTGATTGCCAAGCAATTAAAAGAAACAAGGCACCTCTGATTACCTGCCTGACAGGCCTGGTCTTGAGGGACTATGAGTTCCTATTAACAATATACTGTACAGTGCCACTTTAGGAGGGTTTTGCACTGGTCTATGTTTAGGGGAAATGTCTTAATAGTTGGAATCAGGGCCGGAGCTACCACTAGGTAAACTAGGCAGCCGCCTAGGACGCACTGATTCCTAGGGCGCCCGGCCACTGGTCTTCCTACTCTCTTCTCTCTGCTGCAAGCAACTAAGTCTCAGCATCAGCAGGCAGTCACCACTCCATTTGCACATAGTGTCAGAGGTGCAGTGGAGGCGGGGGACTGTGTCTGTGTCCCAACTCCTAAATGAATGGAAGCAGCAAACATTTATTGATGAGCACTGGAAGACTGCATTGAAGGGTGCTGGTAGGCTGCATTTGATGGGACCTGGTGAGGCTGCATTGATGGGACCTGGTGAGGCTGCATTTGATGGGCTCTGGTAGGCTGCATTGATGGGCACTGGGGAGGCTGCATTTGATGGGCGCTGGTGAGGCTGCATTTGATAGGCATTGGTGTGTTGCATTTGATGGGGGCTGGTAGGCTGTATTTGATCGGCATTTCATTTGAAAGGCGGGGTATAAATGGGCACGGCAAAGGGGGTAGAGTCAGAGTTGGAGCCAAGTGGGGTGGATCCGGCAAAATTAGGTTTCGCCTAGGGTGTCAAAAATTCTTGCACCAGCCTTGGTTGGAATTGTGTATGTTACTTCTTTGAACTTGACATTGTGATATCACCATGCATGTAGCGATGATGTAATCTAACAGGCACAATGGCAGATGTGCTCTGTGCTAAAACATAAGGAGCTAGTGGGCTCATGACAACATTTGTGGGTCCATCTATGGCTATATAAATGCAACTAATCAATTTGAAACCTGTACTGCAATTGCAGTTGAATGATGAAGCTGGACTGGGATTAGTTGCTCTGGACAATGCAGACAGTTAATTCAAATTTTAAAAATGTATGTCAAGGTTCTGTTCTTGGACCTCTCCTATTCTCAATCTACACCTGCTCTCTGGGTCAGGTAATAGCCTCCCATGGCTTTCAATATAATTTCTAGGCTGACCAGTGACGGCTTTTTTTTTGGTTGGGGGTCAAACAACCAGCACCCCCACCCCCCCATCGCCCAAGGTGACATGGCACCTACAACATCCAGAACCCCCCTCGTGGAAGGTCCGGCACTTACTGGGCTGTGGTGGTGTCTTCGGGGGTGCGGGGCTGCAGGCTCTCCAGTGGCTCTCTCCAGCACGTGTCCTGACTTCCTAAGCACCAGGCATGCAATAGGTTCGCCTGACGCTTTGACCAATCAGGAAACAGGTCTCACCGACCTGCCTCCTGATTGGACTAAATGAAAATAGCTATGGTCACACAATTGGGTGGGATCGGGGAGCACTCTCTGCGCCTCAAGCCCACCCTTTTTTGAAGCCTATTAGAGCCTCTGGCTCCAATCAAGTGCTTCAAAAGAAACCACCCCCGCCATAGGACTCTTCGGAAGAGAGTCACGCATGAGGCTGGCTGCTCGATAAGAGCCTAGAACAGTGATGGTGAACCTTGGCACCCCAGATGTTTTGAAACTACATTTCCCATGATGCTCAACTACACTGCAGAGTGCATGAGCATCATGGGAAATGTAGTTCCAAAACATCTGGGGTGCCAAGGTTCGCCATCACTGGCCTAGAAGCTAAGCTGAAAGGACACCAAGTGAATCCACATTCTTACGGTATCGTCAGACCGGCTGCAAGATACTGGTACCGTAAGAGAGTTCCTAATTTCATGCTTCAGTTACAACTAAGTTCTGTGAGAGACTTTCTGTTTTATTCTAAAGTTCTACAACCAAGTCTGTGGCAGAGACTTTGCTAAACTTAAATCACCTGTCGGCTGCTAAGTTCACAAAAAGGGGATTTATCCGATACATGAAATATCCAGTTGCGAATGGCTATTCCCTGGATCACCTAGAGAGAGACATTTCAAGTGTCAGCAGTTCCAAGAGTACCCGAGCTTTACTACCCATACCCCCTATTCCCTACTGAGAGACTGTGTTCTGTTTAAGGTTTTTTGCAAATAAAAATTCCTAACGGGATTCAAGTGTCGGTCTCTACAGTTTATTGGGTCATCAACCTCGGGAAACCCCTAGATGAGCACAAGGTGGAGAAGGTAACGGTAAGCCCAAACAAAACCAGCCGCTCCTTCGGGGGTCAAGTGCTACACCTCTTATTATCAGTGGCGGCCCGCCCATAGGGGGCGCCCAGGCGCCGCCCCCCCTCTCCCTAGGTGTAAAAAAAAAAAGGTTAAAAAAAAAAAGTTAAAAAAAATAAAAAACGGGCCCTTTAAGACATTTAAAAAAAAAAAATGTCATTTAACAATTTGACATAGTGTACTGTGGCGCCGGTCACAGTGCACTATGAGAAGCGCCATGTCGATGCAATCACAAGATTGCATCCATGGCGCTTCATTTGCGGGTTAAAAACCCGCCTTGCGGCGGAAAATGCAGAACGCCGACTAGCTTCCGCCCGTAAAATCACTGTGATTCTACGGGCGGGAGCATTGTCATTCTTAGACAGGCAGTCACTTCCGGCTTTCGGCTGCTTCACAAAACCCGGAAGTGACGTTGGCAGCTCCGTTCCTTAGCCCGAGCGGAGCTGCCAGACAGTGAGACAGGTGAGTCACCGCATAAAGGCTTTCTAGTTTCTACTTTGTTGAGAATGTTCATGCATTTAGCTGAATGAATGCAAAAAGCTTTCACAGCCAGAAAGGTTTCCCCAGGCCAGGCGACTTTTGCCGTGGCCAATCAGAGAATGAGCTCTGAAGGGGGAACTCCACGGCAAATTTCTGAAAAAAAAATTGACGTGGGTTCCCCCTCCGAGAGCATACCAGGCCCTTAGGTCTGGTATGGATTCCAAGGGGAACCCCCTATGCCAAAAAAACGGCGTGGGGGTCCCCCCCAGATCCACACCAGACCCTTATCCGAGCACGCTACCCGGCCGGCCAGGAAAGGGGGTGGGGACGAGCGGGCGCCCCCCCTCCTGAGCCGTACCAGGCCGCGTGCCCTCAACATGGGGGTGCCTTGGGGGAGGGGGGGCATGCGGCCCCCCCACCCCAAAGCACCTTGCCCCCATGTTGATGAGGACAAGGGCCTCTTCCCGACAACCCTGGCCGTTGGTTGTCGGGGTCTGCGGGCGGGGGGCTTATCGGAATCCGGGAGCCCCCTTTAATAAGGGGGCCCCGGATACCGGCCCCCTACCCTATGTGAATGAGTATGGGGTACAATGTACCCCTACCCATTCACCTGTGAAAAAAAGTACAAAAAAAAACACAACACAGGGTTAAAATATTTTATTGCACAGCTCCGGGGGTCTTCCGTCTACGGGGGTCTTCTCGCCGGACTCCTCCGCTATCTTCTTGTAGCTCTTTTGCTAGCGGAGGAACCCGGCTTTCTTCCTCGCCGCCGGCCTCTTCTTCCGACTTCGGGGGTCTTGTCCCCCTCTTCGGTTCTTCTGC
This sequence comes from Lithobates pipiens, assembly GCF_037356315.1. NCBI lineage: Eukaryota > Metazoa > Chordata > Amphibia > Anura > Ranidae > Lithobates > Lithobates pipiens. The sequence goes on along the minus strand of NW_027507892.1, from coordinate 6,410,154 downwards.
CGGGCCACCGCGCCTTCTTATAGCTCTTTTACAGGCGGTGGCCGGGTCTTCTATCGCCGCCGCCGCCGCCCGTTCTTCTTCTCCTTCTTCTCCAGGAGATGTTGCCTCGATGATCTCCCTGGCCGGAATGCCAGGGACGCGCTGCGCTGCCACTTATATAGGGACAATGGGGTGGTGTCACATGGGTTGATGTCACATAGGTTGGTCACATGGGTTGATGTCACAGTCGCCATGTGACATCAACCCATGTGACCAACCCATGTGACATCATGTGACACCGCCCCATTGTCCCTATATAAGTGGCAGCGCAGCGCGTCCCTGGCATTCCGGCCAGGGAGATCGTCGAGGCAACATCTCCTGGAGAAGAAGGAGAAGAAGAAGAAGAAGAAGAAGAACGGGCGGCGGCGGCGGCGACAGAAGACCGGGCCACCGCCTGTAAAAGAGCTATAAGAAGGCGCGGTGGCCCGGCAGAAGAACCGAAGAGGGGGACAAGACCCCCGAAGTCGGGAGAAGAGGCCGGCGGCGAGGAAGAAAGCCGGGCTCCTCCGCTAGCAAAAGAGCTACAAGAAGATAGCGGAGGAGTCCGGCGAGAAGACCCCCGAAGACGGAAGACCCCCGGAGCTGTGCAATAAAATATTTTAACCCTGTGTTGTGTTTTTTTGTACTTTTTTTTCACAGGTGAATGGGTAGGGGTACATTGTACCCCATACTCATTCACATAGGGTGGGGGGCTGGTATCCGGGGCCCCCTTATTAAAGGGGGCTCCCGGATTCCGATAAGCCCCCCGCCCGCAGACCCCGACAACCAACGGCCAGGGTTGTCGGGAAGAGGCCCTTGTCCTCATCAACATGGGGACAAGGTGCTTTGGGGTGGGGGGGGCCGCACGCCCCCCTCCCCCAAGGCACCCCCCCATGTTGAGGGCACGCGGCCTGGTACGGCTCAGGAGGGGGGGGCCGCCCGCTCGTCCCCACCCCCTTTCCTGGCCGGCCGGGTAGCGTGCTCGGATAAGGGTCTGGTGTGGATCTGGGGGGACCCCCATGCCGTTTTTTCGGCGTAGGGGGTTCCCCTTGGAATCCATACCAGACCTAAGGGCCTGGTATGCCCTCGGAGGGGGGAACCCACGCCAATTTTTTTTTCAGATTACATAAGGGGCGTGTTTTATGAGAAGTGGGAGGGGCCAAAATGATGGGCGGGCTCATGATGGGCGGGGTCTGGCGCCCCCCCATCCAAAAACTTCACCAGCCGCCACTGCTTATTACTAAGCTATGCAGTGTGTAACTTCAGCTCTCTGTCCCGATTTCTGAACTCGCAGACACGCTTTAAAATTCAGCACATAGCTGTAGAGAAGAGAAGACTGCAGATAGACAGGTACAACGTGGTTTTGTTTAACTTATGTAGGAGGTTTGATTTCATTGCTGTGTATAACCTGAGTAAGAATGTAAGGGTTTACAACAACTTTAATAGAGCAGATTTGACCAGCAAATACAGGTGATACTCGAAAAATTTGAATATCGTGCAAAACTTCATTATTTCACTAATGCAACTTAAAAGTTGAACCTAATATATGAGATAGACTCAGTACATGCAAAGCAAGGTAGTTCAAGCCGTGATATCTCCTCCGCTCCCTTTCCTCTTTCTGTTGGAGTACCCCAAGGTTCTGTCCTTGGGCCCCTCCTATTCTCGCTCTATACCTCTTCCCTGGGCCAGTTTATAACCTCCCATGGTTTCCAATACCACCTCTATGCCGATGACACCCAGATCTATCTCTCCACTCCTCAACTCACCCCCTCAATCTCCTCCCAGATCTCCAACTTACTGAATAACACATCAGTATGGATGTCACACCACTTCCTCAAACTCAATATTTCTAAAATTGAGTTTGTTATATTTCCTCCTTCACGATCCCCCCCCCCCCCCCCGTGACTTCACCATTAATATCAACAACTAGTGATGGCCGAACGGTTCGCCCGGCGGTCGTTTCGCTGCGAATTTCGGCTGTTTGCGATTCGCCCGATCAGCGGACTATTGCCGCCGTTCGCCCGGCGGACTTCCATGTTTTCTGTGTAAAAGAACTTTGACCTATGATGACACATCCATCATGGGGTACAGGACAGCCAATTGAGACATTACAGCACATGGACACTTGGACATTCCCCCTAACTTATAAATACACCCGATCCGGCGGCCATTTTACATTCTTTCATGTGTCACTATAGGGAGAGGTTGCTGTGAGGAACAGGGAGAGATTGCAGTGACCCAAATTGCTAGCTATTTGGTACACAAAAGTTCTTTTCAGGACTGGTATAGGTGTTAGGTGTATATAGGTTTGCTGTGCTACTGATTGTTGCAGCAGCCTGAGTGTCTTTTGTCAGTTTAGAGAAAGGGACAGGACGGTGTGTCTGCTGTAGGGACAGTAAGTTTAGTCATTAGCTGTTACTATCAGGTCCACAAAAGTGCTATTCCAGTTATTGTTCCAGTAGCCTCTGTTTTGTCAGTTTATATAGGGACAGGCAGGAAGCTGTGTGTGAGGCAGCGAGGGTCAGTTTAATCAGTAGCTGTTACTATATTAGGTCCACAAAGCTTCTTTTCAGAACTGGTATCAGTGGTATGGTAATAGGCTTGTACACGTATAATATTCTTTCTTCCAAATATAGAAAGAATATTATACTTGACTGCTGCCCTTCTGCTGCAGTCTGCTAATCATTCACAACCTACTTGTTCCACAAAGGTCCTTATAAGGACTGGTCAGGTAATAACCTGGTGTAGGGTGCTATAGTACATAGGGTTGAGTGAGGTACAGTCTGCTATTCTATAAGGACTGGTATAGGTCCACAATACATAGGGTTGAGGTACACTACTGCTGACCGCTGCCCTATACTGCAGCAGTCCTTCATCGGTATAGGGACTGACAAACAGTCTGCTAATCAGTCACAACCTACTTGTTCCACAAAGGTCCTTATAAGGACTGGTAAGGTAATAAACTGGTGTAGGGTGCTATTGTACATAGGGTTGAGTGAGGTACAGTCTGTTCTTCTATAAGGACTGGTATAGGTCCACAATACATAGGGTTGAGGTGCACTACTGCTGACCACTGCCCTATACTGCAGCGGTCCTTCATCGGTATAGGGACTGACGTACAGTCTGCTAATCAGTCACAACCTACTTGTTCCACAAAGGTCCTTATAAGGACTGGTAAGGTAATAAACTGGTGTAGGGTGCTATTGTACATAGGGTTGAGTGAGGTACAGTCTGTTATTCTATAAGGACTGGTATAGGTCCACAATACATAGGGGTGAGGTGCACTACTGCTGACCGCTGCCCTATACTGCAGCAGTCCTTCATCAGTATAGGGACTGACGTACAGTTTGCTAATCAGTCACAACCTACTTGTTCCACAAAGGTCCTTATAAGGACTGGTAACGTAATAAACTGGTGTAGGGTGCTATAGTACATAGGGTTGAGTGAGGCACAGTCTGCTATTCTATAAGGACTGGTATAGGTCCACAATACATAGGGTTGAGGTGCACTACTGCTGACCGCTGCCCTATACTGCAGCAGTCCTTCATCGGTATAGGGACTGAGAGTTTTGTCACAGGGTCATTTAAAAAATGACAGGCAGAGGAAGAGGCAGGCCCTTCCGCAGGGGTGGTAGGGGTAGGGCAGGAGCAACAGGCTTGAGCCAAAGTTTGAAGTTGCAGAAGGTGCGTTCAATTACTTTAAAGGACGCACCAGACTTGGTTGAGTGGCTCACTCAGCCTTACTCTTCTGCACCCTCCTCATCCTCTCGATCTGCACCCTCTTCTTCACTCTCTGCTATGTGCACCCCCAAAGACACTACCACCAACAACACCACCACATACCTTCCGCTTGAGTCACAGGAATTATTTTCCGATCCATATCAAGACATTTCTGATGCGCAGCCACTCTTGGTATTGGATCAGGAAGAGGAGGTAGCAACAACCGCTACTCAGCAGTCTGACGACAGTACCCAGATCAGCCCAAGGAGGAGGTTGGTCCCCGGTGTTGCTGCCTACTCCGAGATCTCTACTTATAGCGGTGGGGAAGGTGACGTTGATGATGACGTGTCTAGTGATGTCACGTGGGTGCCCACAAGAGAGAAAGAGGAGGGGAGTTCAGAGGGAGATATGAACCAGCAGATAGGGAGGAGAAGCAAGAATAACTTACATTGCACAGGAGGGACAAAGCAGACTGCAAATGTATCAGGAGCGAGTCATCGACCATGTACGGTCACATCTGGCGCTCCCAGGACACCGGCACATGGCTCTGCAGTGTGGGCTTTTTTTAACGTGTCCGCTGCTGACAATAGCGTTGCCGTCTGCAATCATTGCAGTCAACGCATTAGTCGCGGTAAGCCCAACACTCACCTAGGGACGACCGCCTTAAGAAGGCACATGAGCAGCCATCACCGAGCCCAGTGGGAGCAACGGAACACACAAAGCCACACTCCAGGCTCTCACTGTCCAGCCTCGTCTTCTACTTCTCCTTCTCCTCTCTCCTCACAATTGTCCTCCACTCCACCTTCCATCACGCCAAGCTCACGTTTTTCTGCAAAGAGGCAGGCTTCCGTGGGCCTAATGTTCGAGCGTAAAAAAATTATGACGCCGGATAACTCTCTTGCCCAACGGTTGACGGCTGGCTTGTCAGAACTCATAGCCCGCCAACTACTGCCAAATAAACTGGTGGACTCGGAGGCCTTTCGCAAATTTGTGGCCATTGGAACACCACAATGGAAGGTCCCAGGAAGGAAGTATTTCTCAGAGAAGGGCATCCCAGAGCTATATGGCCATGTTCAGCGGCAAGTGAATGTATCTCTGGCACACAGTGTCGGTGCCAAGATACATCTGACCACAGACACGTGGTCTAGCAAACACGGGCAGGGAAGGTATATCACTTTTACTGCCCACTGGGTGAACCTTCTGACGGCCGTCAAGCATGTAACCCATGGCACCCGTGTAGATTTGGTTTTACCGCCACGGATTGCATGCAGGCCTGACTCTTCTTCTCCTCCTCCTCCTCCTACTCCATCCTCCTCCCTCTCCTCCTCGGCTGACTCCTCCTTTTCCGCTGCTAGCGTCTCTTCCGCTGCGCCGCCCAAGCTCCCCAGAACCTATTCAACATGCCAGGTGAGACGTTGCCATGCCATGCTGCGTCTGTTGTGCCTGGAAGCCAAGATCCACACTGGCCCGGCACTCCTTTCAGCTTTGCGTTCACAGGCAGATCAGTGGCTAACACCGCTCAATTTGACAGTTGGTAAAGTGGTGTGTGACAACGGTGCCAATCTGCTTAGCGCATTGAAACAGGGCAAAATCACGCACGTGCCATGCATGGCACACGTCTTAAACTTGGTTGTGCAGCGATTCCTTGTCAAATACCCTGGGGTCCAGGACATCTTGCGGCAGGCAAGGAAAATCTCGGCCCATTTCAAAAGATTTTACACGGCCATGGCTCGCCTTGCTGACATTCAGCGGCGACACAATCTGCCGGTCAGACGTCTTATTTGCTATTGCCCGACGCGATGGAACTCAACCTTCTATATGCTTGATAGGCTGCTCCAGCAGAAACGTGCAGTTAACGTCTACCTGTATGAACTCTGCGGCAGAACAGGTTCTGGGGAGCTGGGTTTTTTTTCACCGCGCCAGTGGCTGCTCATGCGCGACGCATGCAGACTTCTGCGCCCATTTGAGGAGATCACCAAACTGGTCAGTCGCAGCCATAGCGCCATCAGTGACATGGTACCTTATGCCTTCTTTATGGAGCGTGCATTGCATCGTGTCATTGATCAAGCTGTGGAGGAGCAGGAGCGGGAAGATGAGGAAGTTGCAATGCTGGATGAATTCCCAGGGCGGGCTACTCTATCTGAGACAAGTCAACAACAGGAGTCTGAAGAGGAGTCAGAGGAGGATGGTGCCAGGGCGGATGAGGAGGAGCAAGAAGAGCATGCTTTAAACCTTTCTGGGATCCCTGTTGTGCGTGGATGGGGAGAGGAGAATGAAGAGGACGACATTATCCTGGATGATGAGCAGGAGCCAGGCCACCACACCGCTTCCACTTTAGTGCAAATGGGGGCCTTCATGCTCCAGTGTTTTAATAGGGACCCTCGTATAAAAATCATAAGGGTCAAGGACCAGTACTGGGTGGCAACATATTTAGACCCCCCGGTACAAACACAAAATGGCGGAAATGTTACCGCCGTCACAGAGGGCTGGCAGAATGGAGCACTTCCAGGCCTTGCTGCGAGAAATGCTGCATTCTGCCTTTGCGTGCGCTGGCAGAGGAGCAATTCCCACTCCCAGAGAAGGAGTTGCGGGTACCAATCCAACAGAGGCCAGTTTGAAGATGTGCTGGTGACTTCGGATATGAGGTCATTCTTTCAGCCGACCCATCGACAGGTGTCATCCGGATCCAGCATCAGGGAACTCCTAGACCGTCAGGTGTCCGACTACATCGGGTTAACGGCCGATGTGGACGCTCTGAGGAGTGATGAACCCCTGGACTAGTGGGTGGGCAGGCTTGACCTCTGGCCAGAGCTTGCCCAATTTGCAATCGAACTGTTGGCTTGCCCCTCATCCAGTGTCCTGTCCGAAAGGACGTTCAGCACAGCAGGGGGGATCGTGACCGATAAGCGTACTCGCCTATCTCACGACAGTGTTAACTACCTCACATTTCTAAAAATGAATGAAGCATGGATCTCGGAGGAATTCAACACATGAGACCAGTAGACCATGTATATGTCTATAAACAATTTTTTTAAACGAGCACAGAGACCTTCTTTCTTCATTTGGCTCACTTCCTTGTCCAAAAAAAGCACACCATACTATATGCCCGTACCCTCCTCTTTGAAGAGGTTGAGCGGTGTCATATTTCTACTGGGGCTGCTTATTATGAGGGGCTCCCACCATTCCTGTGCTGTGCTGACATCCTCCTGGGGCTGTACCTCTGCTGTGCATATTTTGAGGTGCTCCCACCATCCCAGTGCTATGCTCATTATGAGGGGCTCCCACCATCCCTGTGCTGTGCTGACTTCCTCCTGGGGCTGCTTATTATGAGGGGCTCCCACCATCCCTGTGCTATGCTGACATCCTCCTGGGGCTGCTTATTATGAGGGGCTCCCACCATCCCTGTGCTATGGTGGCATCCGCCTGGGGCTGCTTATTATGAGGGGCTCCCACCATCCCTGTGCTATGCTCATTATGAGGGGCTCCCACCATCCCTGTGCTATGCTCATTATGAGGGACTCCCTCCATCCCTGTGCTATGCTCATTATGAGGGGCTCCCACCATCCCTGTGCTGTGCTGACTTCCTCCTGGGGCTGTACCTCTGCTGTGCATATTATGAGGGGCTCCCACCATCCCTGTGCTATGCTCATTATGAGGGGCTCCCACCATCCCTGTGCTATGCTCATTATGAGGGACTCCCACCATCCCTGGGAGTCCCCCATGGCTCCCACCATCCCTGTGCTATGCTGACTTCCTCCTGGGGCTGCTTGCGGTGCAGGTGTCAGTGCTGTATATCACGGTGCTGATGTCAGTACTCTCTATCACCGTGCTGCTGTCAGTGCTGTATATCATGGTGCTGGTGTTAGTGCTTTATGTCATGCTACTGATGTCAGTGCTCTCTATCACGGTGCTGGTGTCAGATGACTCTATCACAGTGCAGGTGTCATTGCTGTATGTCACGCTGCTGATGTCAGTGCTCTCTATCACGGTGCTGCTGTCAGTGCTGTATATCACGGTGCTGGTGTTAGTGCTTTATGTCACGCTGCTGATGTCAGTGCTCTCTATCACGGTGCTGGTGTCAGATGACTCTATCACGGTGCAGGTGTCATTTTTGTATGTCACGCTGCTGATGTCAGTGCTCTCTATCACGGTGCTGGTGTCAGATGACTATCACGGTGCAGGTGTCATTGCTGTATGTGACGCTGCTGATGTCAGTGCTCTCTATTACGGTGCTGCTGTCAGTGCTGTATATCACGGTGCTGGTGTTAGTGCTTTATGTCACGCTGCTGATGTCAGTGCTCTCTATCACGGTGCTGGTGTCAGATGACTCTATCACGGTGCAGGTGTCATTGCCGCGTTCGCGGTCCGCGTTAGCGAAACGTCCCGTCGGAAGTTCGTCCATCACTATCAACAACACAACCATTGGTCCCTCCACACATGGCAGGGTCCTGGGTGTAATCCTTGACTCTGACCTCTCCTTCAGCCCCCATATCCAATCACTGGCTAAATCCTGCCGCCTTAACCTCCGCAACATCTCCAGAATTCAACCCTTCCTGACTAATGACACCACAAAGCAACTAATTTACTCCTTGATTATTTCCCGCCTTGACTACTGCAACTCTCTCCTTAATGGCCTACACTTACGCAGGCTATCCCCCCTTCAGTCTATTATGAATGCTGCTGCTAGACTAATACACCTCACTAATCGTTCCGTGACTGCTGCCCCTCTCTGCCAATCCCTTCACTGGCTTCCCCTACCCCACCGTGTAAAATTCAAAATGCTAACCATAACATACAAAGCCATCCACAACATCGCCCCATCTACATCACCAACCTCATCTGCAGATATCGCCCAAATCGTCCCCTCCGCTCCTCCGAGGACCTCCTGCTTTCTAGCTCACTTGTTACCTCCTCCCATGCTCGCCTTCAAGACTTCTCCAGAGCCTCTCCCATCCTCTGGAACTCCCTGCCCCAATCTGTCCAATCAGCCCCTACCCTGCCCACCTTTAACAACTGTCCCCGAGCCACCCCCATCAAATCATTCTCTGCAGCTATTAACTTTTGTACCACCACCCCCTCCCTTTAGAATGTAAGCTCTACGAGCAGGGCCCTCCTGTACCTTTTGTATTGTACTGTAATTGTGTTGTCCCCCCCTATACATTGTAAAGCGCTGCGTAAACTGTTGGCGCTATATAAATTGTGAATAATAATAATAAACAGCTCATGAAAACCCCAAATCCGAAATCTCAGAAAATTTGAATATTGTGAAAAGGTGCAATATTCTAGGCTCAAAGTGTTCCACTCTAATCAGCTAATTAAGCCATAACACCTGCAAAGGGTTTCTGAGCCTTTAAATGGTCTCTCAGTCTGGTTCAGTAGGAATCACAATCATGGAAAAGACTTCTGACCTGACCTAATAGAAAGTTATGTGGAAGGGAAAAGTGTGGAAGAAAAACGTGCACAAGCAGCAGGGATAGCTTAGAGAGGATTGTCAGGAAAAGGGCATTCAAAAGTGTTGTGGACATTCACAAGGAGTGGACTGAGGCTGGAGTCAGTGCATCAAGAGTAGGGATGAGCTGAACACCCCCCTGTTTGGTTTGCAATACATAACATGCTAACAGGCCAAAAATGTGTTCAAACACCGTTAAAGTCTATGGCAAACGAACATGAATAACCAAAAGTGCTCATTTTAAAGGCTTATATGCATGGTATTGTGGTAAAAAGTGTTTGGGGACCTGGATCCTGCCCCAGGGGACAAGTATCAATGCAAAAAAAAGTTTTGTACCCCATTACCAATTCACACAGGGGGGACCAGGATCTGGGGGTCCCCTTGTTAAAGGGGGCTTCCAGATTCCAATAAGCCCCCACCCGCAGACCCCCACAACCACCGGGCAAGGGTTATGGGGATGAGGCCCTTCTCCCCATCAACATGGGGTCAAGGTGCTTTGGGGCGGGCCGCTACCCTAAAGCACCCTCCCTATGTTGAGGGCATGTGGCCTGGTATGATTCAGGAGGGGGGGCACGCTCTTGTCCCCCCCCTCTTTTCCTGCGGCCTGCCAGGTTGCGTGCTCAGATGAGGGTCTGATATGGATTTTTGGGGGCATCCCACGCCATTCTTTTTTATTTTGACGCGGGGTCCCCCTTAAAATTCACACCAGACCTGAAGGTTCTGGTTTGGATTTTAAGGGGGACCCCCACGCCATTTTTAAAAAAAATTGGGTTCGGGGTTCCCCTGTGGGGAAATTTCGTGGCGTTTTTATCAATGAGCTGTTATGTGTATTGTCGGACCGACAATTCATTATAGCCGTAAGTAGTTTTAAACTACTTTTTTTCCTTTAGAAATGTCATTTTTCTGTCAGACTGTTCTAAACATGGGAAACATGTGCCGCCTTTACAGGTATACTACAGACCCCCCCCCAGGTACGAAATTTAAAGGAATATTACACTTTTATTGTTTCACTTTAAGCATGTTTAAAATCACTGCTCCCGAAAAAACAGCTGTTTTTAAAACTTTTTTTTGCATTGATACATGTCCCCTGGGGCAGGACCCAGGTCCCCAAATACTTTTATGACAATACCATGCATATAAGCCTTTAAAATTATCACTTTTGATTTCTCCCATAGACTTTTAAAGGGTGTTCCATGGCTTTCAAATTTGCCGCGAGCACCCAAAATTGTTCACTGTTCGGCGAACTGGCGAACAGCCAATGTTCGAGTCAAACTCATGTTCAACTCGAACATAAAGCTCATCCCTAATCAGGAGCCACCACACACAGATCCTGGACATGGGCTTCAAATGTCGTATTCCTCTGGTCAAGCCACTCCTCAACAACAAACAATGTCAGAAGCGTCTTACCTGGGCTAAAGAAAAACAGACCTGGTCTGTTGCTCAGTGGTCCAAAGTCCTCTTTTCTGATGAGAGCAAATTTTGCATCTCATTTGGAAACCAAGGACCCATAGTATGGAGGAAGAATGGAGAGGCACACACTGCAAGATGCTGGGAGTCCAGTGTGAAGTTTCCACAGTCTGTGTTGATTTGGGGAGCCATTTCATCTGCTGATGTTGGTCCACTGTGCTTCATTAACCACTTGCCGCCCGCCCTATTACAAATAGATGGCGGCAAAGTGGTTTCATAATCCTGACCGGACGTCATATGACGTGATCAGGATTATGAGCCGCTGCGCGCCCCCGGGGGCGTGCATCGCGGCGATCGTTGTTGCGGGGTGTCAGTCTGACACCCGGCAACTACGATCTCGGTAAAGAGTCTCCGACGGAGACTCTTTACCACGTGATCAGCCGTGTCCAATCACGGCTGATCACAGTGTAAATGGGAAGAGCCGGTGATCGGCTTTTCCTCACTCGCGTCTGTCAGACGCGAGTAGAGGAGAGCCGATCGGCTGCTCCTCTGAAAGGGGGGGTCTGTGCTGATCGATTATCAGCACAGCCCCCCCGAGGATGCCCACACTGGACCACCAGGGACGCCACCAGACCACCAGGGATGCCCAGCAGAGGTAATCCTCCAGGGATGCTAGTCAGGCACAATGGATGCCAATCAGTGCCCATAATGGATGGCAATCAGTGCCCACAATGGGCATCACTGATTGGCATGCATTATTGTTTGGCACTGATTGGCATCCATTAGTACAGTATAACACCTGTGTTGCTAATGAGTGCCCACCTGTGCTGCTAATGAGTGCCCACCTGTGCCGCTAATGAGTGCCCACCTGTGCCGCCTATCAGTGCCCACCTGTGCCGCCTATCAGTGCCCACCCATGCCCATCTGTGCCGCCTACCCATGCCCATCTGTGCCGCCTACCCATGCCCATCTGTGCCACCCATCCATGCCAATCCGTGCCAGCTATCAGTGCCAATTTGTGCCACCTATCAGTGTCCATCCGTGTCGCCCATCCGTGTCGCCTATCAGTGTCGCCTATCAGTGTCGCCTATCAGTGTCGCCTATCAGTGTCCATCAATGCCACCTCATCAGTGCCACTTCATTGGTGCCCATCAGTGCCGCCTTATCAGTGCCCATTAGTGTAGCCCCATCAGTGCCCATCCGTGAAGGAGAAAACGTACTTATTTACAAAGTTTTGAAACTGAAACAAAAAAAAACATTTTTTTTTTCAAAATTTTCGGTATTTTTTTATTTGTAGCACAAAAAATAAAAACCGCAGAGGTGATCAAATACCACCAAAAGAAAGCTCTATTTGTGGGAAAAAAATGATAAAAATTTCATTTGGGTACAGTGTAGCATGACCGCGCAATTGTCATTCAAAGTGCGACAGCGCTGAAAGCTCAAAATTGGTCTGGGCAGGAAGGTGTTTAAGTGCCCTGTATTGAAGTGGTTAAGTCCAGGGTAAACTGAGCCATCTACCAGGAGATTTTTTGGAGCACTTCATGCTTACTTCCACAGACGAGCTCTATGGGGATGCTGACTTCATTTTCCAGCAGGACATGGCACCTGCCCACACCGCGAAAAGCACCAAAACCTGGTTCAATGACTGTGAGATTACTGTGCTTGATTGACCACCAAACTCGCCTGACCTGAACCCCACAGAGAATCTATGGGGCATTGCCAAGAGAAAGATGAGAGACATGAGGTCAAATAATGCAGAAGAGTTGGAAGCTGCTATTGAAGCATCCTGGTCTTCCATATCATCTCAGCAGTGCCACAGGCTGATAGCTTCCATGCCACGCAGCATTGAGGCAGTAATTGCTGCAAAAGGGGCCCAAACCAAGTACTGAGTACATATGCATGCTTATACTTTTCAAAGATCTGATATGGTTCTACGTACAATCCTTGTTTTATTGATTGCATGTGATATTCTAATCTTCTGAGATTGTGGATTTGGGGTTTTCATGAGCTGTAAGCCATAATCATCACAATTATGACAAATCACAGCTTGAACTATCTTACTTTGCATGTAATGATTCTATCGCATATAGTAGTTTCAACTTTTAAGTTGCATTCGTGAAATAAATTAACTTTTGCACGATATTCTAATTTTTCGAGTATCACCTGTAGACATTGGCAAGTTCACCGTGTCTGCCCTTATTCTTGCTGATGCAAAACTGTCCTGCTGCTGGCCAATTGCTATCAAATTCTCATTAAAATCAAAAGACTGCAGATAATACAGCAGTGTGAAATTGTCTAGCTGTATTATCATTTTTAATGTGGGAAATTTGTCCAAAATGTATTATTATAGAAAAATAGTAGGCTTGTTTTACTGCAGGAACTAAAAGACTGCAGATGACACAGCAGTGTAAAGTTGGCCAGCAGCAGCTTTAAATAGCATGGCTAGACGCAAATTTACAGGAAACAAAGAGTACAGACTGGGGGTTTATTACGGGAATAAAGATACTGCAGAGTATAAAGTAGTGTAAAAGTGTCAATTAACAGGACAGTTTTAAAACAGAAATAACGGGGCCAAAATTCACTAGAGACAGAGAGCACAGGTAGCTTTTTCACTACAGGAAACCACAGGCGATACAGAAGTGTAACATTGGCTAGCATTTTAATGAGCAAGGCGAGGCCCAAAGGATGGAGTTTTACTACACAAGAGGAGACAGCAGTGTAAAATTGGCCAGCTGCTCAGGGCCGTCTTTAATATTGATTGGACCCTGGGCAAAAATGTTCTTGCCTCCCCATACAATTTTGCTCTCCACCTGCTCTGAGACATACAATAAATAGCAGCTGGACTTAAAAATCAGTTTACTGAATCAGATCAGGCAGCAATTGCGATTGGTTGCCAGTGGTTACAGCATATCATTACTGCTTAATGACTAGTTGCTAGAGGTTACAGCACACATTGCGGCTCACTGATTAGTTGCTAGAGGTTACAGCAAATGATTTCTGCTTGTTAATTGGTTGGTAGAGATTACTGTAAAGTAATACTGCTCACTGATTGCTAGAGGTTACAGCACATCATCTCCTCACTGCAGGGGAGTATGATACACATATGAATGCCAGCTTTATTTACATATCAATGCTGCCGGCCGCATCTATTTACTTAGTAATGTCACCACTATTTACATATGAACGCCGGTTATTTACATGTAAACACAGGGTCTGCAGGTGAGGCATCTGTACACAACAATAGGGCAGAGCTGGGCAGCATTAGTACCATCACTTCACACTGAGATATCAGGGGGGCACAGCACAGGACTAAAACTTCAAGGGACAAGGAAATTTACACTGGGATATTTGGCAAGTATGAGGCAGCTGCTTTGGGCCCCACAACAATGACAGGGCCCAGGGCAGCTGCCCCTTTTGCCCTGCCTTAACCACTTCAGATCCGCGCTATTGCCAAATGACGGCATTAGCGCGGACCTACATTTCCAGGACTACGTCTATTGACGTCATCCTGGTTACGAGCGGCCTGCGCGCCCCCTGAGGGGCGCGCGCGGCGCGCTCTGTGATCGGCGAGTCCGTGAGACTCGCCTGATCACCGATCCGTGTAAGGGGTCGATCCCGACCCCTTATCACGTGATCAGCTGTCAGCCAATGACAGCTGATCATGTGATAGAACGGAGCCGGTAATCGGCTATTATTCCTCCTCGCGCTGACAGCGCGAGGAGAGAAAAAAAAAGCCGATCACCGGCGGCCGTGATCGGGACATCAGTCCCGATCACGGCCATCAATACAAGGGACCACCTGCCACCTGCCTGTGCCCACCTGCCTCCCGCAGTGCCATCCTGAAGTAAAATAAAAGAAAAAGTAAGTGCCCCCCGTCAGTGCCCCCTGTCAGTGCCCATAGTGCCCACAGTGCCACCCACAGTGCCACCCACAGTGCCACCCACAGTGCCACCCCACAGTGCCACCCCACAGTGCCACCCAATCTGCCTCAAAGGTGCTGCACCCCAGTGCCGCCCATCAGTGCCCAGCAGTGCCGCCCATCAGTGCCCAACAGTGCCGCCCATCAGTGCCCAGCAGTGCCACCTATCAGAGCCACCTATCAGTGCCACCTATCAGTGCCCATCAGTCCCATCTATCTGTGGTACCTATCAGTGCCCATCCGTGCCACCCATCCATGCCACTTATCCGTGCCACCCATCCGTGCCATCTTATCTGTGCCCATCTTTGCCCATCAGTGCCGCCTTATCTGTGCCCATCGGTGCCGCCTTATCTGTGCCTATTAGTGCCGCCTTAACTATGCCTATCAGTGCCCACCAGTGCAGCCCATCAGTGCCCACCAATGCAGCCCATCAGTGCCCACCAATGCAGCCCATCAGTGCCCACCAATGCAGCCTATCAGTGCCGCCTAATCAGCGCACTTCAATGAAGGAGAAAAATGACCCGTTTGCAAAATTTTATAACAAACTATTAAAACATGATTTTTTTTTTTTTTTTTTTGCATCTTTTTTTGTTTGTTTAGCAAAAAATAAAACTCCGAGCTGTAACTAAATACCACCAAAAGAAAGCTCTATTTGTGGGAAAAAAATGATAAAAATTTCATTTGGGTACAGTGTTGTATGCCCGCGCAATTGTCACTCAAAGTGCATCAGCGCTGAAAGCTGAAAATTGGTCTGGGACTGAGGGGGGTTTAAGTGCCCAGTAAGCAAGTGGTTAAAGACGGCCCCGCAGCTGTTAGACAGTTTAATCAAGGATAATAGGCTTAATTGGTGTATATAAAAAATAGACCTCACCAGGATAAAAATATAATTTATTGGACATCAAAAGTACAAAAAACACACCAAACCCATAGGCCATGCCATCTTATCTCCCCTTTGAGTGTTTTTGAAGGTTTCAACTGGACGGTGGAGGGGAGGGCTGGCTTTTGAGGGGAGATTATGTGACAGGGGAGTGGAGGGAGGGTCTTCTGGGTGGGGGAGTTTCTTGAGTGGGATGGGGGGTAGGGGGATGTTTTGGGGGACTGGGGATCCCCCTCCATGGGTTAGCTGACTGACTTGGCCTATAGGTTTGATGTGTTTTTTTGTACTTTTGATGTTCAATAAATTATATTTTATACCGCAATAGTAGCCTTTGAGGTGCTTTAGCCTGGTGGGGTCTATTTTTATATGTATGTTTTTTTTGGATGAACTTCCACTGAAGTGAGTGTAGAACTAAGTAACTTTTTCCACTCGTAGGACTCGTTGTAAAAAGAAAAAAAATGAACCCTCTAGGTCGGACTTTGGAGGGAGATTGGAACAACAATATGCTTTTTATAAAAAGCTAAATTTTATCAAGCATCAATATATGCACATATACAATATAAAGTATTTGTAAAAAGGTATTGTCCACTAACGGCCACATAATGGCCAGAAAAGGAGGATGTTACATATACACAATGGGAGACAAAAATATGATTCAAGAACATGAAATCAGAACATGCGTGAACCCCTATGCGTCAACGCGTTTCACTGGATTGCTTCCTCAGGACACACATGAGGGGTGTAGGAACAAATCTCACTGAGCCAGACATATGCCACCGCCTGCACAGGACCTTCCCTGGAGGGGTGCTGCAGCTCTGAGATAACCAGACCCAGGGACCAAATTTTAAATATATAACAAAAATAGCCTCTAGGAGCAAATGAAAACTGGTATGGTATACCTGTCATCAGTATAAATCACATATTGGCTGCACTGACATCAATAGTCACATCCACTCCAGACTGTAATTTTAGCCTATGTAAAGCCTATTTAAAGCATAGCAAGGAGCTCATCCATTTCACAGCTCCAACTGTATAACTCCACCTGTATCATGTGCCTGTGTATATCTTCCCCTGGGAATGCCAATCACTCCTAGGACTCATTTTTGTTTTGTTTTTTTCTAATGGTGTATGCCTAGGCATTATTATATCTCTGGGTAGGGGGGTGCATTGAATGTGAGTAATATAACGCAAGGTTGATTCTTGCACTTTCAATCAAACAATGCATTTGCATGCTTCAAAAAAAGTCAGCTCCAAGAACAGATGGTCAGCAGTGATGAGCTAAGGTTCAGGCTGAACCCTCAGGAAACTCCCAAGGAAACTGTTACATGATAGCAGGCGGCTGGCCCAATTAGCTGTGGCTGGGGAATTCCTCGCCCCGCAGCTGCATGTAACAAGGTTCAAGGATGCTGGTGACTTCATAGACCTAATATGGTAACATGGCCATGCCATTGACAAAATATATAATGTAGCTATAGATATAATTACCCAGCCACAGCTGATTGGGCCTGCAGCCCACTATTTTGTGACAGTTTCCCTTGAGTTCAGGACAAACTGGGTTCAGCCTGAACTGTAGCTTATTAATAATGGTGGGTAACATTGAAATGCTCTGCTTTGAAAAGCCCAAAACCCCTGTAGACCTGATGAATATCCTTGCAGTGTGTCTGCACATGCACCGGAAATTAATTCAATATGGAGAACATTACCTAGAAGCAAGACAACGTTGGACACCATTGTTTAGTAAATATATGGGATTTTTTTGTTTTGTTTTGTTTTTTACTTTTGTGATGGACAGCCTGGCACCCCGCCAGGGTGCCTTCACCAAACAGTGCCTCCTGCCCTCCAAACCCTTCCAGCAATGGTCAGTAGTGGAGAAGACTGAGCACGTTCCCTACAAGCAAGACAACACTGGACACTGGATGTCTAGTATGTATTTTATTTTTGTTTTTCTTTCTTTACTTTTGTCATGGACTGCCTGGCACCCCGCCTGGGTGCCTCCACCAAACAGTGCCTCCTGCCCCCCAAACCCTTCCAGCAAACCGAGATAATACCAGCCCTTTACTCCAAGCATTGTACACGGACAAGATGTTGAAGAAAAAACTCAAGTAATCAATTTATTGTACAGAAATACAGATTTTTTATAGACTTAAAAACATGAACAATATAAGCAAATATCACATATTGGGTAAACATCCCACAATGGTTAGGTAACGAGGTAAAGTTGTCATAAGACTAATCACATCTCCAGGAGGATTAGCAGACAGACAGAAACAATAGGTGACTCAATTAACTCGATTAACAATGGGAATGCACACCCAGGAGGCACATAATGGGGAAATTACACGACGGGAGAAAGAAACTTAACAGTAAACACATAACACCTTCATAAACCGATTACACATAACAGCAGGAGACCCTAGGATCGGGTTGTTTTGAGACGATTATAATCATCTGCTTTGAGTTTCGGAGTCTAGGAGGGGGTTGAAACAGTCAATGTTGGTTTGGGCTGTTGATTCTATACCCCACAAATCTGTATTTTGGGGAGATATGGACTTGGATCCAAAGTAAAACTGCTTCAAAGTACCATTAGGCACACACCTCACAAACAATAGAGCCCCCTCAAAAGCCAGGGCCAGTGGTCAGTAGGCAAGAGGCTACCTGCAGTTCCTCTTAAAAAGCCCCCATCCCGTTTAGTGTAAACTTTTTTTTTTTTTTTTTTAAGATTTAAAAATTCTATTTTTGATAGTAAGGGTGGATTTCCTCTTTAATACAGCAGCTTCAAGCCAGCCATTCAAAAGCTCACTGAATCAATGGAAGGGAAGGTCTGTGATCTTCAGATTTTTATTCAATTCAAACATTTAAGTCACAACGAATGATTATATCGGGTGTGGCCACCCTAAGTATCTGCAAAATGTAATAACCCACCACAACAGTTTAGAAGATATCAGATTACTATAATCAACCCCAAATATAAAATCCTAAAAGTAAATCAGAGTTTGTAGTAAATATAGATTCTTTGATCATACATAGACCGTATAACATCATTTTTTGGTTTTTATTATTGATATATCTGTCACTAGAGCTATCAGAATCAATAGGAATTGCTACAAATTCTTTAAGAAGAACTCATTTTATTAGTAAGATTGAAATCAATACAAAGTCAGAGCTATAGTGTTCTATGCAAAGTTGTTTTATTTACATTTTTTTAAATTATTTATTTATTTAGTCACCTTTTTCTAAGGCCTCATGACCACGGGCTTTATAAAAAACGAACTGTAAAGCTAGTACCGACGCCAGGAAAAAAGCCAAGTTAAAAACGCGATTTTATCAGGGTTTTGCATTGGCGTCAATGCGCGTTTAGCCCCGATAGCTTTCAGCTGCTTTTCCCTGCCTCTATTCAAAATCAATGGTTAACTATGGGATCCCATTGATTTGAATAGAAGTCGCACCAAAGGTTGGATCATGACGATCCTAACTTGCGGCACGACTTGTGTGCTGAGGATCTTGTAGGGGAACCCCGCCAAAATGAAGAAAAAAAAATTGGCGTGAGGTTCCCACCCCAGGATGATAGCAGACTCTTCGGTCTGGTATGGATTTTAAGAGGAACCCCCAAGCCATTTATTTTGGTTTGGAGGGGTCCCCCACAAAATCCATACCAGACCCTTATCCGAGCAGGCAGCCCCGGCAAGTCAGGAAAGAGGGTGGGGACAAGCGAACGCCCCCCTGGACCATATGAGGCCACATGCCCTAAACATGGGGGGTGGATGCTTTGGGGCAGGGGGGCACCGTGCACTCCACCCCAAAGCACCTTGTCCCTATGTAGATGAGGACAAGGTCCTCTTCTTGACAACCCTGGCTGTTGTCAAGGGGGCTTATTGGAATCTGGAAGCCCCCTTTAACAAGCGGGCCCATCCAATCCCAGCCCCCCATCCCATGTGAATGAGTATGGGGTATACTGTACCCCTACCCCTTCACCTTCTGACTCTTTTGCTGTCTTCTCGCTCTTTTGCTGGGTTGTCGGGAAGAGGTTCTTGTCCTCATCAACATAGGGGCAAGGTGCTTTGGAGTGGGGAGCACAGGGCCCCCCCCCTGCCCCAAAGCACCCTCCCCCATGTTGAGGGCATGTGGCCTGGTATGGTCTAGAAGGGGGCGCTCGCTCGTCCCCACCCCCTTTCCTGACCTGCCAGGCTGTGTGCTCGGTAAAAGGTCTTTTATGGATTTTGGGGGGGATCCCACGACATTTCTTTTTATAGTGGGGCGGGGTTTCCCCTTAAAATCCATACCAGACCGAAGGGTCCGAAGGGTCTGGTATCGTCCTGGGGAAGAACCCCACGTCATTTTTTCTTTTTTTTCATTTTGGTTCATCTTGAGTTCCCTTTCAAGATTCTCAGCACACAAGTCGTGCCGCAAGTCGGATCATCATGATCCAACTTCTGGTGCAACTTCTATTCAAATCAATGGGATCCCATAGGGAACCATTGATTTTGAATAGAGACAGAGAAGCATCCAACAAGGCGTAATGTTCTGTATACAACGTTAAGCCACGTTTAACAGCTTTTACCGGCGTCTGGCATTTTAACTGCACTAGTGTGAAGCCTCAGAATGCACTGGTCCTGTTTTTTTTGGAGCTTAAAAACGCCTATGCCACTTACAGCTCAAAAACATTTATGTGTGAGCATGAGGCCAGAGAATAACATGGAGAGGCGTTTTAAGCAGTAAAAAAACGCTCCTCGAATCGGCTGTAAAAACGCCTGTGGGCATGAGGCCTAATTCTGTACTTTATAATTACATTACTTTTAAAGCTTACCTAAACCCAAAACCAAAAATGGAATATATTTTGGCATATACGTCCTTAGATGAGGTGGCTGCAATCGTTTTTTTGTTTTTTTTTAAAGATTTATTTTCCTATGTCCATAAAACAATACCTGTTCTAGAATTACAATGCCCAATCACCTCACTGTATGGAAGAGCAGTGTTGTCACCCTAGGACAGGAAGTGTGTTAGGGCTACAGAACACCTCCTCATCTGCCTGACATAGGTGGGGGTGTTCTGTAGTTCACATAAGATGACTGAGCAGTACTGATTATTATAATTATAATCATCATCATCATCATCACAGCAAAACTATTAATTATTATTTCTTCCAAGAAATTTGTATTCATGTTTTATGGAATTCCAACAAAAAGTATAACAATTGGCATTCACATTGTAGGCATATTCGCAGACTGGTTGAGGATACAATATTGATATTATTATTATTATTATTATTATTATTATTATTTGATATTATTATGATCATTATCATCATCATCATCATCATCATCATCATCATCATCATCATCACAGTAGCAATATTATTATTATAATTATTCGTATTATCATTAATGCTGCTGCTAATACTCCTACTCCCACTACTACTAATAATAATAATACTTAATAATAATAATAATAATAATAATAATAATAATAATACTTATTATTAATGCATTTTAACTGTGTGTATTTTTTTCTCTAGCGCCTAAATATATTAATGCTAATTAATAATAATAATAATAATAATAATAAAATAATAATAATAATAATACTCAGTTTTGATAATAATAATAATAATAATAATAATAATAATAATAATAACAATAATAATAATAATAGTTTTGATAATAATAATAATAATAATAATACTTTGTTATTATTATTATCAATACTGATTGTTGTCATTATCATCATTAATGCTACTATACTACTGCTACTACTACTACTACTACTACTATTAGTACTAATAATACTAAGTATTATTGTTAATATTTATACTTATTTTTTCTCTAGTCCTTAAACCATTAAATATAAATACTAATTAATATTATTATTAATAATAATAATAATAATAATAATAATAATCGGGGCTGATAAGTGCTGCTACTACTAATACTACTACTACTACTACTACTACTACTAATAATATTAATAATATATTATTGTCATTATCATCTTTATCATCATTAATGCTACTATACTGCTGCTGCTACTACTACTACTACTACTACTACTATTAGTACGAATAATACTAAGTATTATTATTAATATTTATACTTATTTTTTCTCTAGTCCTTAAACCATTAAATATATAAATACTAATTAATATTATTAATAATAATAATAATAATAATAATAATAATAATAATAATCAGGGCTGATAAGTGCTGCTACTACTAATACTACTGCTACTACTACTACTACTAATAATAATAATAATAATAATAATAATAATAATAATAATAATAATATATTATTGTCATTATCATCTTCATCATCATTAATGCTACTATACTACTACTATTAGTACTAATAATACCAAGTATTATTATTAATATTTATACTTATTTTTTCTCCAGTGCTTAAACCCTTAAATATATTAATACTAATTAATATTAATTTTAATCAGGGCTGATAAGTGCTGCTACTACTACTACTACTGATAGTAATAATAATAATATATTACTGTCATTATCATCTTCATCATCATTGATGCTACTATACTACTACTACTACTACCACTACTACTATTAGTACTAATAATACTAAGTATTATTATTAATACATTTTTTCTAGAACCTTAAATATATTCATATTCATTAATATTAATAATAATCAAGGTTGATAAGTGCTAATAATAGTATTATTAATAAAAAAAATGGATGATGATGATGATGATGATGATGATGGTGATGAAGGATGATAATAGTTATTAATATTATCATCATTAGTAGTAGTAGTAATTTTAGGTGTATATATATTTTTTTTTTCTCGTTTGCCTAAAATATATATGAATACTAATCATCAGGATTAATCTTATCCTAGCCAGTGGATTTTTTACATTGACTTTACATGGATGCTTTCTTTTATCTAATTGTGGGACTGAAAAAAAAAAAAAGAGTGATAATGCAGTTGAATGTGAAGCATTTCCTCTTCTCGTTTTTCTAGTTGCTCTCTTCCTCCTGATGATCTGTGCGGTTTGTTTGCCGGGGAGAAGAGTGATAGGTGGAGACACTTTAATAACTTCTCATAAAGGGCTCAAGTCAATGTTTCAAATTTGTGGTTACCGTGCCACAGCCCTGTCTCCTCTCAATGCTCCAGATATTGAATCTTCCCGTAACTACAATTACAGAGCAAACCGCACAATGTGGACATGCGGATTGTTTAGAGCAACACCCATTCAAAATTTACTTATATTTACACTAGAAAAATTAGTGTAAGTGCTACTGGGAACAAATATACAGACCAGGATCAATAACCAAACAATTCTTGGCTAATAAAGCACTTCTCTCTGGTCTGTGGTTGCTTCTCTCTGACTTTGTGGTTGGCCTCTAATGTCTTTCTCCATTGACTTTTCCCGTAAATATGTCTAATAGATGTCCCAATCAAGTCCAAGAAGGAATGATTGTCTTTGTTTGGTAAGAATTGCTAATTAACTAATACAGTATGTAAAAATTCTAGAGGCTTGCTCGTCTCGGTACTACCTACTGCACTATAGATATAGGAAAAGAAGGCTTGGAAGGTGAAGTGTATTTTGATGTTACATGTACTGTAGTTATACACTATATTATCAAAAGTATTGGGACACCTGCCTTTACACACACATGATTTAATGGCATCCCAGTCTTAGTCCGTAGGGTTCAATATTGAGTTGGCCCACCCTTTGCAGCTATAACAGCTTCAACTCTTCTGGGAAGGCTGTCCACAATGTTTAGGAGTGTGTCTATGGGAATGTTTGATCATTCTTCCAGAAGTGCATTTGTGAGGTCAGGCACTGATGTTGGATAAGAAGGTCTGGATCGCAGTCTTCACTCTAATTCATCCCAAAGGTGTTCTCTTGAGGTCAGGACTCTGTGCAGGCCAGTCAAGCTCCTCCACCCCAAACTCGCTCATCCGTGCCTTTATGTACCTTGCTATGTGCACTGGCGCACAGTCATGTTGGAACAGGAAGGGAACATCCCCAAACTGTTCCCACAAAGTTGAGAGCTTGAAATTGTCCAAAATGTCTTGGTATGCTGACGCCTTAAGTGTTCCCTTCACTGGAACTAAGGGGCCAAGCCCGACCCCTGAGAAACAAGCCCACACCATAACCCCCCCACCACCACCAAATGATTTGGACCAGTGCACAAAGCAAGGAGCATGGCGAGTTTTTTGAGGTTGTAATTTTTTGTCACAATTTTTGGGAAAATCAAGAAATTAAATAAACCGTTTTTTTTTCCCACTATTTTTTTTTTTTACATATTATTTCCAGAGCAGTACAGCATCATTATATTATAATTCTATAAGCAATCGTTTTTACTTTGTGATTGGCATCCATACATGTGCCAGTACATACTATTGGGTTATCTTTGATTGGCCAGCTATCACATGGTAAAATGTGAAAAATATAAGCACTCTACCCAAATAATATAAAAAACAATAAATACAAATCACACATAAAAAGTGTCCATGTATATAGATTATTGCGTCAAAAAGCTGATAAACAGTCAAACAAGTGCTCAAAAAAACAAAAATTCATCTGTTAAAAAAATGTTCACTTGATGTGTTCTTGAAATATAATCACAGCCTCTTACCAGAGCATTTGGATCTCCAGTTATAGAGTTCAGATGCGCTCATGCAAATAGATTCCACACGGAAAATCCTCTCCTCATAGTTACATAGTAGGTGAGGTTGAAAAAAAGACACAAGTCCATCAAGTCCAACCTATGTGTGTGATTATATGTCCGTATTACATTGTATATCCCTGTATGTTATGGTTGTTCAGGTGCTTATCTAGTTTTTTGAAGCTATCAATGCTCCCCGCTGAGACCACCGCCTGTGGAATAGAATTCCACATCTTTGCCGCTCTTACAGTAAAGAACCCTCTATGCAGTTTAAGGTTAAACCTCTTTTCTTCTAATTTTAAATGAGTGGCCACGTGTCTTGTTAAACTCCCTTCTGCGGAAAAGTTTTATCCCTATTGTGGGGTCACCAGTACTTGTAAACAACAAATCTCAAAAAGAGGCTTGGTCCTTAAAGCGGAGTTTCACCCAAAAAATTGAACTTCCTCTTTAAGTGAAGGGGACCCCCTGACATGCCACATTTGACATGTAATTTTTTTGGGGGGAAGCGGAAACCCTCTTTTTAGAGGGTTCCAGCTCCCACTTCCTCCCGGGGGCACCGCAAGTTAACCTCTCCACCCTCCCTCTCGGCAATCATCTGGGACACGTCACAGGTCCCAGACGATTGCCCGCCCACAGTGACAATTCAGGCACTGCAGAGAGGAGGGGGAGACAAGCGGGGCTTGTTCCCCCACATCGCTGGACTTCGTTCCCCTGAATCGCTGGACCCTGGGACAGGTAAGTGTCCGATTATTAAAATTCAGCAGCTGCAGTATTTGTAGCTGACTTTTAATTATTATTTTTTTTTTTTAAGCAGAACTCCGCTTTCAGTGGTTAATTAACCACAGCTCAAGTAACCCCTGGAAATCTCTGGAGGAACCTAAACTGGTCATACATTATTCAATTTCCTTTAGATTTACCTTCAAAAATGTTGTGCCAGGTCCTGCCTGATTGCATATGTAGCACTTACCCCCGAAGGAGCTGCTGGTTTTATTGGGCTTACCATTACCTTCTGGTCTGCTTCTCCGTCTAGGGATTCCCATGGTAAATGGCCCATAGAAATGTGAAAACTGACACTGAATCTTTTTTTGGGTTATTTATTTGAAACAAAAACAGAGTCTTTCAATGAAGGGTAGAGGGTTAGGAGTAAGTTCAGGTACTTTAGACTGCAAAAAATGGAAAGTCTCTTATAGGAAATCCAGAGAATAACAACCGTTTCACAACTGGATTTTACAACCCCCGGATAGGCCTCCTCTCACTAGGCCTAGCAGCCGGTAGGGTGTTCGGTAAAGTCTTTGCCACAGACTTGTGATGTACACTTGAGCGTAGGATGTTTGACAAAGTCTCTGCCACAGACTTGTGCGTTACTGAGGGACGTAGACAAATTTAAAGAGCTATCATAGGGTACCAGTATCTCTCAGCCGATACTGGTGATCCAGGTTGCATCCTTCAGCTAAGCCTCCAGGCTCCTTCAGAGAAGCCAACCTTGTGCACTGTCTTCTCCTGAAGAGTCCTCCCCTGGGGTTCTTCAGTTGTTGGGCCTCTCCCTTCAGATGAGATGGCACCGGACCACCCTTAGATCAATAGGCTCCGAAATCCACTCGGGCCTTTCCCTGCAGTTGCGTTGCCTCGGGCCAGAGACTCAAAATGCATGGTTCCGCACCCCAGGCCAGGAGGGCCATGGGGCTGGGTCAGGAGGACCACCAGAACCGAACAGACAGAAAATAATCTCCAGAACCCCGAAGCACGTGATGTCGGTACCTTAAATACCACCTCCCAGAATGCACAGCACGAGAACACTCCCGCTGGGCTGGTTCCCGAGATGACAGTGGCATTCAATACACCCAGCTAAACCACGTTCTTACTCTTGCCGGCGGTGACAACAACACCTGCGGTCAAGGAGAACCCAGTGCAACCCAGCTGGACTGGTACTGAAACCAGAAATTTAGAAAATTTGCCCCAAAACCCAAGTGTGGTTTCAGGAAAATTAACTTTGAAAAAAAAACATAGCGGCTGCTCGTCAGGAGCCAGCGCTACACATACAAAAGGGAAAGTGTTTAGGTTTGATCTCATATTATATGGTTTTGGTAAATCTAAAGGAACATATAAATAAATGATTTTTTAACCACTTTAGTGTAATACCATTTGAGTGCCTCCAAGGTCCCACCCCCAGGGGATTTTACATTTTCTACATGGGGAAATAGGACAAAGTTCACAGTAGCTCTTACGAGGGGTACGCTAAACTTTTAAAAAGCATGTCGTACAAATTCATTAAAATTTAGGTATGGAGTCGCCTTGCTTTTTACCTTTATATTTTGTTATACTTATTGTATGCTTCTCTTGCCATCATATTACATAGAGGAATAATAATTGGTACTAGTATCTTATCTTCTTACCAATATGCCAAAAAAAGGCACTGCGTAACGTTTTCAATAAATATTCAATTTTCAGCATTACATGTAAGAACCATCCTCGTCTATTTGAGCCTTTTGTGAACAAGAACAATGACATGGCTTTTGTTAGAGCTCTATAAATAATTGATGGCATCCTCATGCTTTGACTTTCATAAGGAAAATCATGAAACGCAGATATTTCCTGTACTATGTGGATGTTGAATTTACTTTTAAGTTTTGACTCTCTTGGATGTTTTCTGCTTTTTTTTTTCCCCCCACTAACAATTTTGCCACTTGTTTTGATGAAATGTTTTGCCTGATCATCGACTTCTCTGAGTTTTATTGTTTTTTTTTTCTTTTTTTTACTAAGTGTTAACTGCAGAGAAAATCCTTGTGCATCTGTGTTTGTATCATCTCTTGTCATTTTATATGTCACAACTACTTAGACAATAAATATTATAATTATTTAATGCAAACTGGTGACAGCCTAATCATGTAGCAATAAATGTATACGAACAACAAATTATAGATAGTGCATGCTGTTCAGAACAGTTTCGGCAAGCTACTTACAACAGATGCCACTGCGCTGAAACTCCGACCGTCTTATTTAATAAAGCTGTGTAAGCGGCATAATTAGGTACAGTAACCCTGTGACTACCAATCATCAATACACTTTTCACTTATATCACTGAAAAAAAAAATTGTAAAACCTGAACTGTTTACTTTGCAGAATCAGATGTTAATGGATTAAGGTCTGTATAAGGTCACAGATCCGCCATAACATCAGGGCCGTCTTTAAGGCAGGGAAAAAGGGGCAGCTGCCCTAGGCCCTGTCATTGTTTTGGGGCCCAAAGCAACTGCCTCATACTTGCCAATTATCCCAGTTTAAATTCCCTTGTCCCTTGAAGTTTTGGTCCCTAGCTATGTCCTGATATCTCAGTGTGAAGTGCTGCTACTAATGCTGCCAAGCTCTGCCCTATTGTTGTGTACAGATGCCTCACCTGCAAACCCTGTGTTTACATGTAAATACCCAGCATTCCTATGTAAATAGCAGCATTCATATGTAACTTCACCCGAAGGCATAGATATGTAAATAAAGGCAGCATTCATATGGATACCATGCCCCCTGCAGTGAGCAGTATTACTGTACAGTAATCTCTAGCAACCAACCAACAAGCAGAAATCATGTAGTGTAACATCTAGCAACTAATCAGCGAGCCGTAATGTGTGCTGTAACCTCTAGCAACCAGTCAGTAAGGGGTAATGATACACAGTAACCTCTGGCAACCAATTGCAATCGCTGCCTGATCAGATACAGTAAACCGATTTTAAGTCTAGCTGCTATTTATTGTATGTCTCAGAGCAGGTGGAGAGCAAAATTGTATTGGGGGGGGAGCAAGAAAACATTTGCCAGGGGTCCAATCATTATTAAAGACGGCCCTGCATAACATTATGGCCATCTACCTAATATTGAGTCCTTTGCCACCTAAACAGCTCTGATCTATCAAGGCATTGGCTCTTCTACACAAAGCATTACCCTACCTCTTCCGGATCTATTCTCATAGTGCATCCTGGTACCATCTCTTTCCCAGGTAAGTGGCACACATGCACCCGGCCATCCACATGATGTAAAAGAAAACATGATTCAACAGACCAGAACACCTTCTTCCATTGCCCCGTAGTCCAGTTCTTATGCTCATGTGCTCATTGTAGACGCTTTTGACTTTAGACACAGGCCAGAAATGGACACCCTGTAAGAGTCCAGGGCTTGCTATGCATGAACCAATGGCACGTTGCCGCAAGAGGAAATCCGTGCCAACTGAGAATGCGCCAAAGACGCCTCAGTGCGCCAACCCGCACCCGTGCAGAAGACCTGATGGAAAAAGGCAGGAAAATGCCCAGGTGCCACACAGGAAGTGACCTCAACCTGATGGAAAGAGGTGGGAAAATGCCCAGGAGGCGCACAGGAAGTGACCTCAAACGTACCTATATAAGCCCAGCCCACACACTGCCAAATTGCTGGATTATCTTCAGCCCCCCCCCCCCCTTGTTCCTGTGCTAGTGTGTGATCTGTCCCCTTGTTGTGACCTGGAATCCTATTTGACTACTCTTGATTGCTGCTTGCCATTGAACTTGGATTTGTACCTTGACCATCCTATTTCTTTGCCCCTTTTGTACTCGGCTGCCAGATTGGAAGCGAACCTGGCTTGGATCTCGGCCATTCTTCTTCTGATTAACCCTTTTATACTTTGTTGCCAAACTGGACTTGACCTCGGTTCAGATCTAAGGCTTGCACATTGCTCCGCACCCCTGGCCACTCAGTGCCCACCAAGTTCCTTTCTCCATCTCCAGGGGCCTCAGGGACCCGAGGTGCAAGGGAGGCCTCCACACTATTTCATTCTCATCTCAGGTAAGTGGCCCGCATGGCACACCCTGACCGGTCTGAGGCTTTGTAGTCCCATACACAACAATCTGCGATTCTCTGTGTGTTCTGACATCAGAAGAACCAGCAATAGCTTTTTGGCAATTTGAGCTACAGTAGCACTTCTATTGCATCTGACTACACAGGCCAGCCTTTGCTTCCCACGTGTCTAAATGAGCCTTGGTCATCCATGATCCTGTTGCCGATTTGGCAGTTTTGCTTCCCTGGACCACTTTTGGTAGGCTCTGACCACTGCAGACCGGGGACATCTTAAAAGGGCTGCAGTTCTGATGCTCATGTGCCCATTGTACAGGCTTTTGGTAGTGGACATGGGTTAGCATAGGCACCCTGACCGGTCTGTGGCTTTGCAGATCCATACACAGTATGTGTCCTGACACCTTTCACGCGTCTACAGCTTTTGGCAGAAATGGACACCCTAACCAGTCTGCTGTTGCAGTCCCATACACAACAAACTGTGATCCTCTGTGTGTTCTGACACCTTTCTAACAGAAGAACCAGCAATAACTTTTTTGTCAATTTGAGCTACAGTAGCACTTTTATTGGATCTGACTACACAGGCCAGCCTTTTGCTTCACATATGTTTAAACGAGCCTTGGCTGCCCATGATCCTGTTGCTAATTTGCCAGTTTTCCTTACTTGGACCACTTTTGGTAGGTTCTGACGACTGCAGACCGAAGACATCCCAGAAGGGCTGCAGTTCTGATGCTCACATTCCCATTGTACAGGCTTTTGGCTGTGGACACGGGTTAGCATAGGCACCCTGACCGGTCTGTGGCTTTGCAGCCCCATAAACGCTAAGCTGTGATGCTCTGTGTGTTGTGGCACCTTTCTGCACCTTTCTCTTCTATTGGACCTGACTACACAGGCCAGCCTTTGTTCTTCACGTGCATCAATGAGCCTTGGCCGCCCATGATTCTGTCACCCCTTTCCCAGTCTTCCTTTCTTGGACCACTTTGGGTAGCTTCTGACTACTGCATAGTTACAGTTAATCTGGGTGAAAAAAGACACAAGTCCATCTAGTTCAACCAATAAAGTTCATTTAGTTCAACCAACTGCAGACCGGGGACATCCCAAAAGGGCTTCTGTTCTGATGCTCATATGCCTATTGTAGATGTATTTGGCTGTGGGTATGGGTCAGCATGGGCACCCTGACCGGCCTGCAGCTATGCAGCCCCTTACACAACAAACTGCAATGCACTGTGCATTCTGACACCTTTCTATCAGAATCAGCATTCACTTTTTCAGCAGTTTAAGCTACAGTATCTCTTCAATTGGATTTACTGTAGCTACACAGGCCAGCCTTAGCTCCCCATGTGCATCAATGAGCCTCGGCTGCCCATGACCCTGTCGCTGATTTGCCAGTTTTCCTTCCTTGGACCACTTTTGGTTGATCCTGACCACTGCAGACCGGGAACATCACACAAGAGCTGCAGTTTTGGAGTTGCTCTGACTCAGTCATCTAAACCAGTGTTTCTCAACTCCAGTCCTCAAGGCGCCCCAACAGGTCATGTTTTCAGGATTTCTCTCAGATGAAACAGCTGTGATAACTACTAAGGCAGTGAAACTGATCAAATCACCTGTGCAAAATAATGGAAGGCCTGAAAAGATGACCTGTTGGGGCACCTTGAGGACTGGAGTTGAGAAACACTGATCTAGACATTACAAATTGACCCTTGTCACAGTCACTTAAATCCTTACACCCGCCAATTTTTTCTGTTTTCAACACATCAACTTCAGGGACAACATGTTCACTTGCCGCCTTATATATCCCAACCACTTTCAGATGCCATTGTAACAAGATAATCAATGTTATTCACTTTCCCATGTCATTGGTTATGACTGATTGATGTAATTGAAGATAATTATTTGCATGCAGCACAAAGTAAAGTTACCAAAAGTGGCAACGTCGCCCCCCTGATCCATGCGCCTGGTCCCTATTCTGCATGCAGGGCCCAGGACACCTGGACTTTAACGTGGGGTTTTTTTTAATCACATGATTAGAGCCTGAGGCTCTACTGGGCTTCAAAAAGGGTGGGCTCGGGGCACAGAGCACTGCACCCTGAGCCCACCCATTTATGTGACTCTAGAAAATGTATATTTGCTAATGTCTTCTTGCTTAGGACTCCAGGCTAATCAGGTCTAAGGACCTACTTGCTGTGCAGCCGGGAGGAGAAGAAGCGGCCCTTGCTCTTCCCTCCGCAAGCTGCGTGCCATGTGCAGCGAGGAGCAGAAGGTGGGGGGGGGGGGGCAGCAACAGCCTCTCTTAGAAGCCCCAGCCAGATCCAGTAGTGCACTAACACCACCACTTTGCTATGGTTTTCCTCCCTGCACCTCTACCACAGCAACAGCGAGAGGAGGCCACCCAGATTGATAGCCAAGGACAAGGTACGACCATTGATGGCCACCTTCCCATTTGTCCGCTCCAATGAGCGCTGGGGGGGGGGGGGTGAGTGAGGGTGCCAGGTTTGTTTGCTGCCACTGGTTACCAATTGAGCACTAGCACTGGTTACAATTGAGCGCCAGCTGCCACTGGTTACCTACCAATATGCTTGACAAATTATGTGATTTTCCAAAGGTGGAGCAACTGCCCATCTAATAAGTTCCACTTAAGTATTTCACTACCCAGTGAACTTCTCTCTTACTACATGGGCACTCCCACAAACGTTAAGGTTTTTCTTATATTGTACCTATCCTTTGCAACTGGACAAAACACAATCTATGCAAATTCGGGAGAAAAGGTTATCACAAATATTCTCAACCCCTCAGTAAATTAGTACCACATGGATCCTTGTTATTGCTACCTAATGTGTTGCCCATTGGGAATCCTCTTTTAAATTAACACACAACTGGTACTATACTCTTTTATGTCGATCAAGGCTATTTCCAGGTACCTACATTCTGGTGAGATTGTGGTGACATGGGTTCACTTCTCCACCTTTTGTGAACCTGACCTAAGGACTACCCTTTCTGGAACGTTGTTTTTGCCTTCATGTCCTCTGTGATTCAAGTCACTATCAAACCAGATCTGGATATTGCTGTACTTCTCTTAAATAACAAACATTAGCCTAAACATTGTATGTTCATCCAATACTGCTTAATTGCATTTGTGAATGAGTTTCTACAGTTATCATAATTGAAGCATTCTTTAAATCCTTATAAGCTACTAGAGACATCACCTATTACTGTTTTGATATTAATACCTAGAACCAGACATGATCTGAAGTTCTGTTTCTACTCTTTTTTTCCCCCCTTTCCCCTTCCCTAAGATTCTATTTCCTTTCTTTTCATTCTACAATTCACTGTTATGTGTGTTTTAAGTACATCAACCTGTTGCACGCATGGTCAGAATATAGCTACATCATATGCAGTGTACTATGTTTGCATGTATAAAACTAAATAAAAATTCTATGATCTGTAAAATTCTCCTCGGGTATCAAATAGGGGGAAGAAAAGTCCATTTACACATTGGCCATCAGTACACTCCAGATCAGCTAATTTTCCCATTAGGGACAAACAGAGATGTGTATGGGGGGTAACACTGGTCCATCAGTACGGGTCAGCTAGCAGGGGGATCCAGGCAGCAGGATGAATCGGATATGGACAGGGAAGGGGGGGGGCAATTACTGGAACCGATCCCCTGTATGGCTCTCCCTGCAGCAACTGATATCTGGCTTCTTCTCCTCTAACTCCCAACCAGTGGCGCTGATGCTCAATATTTGGGGGCAGAAAACAAACCTGCCCCCCTCACATGCAATATCGACACCACCCCCCACCCCCCCTCCCCCGTGGGAGATGGACAGGAAGGCAGGGGTTTAGAGTCCTTACCGTGAGGAGGAAGATGACGGAAGATGACATGGAGGGCTGCTTCTCCTTGCTCCAGGAGCAAATCTTCACAATTCTTCTCCCATCCAAACAGGAAGTGGGTCCTGAGAACCAATTGGCCGGGAGTCCTAAGCGTCCCTGGCCAATTGGGTCTCAGGATCTGCTTCCTGATTGGCCAAGAGGAGAATCAGGAAGACTATAGCGAATATTAATTTGCTATTGTCATACAATTGGGTGTGCTCATGGCTCAGTGCTCTGTGCTCCAAGCCCACCCTTTTTTGAAGCCATTTAGTATTTACCTCCCCCCAAGCTGCACCGATCACTCTCCCTGTGCACCATGTGTTTTCCCCTGCTGCCTAGGCTCTCCCCCCTGTGTGCCTCCCAACCCCTGCAGTGCTGCCGGCTTACCTCCTCTCCTTCCTGGCAGCAGCTGCAAGCACACAATGGGATCCTTCAGGATGGAGAGTGGGGGAAGGTTCCAGTAAATATGCTATATTTACAAGCCCCCTCCTGTCCCGAATGAAAGCAATGAATGATCGGTACAGATCACTCACTGTGTTCATTCATAACTGAAGAATAGTAAACTGTTTATTGGGGAGGGGGCCTGGCAGCTTGGCTGTATGGGGCTCCCTATGGTTTCTAACTGCAGCCCCAGGGACAAATATAAGAAAAAAAAATTAGAGGGGATACAACCCTTCTTTACTCCATTCAAATGAAAAAACTGTTTTGCCTTTAGTTCTGCTTTAATTTGTGTGCCACTAACCCTTGAAGAGGGTGCTGCAAATATACAGGTTCCCTTTACCTGTTCGGAGGCTGTCAGCACCTGGACTCAGAAACAAAAACATACCGACAAATTCAGGCTCAGTCTAGGGCTGTCTTTTTTAAGGATGTATTGCAGACCATCGATGAATGCAGAAAACTGGTATGAGGGTGCAGCATGCTCAAAAGCACAAGCAGGTCTTGGAGGACAGATTCTTGGAAAAATTATGCCAACAGTATTGGGCCCTATAGTACCAGCCTCACAATAATCATGATAGTGGAAGGGACAGCAAGTCAGTCTGAGACCCTATACGAGCAGTCACATTCCTTAGCCGCAACCTCTGGTGTCTAACCCTCAAAACACTTCAGTACTTGGAGCTTTGGGCAAAAAGGTCCTATTGCAATTTCCAGGTGGCAATTCTTGTCCAGCATCTTTGAAAAAATGAAAGTGAAAGTTCACTTCTGCATCCCAGCTTCTACAGCCAGTGAGCTCCAGACCCTCAGCTCATAGTACATGCTGAGGCCCAGCAGCAGTAATACCTCTGAAATACACACATGTTCCCCCTCCCAGGGAGAAAAGTCCCCGGGGGAAGAGACCTCTGATCAGATCTTCCCAAATTTTTCGCCCATCCACACCTTCTGGGTCAGCCTCCCAGGGACTGGTTACTATCAAATAAATATTCATAACTCAGAGATTGATCCTCCCACACTGTTGCTGGATCTCTAAGGACCAAGTTCTGAATCCACGACCTCCGCCGTGTCCAGCAGTAGCTCTCCTTGCTGAGCCACCTGGACATCATTCTGTTTGAGCCCTTGGGTAATCTTGTTTTGTACCTTGTTTCTTGTAAACCTTGAACTTCTTGCTCCTCCCATGGACTTCCTGTTTAAGCCACGCCTTTGCACTTCCAGATTACTGTGCTCTTTCCGGCTGATATCTTGCTCCTTTGCATACCTGCAACTGTCCTATTTTCCACTACCATCCATTATCAATCTTTGTTCCTTGACTATGCTTGAGCTTGATTCCCAACCTGCAACCACTTGTTACTGACCTTATACCCTATAGCTTCTGATCTCCGAGCCTGACCCCTGACCACGACAAGAACATTCTTTTAGCAGCAGACAAAAGCAATCAGCCACCAGGCTTAGCAAAACACATGATCAGACCTAAAAAATATATTGCAGCAAGGCTGAATACAGCAAAGGCATATACAAAATTTTCACAGCCCAGGTAGAGGCACTACATCTACGTATTCACTGTCCAGTGCTCACTGGCAGTTAACTTCAATGCAAATATATGAATGCTTTTACTCTACTCCAGACTGTTGTTCATAGACAATCATGATAGCAAGCAGGTCGGACCAGAGAAAAAACAAAGCTATGGATGCATGTCGATTGATTTAAGATTTGGAGACTTAGAAATAATTTGGATTGGAGAGCTGTGAGTGTGGTCTTCGTGCTCATGTGTGAATATTAACGAGCACTCTATTTAATTTAATATTTTAGGATATATCATGTTATTACAGAAAGAAAATATAGCTAATGGAATATTACCCCATGACCTCATTAGCATACATTAAACGCCACAGCAAAGATGCCAGCGTCATAATATATAGATGTAGAAAAAATATAGTAGCATTATGCTCACAAAGTACCCGAGAAAATATTTTAATATTGATATAAAATAAATCCTTTATTAGAATGGATCCAGAGGGTTTTCGGAATGAAACATGAGATCTCCGGGTTTTAACTCATTCTATGGAAAAATCTTTATAATTTGTGAACTTTTAACCATCTCAGCTTTGGAAAGTTTTACCCACTTCATGACCAGGTAATCTAGCATGGCACTACTTTAACTGGTAATTGCGTGGTGGTCATACAATTCTTTTCCCAAACAAAATTATATCATTTTTTTTCACACAAATAGTGCGTTCTTTTTGGTGGTATTTGATCACCACTGGGTTTTTTATTTATTTATTTCTGTATTTATTTTTATTATATAAACAAAAAAGGACTCTCCCCTCTGAGTGATCTACGTTCATTGCAAGGATTATATCAAACTGTGTTGCAGAATGATTCCTTCCTTTTGTTATTCTGAAGAAATCCGTCTGTGTTTGTGTCCTTGTGGGAAAGTGAGTCTAATGGGAGTGGTTTCATAATTATCTACCAGCTGCAGCAGCTGCAGGGCTCTAATATAAAAAATAAAGTAAAGTCTTCCTGTTAAATTGTACCTACAGGTAAGCCTATAATAAGTGTAAGGTGCGCCCGTCTAGTTCTGATCGAGCTGGACTATAGTGGTCAATGGAAAAGCTCTCCGACCAGTCGGGTAGTCAAGACACCATACACAGTGTGTGGATGATCAAGAATACAAAAGTTTATTCCTGCTTCACAGAAAAATAATAAGCAAAAAGGGGTCGTATAGGGGGAAGGCCCCATGAATAACCAATCACATTCAAGCATTATGTTAATACAATATTCAATTAATATTAACGTAAAAGATATTCATAGTAATTCTGCCTAGAGACAGCCTCAACGTCACAATATTTGACCGCATCACCTTGGCTTGAGGCCAATGTTCTCAACACACAATATATGTTCTTAATGTCCAGCAACTAACCGCAGACGCATCCTGCTTCACACTTCGCCTTAGCACGTCTGGCAATTTTAGCACAAGCTTAGCATGAGGTGAAAACATTTTCTAAAACATTATCTTCTAAAACAGACCTAAGGAGTAACTCTACCTTCCCTTAAAATATCTAAAGAGTAACTCTACAATCCTTACAATAAGGCTTACCTGCAGGTACTGTAGGTACTGTAAATACCTCCTAAACTTGCACCGTTTCTATATACTCTGCCGCCGACGCCATTGGTGCATGCGCACTAAAGGAACGGCCGATCATGCTGTTTCTTCAGGGCCCTGTGTCGCATGCGTGGGAGTGACGTTATCGCTACTCTGGCCAATCACAGAGAGAGACTCCGAGGCAAATATCAGCGGTGCACGGACGCCATTGCAACAGCTTCGTTATAAGGTAAGTATTTCATGTATACTAGCTGATTATGCCTTTGTCTTACATGTTTTTTATTTTTTATATATTTTTTTAGGGTTTACAGCCTCTTTAAGGCCCGCCAAAGACCACAATGCACTGCGCTGCCACACAGTCAGGGTAGGTTTCCTGCAATTTCAGTGCGTCATTGCAGGTTTACCGCAGTATATTGCAATGCAATTCCGCACGTTTAGCACATTATATTTCAGTGTATTGGTGCACGTTTATCGAAGTATATTGCAGTGCACTTTTAACACAATATATTTTAGTGCGTTATTGCACATTTACCACAATATATTGAAGTGGGTTGCTGCACATTTAACACAGTATATTTCAGTGCGTTATTGCAGGTTTCCTGCAGTATATTGCAGTGTGTTAGTGCACATTTAATGCAGTATAATTCAGTGCATTATTGCAGGATTACTGCAGTATATTGCAGTGCGTTGTTGCACATTTAACGCAGTGCATTTCAGTGTGTTATTGCAAGTTTCCTGCAGTATATTGCAGTGCGTTAGTGCATGTTTAACACAGTATATTTCAGTGTGTTGGTGCACATTTACCGCAGCATATTTCAGCGTGTTATTGCAGGTTTACAGCAGTCTATTGCAATGCATTAGTCCACTTTTAACGCAGTATATGTTAGTGTGTTATTGCACGTTTAAGGCATTACATTTCAATAGGTTATTGCATGTTTATCACAATATATTGCAGTGCGTTACTGCACATTTAATGCAGTATATTTCAGTGCGTTATTGCAGGTTTACCACAGTATATTGCAGTGCATTACTGCACATTTACAGCAGTATATTTCAGTGCGTTATTGCACGTTTAGTGCAGTATATATCAGGACAGTATATTTCAGTGCGTTAGTGCATGTTTACCGCAGTATATTGTCGTGTGTCAGTGGAGTGTGTCTGTGTAGTGAGTACTCAAGTTAAAGTGCACCAAACACCACTTTCATTGATTACACATTTCCACACCTTTATTACAATTTGTTAATAAGCACCCCCCCCCCCCCCCATTATGTCTGGGAGGACAACAAGGAGAGGCAGACATTCCCGTGGTAGTGTGAGGGGGCCAGCAGTGACTGTGTCCACAGGCAAAGGTGGATGTGGTCTGTCCTCAGGCAGGGCATAATTTCTTCTGTTTAGTGATGTTGCCTGTGCTATCCCGCCACAGCATGCAGAGGAGGTGGTAGACTGGCTTACTAAACCATCTCATCATCCATCACCCAAGTAGAGACTAGTGCACAGTCCACCGCAGCTGCCAGAGTGGTTTATTCTGTATTCTTGTCCACAGTTAGTCCTGGCATAGCTCAAGCATCGTGCATGGAGGAGTCAGCAGAGTTATTTGAACACAGCGTCAGCCACTTGCTCCTTGGTGATGCACAGCAATTACTCGATTCAGATCTTGGTTCTGATCATCGTCATGATACAGACTGGCTCTCTAAGCCATTAATTACTAAATAAAGAAAGCTTCCAGGGAAAATTTCATTTTTTTGGCTTTATAAATGTAATTTTTGCTGCAGCAGGCTCTATACACAGTGCAGATGTGCACTTTAGAGGCAGACTAAGGGGACCCCACAGGCACTATATTTAAAGGAATTTTTCATTTTTATTGTTATTTCTCATTTTGATGGTTTCACTTTAAGCATTGTGGTAGTATGGTACCCCACCGGAGGAAGGATGCAGGGTTCTCAACCAGGCAGGTTGAGGGGCTCCAGGAGAGTTGTTTGTTTGAGAGGAAACTGGCTTTTCAGTTTCCTCATTGTTTTCAAAAATCCAGTTTGGGACCTGGAGCCCGGAGATTCCATAGTGTTATGGGTGGGACGGAATCTCCAATCCTGGGACCGGGTTTTGGGAACAGCCAGAAGTCATGCTGGTTGATTGCACAGGTGGGTCCTGGGCTTATAACAGAGCCAAGACCATGGTTCTGGGCTCCACCCTCCTGAGGAGTCCAGGCAAGCAAGGGAGAAGCATGCGTGTCTGCATGGTATAATCAGAGGGCCCGAAGCTGTGGGCTGAGCAGCAAAGACTATAAAAGAGATACAGTAGTTGTACGACATCTCTGTTATAGGGATAAGAAGGCTGAAGTGTAAGCCTGAACGGTGGTATTGCTGAGGAGAGCCAGGTGGCGTGGTATTCTTCTGTTTATTCGTTTGTTACTGATGTGAAGCTGAACCCTCCTGTTATGGGACTTGTTTTGTTTTACTTTTAATAAAAGTGGGCCAACAAACCCTTAAATGGCATCTGGCGTGGACTCTGCTCACTGGTGTGCTCTACACAGAGGCTAAATAACCCCCAAATATCACAGCATCAATAAATCACTGCTCATTTAAAAATTGTTTTTTACAAACTTTTTTTTCATTGATACCCCGGGGCAGTACTCGGACTCCCATAATCATTGTATGCCAATTACTTGAATATACAGTGGGGAAAATAATTACTTGATCCCCTGCAGATTTTGTAAGTTTGTCCACTTACGAAGAAATGAAGGGTCTATAATTTTTAACATAGGTGTATGTTAAATAATAGAGACAGAATATCAACCAAAAATCCAGAAAAAAACACGATACAAAATTTTATAAATTGAGTTGCAGTTCAGTGAATAAACTAAGTATTTGATCCCCAGGCAAAACATGACTTAGTACTTTGTGGAGAAACCCTTGATGGCAGAACAGAGGTAAGATGTTTCTTGTAGTTGGTTACCACACATCTCAGGAGGGATTTTGGTCCACTCTTCTTTACAGAACCTCTCTAAATCCTTACAGTTTCTTGGCTGTCACAGAAAAACCTCAAAGTTTCAGCTTCCTTCATACATTTTTGATAGGATTAAGGTCTGCAGACTGGCTAGGCCACTCCATGACCTTAATATGCTTCTTCTTGGGCCACTCATTTGTTTCCTTGGCAGTATGTTTTGGGTCATTGTTCTGCTGAAAGACCCATCCACAACCCATCTCCACTGTTCCAGCTGAGGGAAAGAAGGTTCTCATCCAAGATTTTATGTTACATGGCCCCGTTCATTGGCCCCTAAAGGCAGCAAAGTAGGCCTGTACCTTTAGCAGAGAACCAGCCCCAAACCCCCTCCATGCTTGACTGTAGGGATGATGTTCTTCGGGTCATAGTCAGCATTTTTTTCTTCCTTCAAACACAGCGAGTCCCCCTCCTCAAGAAGGCACATGTACAAGCCTGTCTGAAGCTTGTCAATGAACACCTAAAGCAGGGATATGCAATTAACGGACCTCCAGCTGTTGCAAAACTACAAGTCCCATCATGCCTCTGCCTCTGGGTGTCATGCTTGTGGCTGTCAGAGTCTTGCTATGCCTCATGGGAATTGTAGTTCTGCAAGAGCTGGAGGTCCGCTAATTGCATATCCCTGACCTAAAGGATTCAGAGAAGGATTGGGGGAAAGTGCTGTGGTCAGATACAACCAATATTGAACTCTTTGGAATTAACTCGACTCGTCATGTTTGGAGGGACAAAATGCTAACTATGACCCTAAGAACAGCATCCCTAAGTCAAGCATGTAAGTGGAAACAATATGCTTTGGGGCTGTTTCTCTATTAATGTTACAGGCCGTCTTTGCCGCATTGAGTGGCCATTGGACAGGGCCATGTATTGTACAATTTTGGATGAGAATCTTCTTCCCTAAAGCACTGAAGATGGGTCATGGATGGGTCTTCCAGCATGACAATGACCCAAAACATACCACCAAGGTAACAAAGGACTGGTTTAAGAAGAAGCACATTAAGGTCATGGAGTCACCTAGCCAGTCCCCAGACCTTTTTTTTTTTTTTTCTTGCCATCTCAGTCTATTTCTTTATGTTTGCGGAGTGTAATCAACTCACTGTTCATATCTCCGCTGTCTCCTTTTGACATCATTGTGGCAAATTTTCTTTTTCTTTCTCTCTCCTTTTTTTTCTCCTTTCATTTCCTTTTTCTTAGTATCTTTATCTTTCTTTTTCATTTAGTAAACAATTATACATTTATTCACCTATAAATACATTACAGAGAATTTCCCATACTCCCTTATTTCTTTAACCCCCCCCAAAGAAAAAAAAAAAAAACCCTGTCCTCCCCCTCTCTGTCCCCTTAGCCCTCAAACATTTCACGACAGTCCCCCCTCTCAAGCAATGCCATCCATTGTTGCCACTCCCCATAATCTTTTTCCTCTGTGTCCTGTAGTTTATGTAGTGATTCCTCCATTTTCCTTGTTTGTTCCACCCTCTGGACCCATTCCGTAATTCTCTGGATTTGTTTAGATTTCCAATAGCGAGGAATCAGTACCTTAGCAGCATTTAGGAGATGGGGGACTATTGTGCTTCTATATTGTGTTACTCCTAATTCAGTATCATGAAAGAGACATGTCCAGGGGTTTTTCTTAAGTTTCTTTTGTGTCACCAGATTTATGATTTCTACAATTTTATCCCAAAAGGGGGATATTTTAGGGCAACTCCACCATATATGTGAGAGGGAGCTCTCTTCCGAACACTCCCTCCAACACAATGCCTGCTGTGCTCCTGTAAACCTCTGCATGCTTTGAGGAGTCATATACCATCTTGATAGTAATTTATACGACATCTCTATCATACGGACTTCTCTTGATAATGAGTGAGTTACCTTACATATTTTTATCCTGTGTTCATCATTCCTTAGTGCCCCTAAATCTTCTTCCCATTTCCCTATAAATCTCGGAAATTCTAAATCCTTTTCTTGTCTTAATATTTTATAGATTTTTGATACTTTTCGAACCAAACATTTATTATCCTTCAGTAAATTCTCCAAGGGTCTCAAAGACTCTCATCCCCGTAGTGGGCCTGGTAAACTCTGTGCAAAGTGTGAGATTTGGGTGTACCTCCATTTATCTAAGGCCGCGTACACACGCGGGGACTGTTCGCTGAAACTGTCCGCTGAAACCAAGTTTCAGCGGACAGTCCGCTCGTGTGTGGGCTTTCAGCGGACAGTTTCAGCGAACAGTCCGCTGAACAAGGTTTTTCGGAAATTCCGAAAAACTGTCCGCTGAAACCTTGTTTCAGCGGACAGTCCCCGCGTGTGTAGGCTTGTTCGTCAAACAAAGTTGCGCGCATGCTCAGAAAGGATTTTCACGCCGAAAGTTATAATGCAGTGTATAGGACGTCGTATTTTTCGTCCCGTCGTACGTGCCGTTCACGTCATCGCGCACGGTTTCAGCAAACTGTTCGTCCGTCGTGTGTGGCCATGTCCGTCCATGCTAATTTTGAGCGGACTGTTTGCCGAAACTGTTTGACGGACAAAGTTGGGCGAACAGTCCCCGCGTGTGTACGCGGCCTAACGGTTTTTGTCCCCAATCTTGTATAAGTTCCATATACCGTATATACTCGAGTATAAGCCGAGATTTTCAGCCTCTTTTTTGAGGCTGAAAGTGCCCCCCTCGGCTTATACTCGAGTCATCGCTGTCTGCCTGCTCGATCAGCGTGTCGAGCAGACAGACAGCGGCCATTCTATAATTCAAAAGCCGCGCCTCCGGCTCCGCCTTCGCCTGTGATAGGCGGAACACTGAATTTCCCAGCAGCCTGTGTTCCGCCTATCACGGACATCGTCTCATCCTCGTACTACGGACGAGGATGAGACGATGTCCGTGATAGGCGGAACACAGGCTGCTGGGAAATTGTGTTCCGCCTATCACAGACAGGGAGGCGCGGCATTTGAACAGGGGAATGGGCGCCGACGAAGAGCGGTGATCCTGGGACGGGACCGGACGGAGGCTCGGCTCGGGACGGGACGGGACCGGACGGAGTCTCGGGACGGGACGGGACCGGACGGAGGCTCGGGACGGGACGGGACCGGACGGAGGCTCGGGACGGGACGGGACCGGACGGAGGCTCGGGACCGGACGGAGGCTCGGGACACAGGTAGGCTGGACACACAAGGCCACACACACACACACACACACACACACACACACACACACACACACACACACACACACACACATGGACACACACACACACAGGGATGGATGGATGGATGGACACACACACACACAGGGATGGATGGATGGATGGACACACACACACACAGGGATGGATGGATGGATGGACACACACACACAGGGATGGATGGATGGATGGACACACACACACACAGGGATGGATGGACACACACACACACACAGGGATGGATGGATGGATGGACACACACACAGGGATGGACAGGCATATCTCACCCTCGGCTTATACACGAGTCAATAGGTTTCCCAGTTTTTTGGGGGTAAATTGGGGGCCTCGGCTTATACTCGGGTCGGCCTATACTCGAGTATATACGGTATGTATACAACCTATTCCCTTTAATAATTTCTCCTAATTTTATTTCCTCTTTACTTGCCCATCTACTAAAATATAAACGTTCCTCTTTCCCAGTCCCCAGACCTTAAATGCCGGTTCACACTTTTGAGATGCGAGAACCCTGCGAATACAGTGTGGGTTCCTACATTGCACCAGAATCACACAGTGGTTCACACGGAAATCTGCAAACCGCTGCGTTAGGATCTGTTAATCCTAATGAAAATTTATGGAGGGAGCTGAAGCTTCGAGTTGCCAAGCGACAGTCAAGAAACCTTAAGGATTTAGAGAAGATCTGTAAAGAAGACCAAAATCCCTCCTGAGATGTATGCAAACCTGGTAACCAACTACGAGAAACATCTTACCTCTGTGCTCACCAACAAGGGTTTTTCCACCAAGTACTTAGTCATGTTTTGTTTGGGGATCAAATTTTACTCACGGAACTGCAACTCAATTTATAACAATCGTATCGTGTGCTTTTTTTCTGGATTTTTGGTTGATATTCTGTCTCTATCATTTTAAATACACCTATGATAAAAATTATAGACCCTTCATTTCTTCATAAGTGGGCAAACTTACAAAATCTGCAGGGAATCAAATAATTATTTTTCCCACTGTAA
Source organism: Lithobates pipiens (assembly GCF_037356315.1). NCBI lineage: Eukaryota > Metazoa > Chordata > Amphibia > Anura > Ranidae > Lithobates > Lithobates pipiens. The sequence continues at coordinate 6,366,738 of NW_027507892.1, read as the reverse complement.
GCCTTCAAAATGGGCACTTCTGATTTTTCCTGCTCAGGTCCCATAAACTTTAATTCGTCACTTGGTTCCGAACTTTTGCGATGTTCAACAGTTCTGCCAGGAAACGAAGGGGGCGGGGGGGGGGGGGGGGGGGGCCTTCAGCCCATGTCTAATAATCACCCCTGACAGTGTTAAGTGGTTTGTCTCATGTAAATCAATGCATTCTGCTGGAGAGCTTGTGCTTTTGAAAAACAAACTTGCAGGCTGGATTACCAGATGAAAATAGAAGAAAGAAAGCCAAAAAAAGTAAAACTAATACAGCTATCACATCTAAGCCCTTGTACACACGGTCGGACATTCCGATGGAAAATGTCTGATCGGACCATGTGTGGGATCCACCGGACTGTTTCCGTCGGAATATCCGTCCAACAAAGTTTTAGAGCCAGGCTATAACATTTTCCGACAACATGATCCGATCGGACTTTGTCCGATCGTTTGTAGAGAATTCCGATCGGACAAAGTGCCATGCATGCTCAGATCAAATTCCTAGACCAAAGCTATTGGCTACTAGCCTGAACGTAGTCCCGTCGTAACGAAATAACGTCATCACGTTCTGAACGATCGGATTTTCCGACAACTTTGTCCGACCGTGTGTATGCAGCACCAGTTTCGGACAAAACCGCCGGACAAAATCCGACGGATTTGGTTGTCGGAATGTCCGACCGTGTGTACAAGGGCTTAGAATTGATAAGCTGCAATATAATAAAAAGTTTTATTATGGGTTTAATACTGCTTTAAACCCCCGTTTACACCGGTGTGAGTTGCACCCTATTGTTGGCAACGGAAACGTCCAAATCGGTGCAACTTAGCCCTTGTACACATGGTCGGAGATTCCGCATGTTGCATACACATGGTTGGACTAAGTTGTCGGAAAATCCGATTGTACATAACGTGATGGCGTTATTTCGTTATGACGGGACTACGTTCAGGCTAGTAGCCAATAGCTTTGGTCTAGGAATTTGATCTGAGCATGCGTGGCACTTTGTCCATCGGAGTAGGCTACACATGATCGGAGTATGTCCGATCAGAGCATTTTGTCGGAAAATTTTTCCGGCAAGTTGGAAAAGTTGGTCCTTCGGATATTCCGACGGAAACAGTCCCATGCAGACCACACACAGTCGGAATATCCGACAAAACGGTCCGATAGGAAACATTCCGTCGGAATCTCCGACCGTGTGTACAAGGGCTTAGACATTTTGCGGTGCTGCACCGATTTGAAAAAAAATGGTTCCTGCGCTATTTTTGCAATTTCAGGTGTGACTTGCATAGACATCTGTGCCTGAAATCACACTGACCTGTAGCATTGAATTAGTGCTACCTCAAGTAAAGTAACATGATTTCAAAGTCACATTTAGTGAGAACCAGGGCTGAAAGGGGATTCAAGATTCTGATAAGTCCCCTTCCCACAGACCCACTGGGTAAGGATTGTGGGGAAGAGGCCTTTGTCCTTTGCAGCATAGAGGGGAGGTTAGGGCAGGGGCATATTTACCATGAGGAAAACAAGGGGTTTGCCTGGGGCGGCTATTTTTATGGGGGGCGGCATCTGTACCGGCATCATGCCTGTGGCTGCAGGCATCACCCTGTTTTTTTTTTTTTTAAAGCTGGCGACCGCCTCTCTTGTAATAGCATTTAAAGCAGCAGGAGAAGATGTCTTCCTCTCCCGCCCCCCTTCCGCAGCTGTCCCAGGTTTTCCCAAGACCCAAACTGCCAGCCGGCACATCCGTGAGCTAGACGGACAGCCAAGCAAAATTGGGATTGACTTTGCTTGACTATTTGTAAAACAGTAAACTCAGGAACCATCAGTGCCATTTTTCAAAAAATCTAAAGCATTCAAAAACATTGATCTTGGTCTTTTGAATGCTTTGAAGGACAGAGGAGAAATGTGGGGTCTTATAGACCCCACATCTCTCCATAAAGAGTACCTGACACTGCCTATTGCTGTCACAAGGATGCTTACATTCTTTGTGACAACACTAAAAGTGATAAAAAAAAATAGTGTAAAAAAACTAAAATGTATAATAATAAAAAAAAATTTGAAAGTGCCCCCATCCTCCCATGCTCGCATGCCAAGGCAAACATGCCTGTTGGTCCTCTGCACATGCAAACAGAGACTGTTCCACACATGTGTGGTATCCCCGCGAATGTCAGATTGTGGGCAGTAATCCTAACATAGTTACATAGTTAGTTAGGTCAAAGAAAGACCATCTAGTTCAACCAATAAATAGATAAAAAAACATACAACCCCATATACATAATCCTATACCTACAGTTGATCCAGAGGAAGGTGGAAAAACCCCAGAAAAACATGATCCAATTTGCTCCACCAAAGGAAAAAAATCTTTCCTGATCCCCAGAGAGGCAATCGGATATTCTCTGGATCAACTTTGCCTATAAATGTCAGTACCCAGTTATATTATGTCCATTTAGGAAAGAATCCAAGCCTTTTTTTAAAGCAATCTACTGAGCTGGCCAGAACCACCTCTGGAGGGAGTCTATTCCACATTTTCACAGCTCTTACTGTGAAGAAGTCTTCTCCTATTTGGAGATTAAATCTCTTTTCCTCTAGAGATAAAGAGTGCCCCCTTGCCCTCTGTGATGACCTTAAAGTGAATAACTCAACACCAAGCCCACTATATGGACCCCATTACGTATTTATACCCCCTTATGGCCCATACACACTATAAGAAAATCGGGTGAACATTTTCACCCAAGGAACAATTGTATGATTTTCTTTCTAAACTTCTTTTGAACTTTCGACAGCCGATTCTGACATTCTGAACGAAAATTTCCAAAGGGAAAAAGGGCAAAAATGTTCTCGTATGGGAACAGAACAACCGATTTTTGTTTAATGTGTACTATTTTCATACCATTTTCGTACAAGAAATGGCACATATGAAAGACTGCGCATGATCAGAAACAACAAATAACCCCAAAAATCCTTTGTTGTATGAGAATTTTCATACATTATTTCTATCCTTGGTTCCAACTTGCTGCAAATCATTGAGGAAAACCGGCCAATCGTTTGTCCCATTTTCTCATAGTGTGAAGACGCTTTTAATCTCCTCTTCTCAAGAGAGAATAAACTCAGTTCCTCAAATCTTTTCTCATAGCTGAGCTCCTCCATGCCTCTTATCAGTTTGGTTGCCCTTCTCTGCACTTTCTCCAGTTCCCTGATATCCTTTTTTGAGAACTGGTGCCCAAAACTGAACTGCATATTCCAGATGAGGTCTTACTAATGATTTGTACAGGGGGGCAAAATGATCTCTCTCTCTCTCCCTCTCCCTCTCCCTCTCCCTCTCCCTCTCCCTCTCCCTCTCCATACAAGAAAGGACTTTGCTTGCTTTGGAAACTGCAGCTTGGCATTGCATGCTATTATTGAGCTTATGATCTAATAAAACACCCCAGATCCTTCCCCACCATTGATTCCCCCAATTGTACTCCCCCTAGTATGTATGGTGCATGCATATTCCTAGCCCCCAAGTGCATCACTTTACATTTATCAACATTAAACCTCATAGTTGCCCAATTAAACAGAGCATTAAGGTTGGCTTGTAAGTTGGAGACATCCTGTAAGGACGTTATTCACTGCATAGCTTGGTGTCATCTGAAAATACTGAATTGGTACCTTTTATCCCAGACCCAATATATTTATAAAGATATTAAAAAGTATGGGTCCCAACACTGAACCTTGGGATGCACCACTCATAACCTTAGACCATTCAGAATAAGAATCATTAACCACTACTCTCTGAATTTGATCTTTTAGCTAGTTTTCTGTCACAGTGGCGGCTGTTGCTCCATTTTTTGTTAGGCGAGCCGACAAACAAGCCCCCCCGCCAGGTCCGCACTTGCTCCATCCAGCTTGTGGCTTCCCCTGGCTTCTCCTCCCTGCTAATCCAGTCTTAAGATCCACCTCTTGTCCTGATTGGCTTGGAGGAGAAGCTGGAAGACAATATCGAATATTGATTTGCTAATGTTACAAGTGGGTGGGCTCTCTGAAGAAAATTAGAGCCTCAGGCTCTAATCATGTGCTTCAAAAAAACAAAAAAGTCATAGAAACCTATGGGTCCAATGCCCCGCACGGAGATTAGGGAGGCGGCACCCTTGTGCTCCTTATGGACCCCGGCCGCTGCTGATTTACAAACTGATCTTTCCAAGCCTGTAGACTTTACCTTGCACATGAGCCGTGTGTGGGGAACTGCATCAAACGCTTTTTGCATAATCCAAATATATCATGTCCACAGCCAACCCTGTGTCCAAGATTTTTACTTACCTCCTCATAAAAAGAGATCAGATTTGTCTGACATCTTGTGTCTTTCATGAATCCATGCTGTCTGTTGCTTAAAATATATTTTCCCAGCAAGAACTCATCTATGTTGTCTTTTATTAATCCCTCCAGTATCTTCCCAACTATAGAAGTAAAACTAGCAAGTCTATAGTTACTTGGTAAATACTCTGGTCCCATTTTAAATATGGGCACCACATTGGCCCTATGCCAATCCAGTGGTACCATTCCAGTCATTAATGAGTCCCTAAAAATGAGAAACAATGGCTCTGAAATTACAAAGCTCAATATTTTAAGATCCGTGGGTGGATGCCATCTAGTCCAGGTGCTTTATTCACCCTTATTCTGCCTAAATATTTCTGGACCATATCACTTCTGAGTAGGGTTGTCACCAGTGGCGGCTGGTGGTCAAAATGTTTTGGGAGGTGCAAACAAACTAAAAAAAACATCAATTGCAGCCACTGTGCCATCAAACGCAACTACTGTGCCCATCAATTGCCGCCACTGTGCCATCAAGCGCAGCTACTGTGCCCATAAAATGCAGCCACTGTGCCCATCACTTGCAGCCATTGTGCCCATCAAACGCAGCCACTGTGCCCATCAAGTGCAGCCACTGTGCCCATCAAACACAGCCACTGTGCCCATCAAGTGCAGTCACTGTGCCCATCAAGTGCAGCCACTGTGCCCATCAAACGCTGCCACTGTGCCCATCAAACGCAGCCACTGTGCCCATCAAGTGCAGCCACTGTGCTATTAAATGCAGCTACTGTACCCATCAATTTCTGCCAGTGTGCCCATCAATTACCGCTACTGTGCCCCATCAAATGTTACCAGTGTGCCCATCAATTGCCGCTACTGTGCCCCATCAAATGCTGCCAGGGTGCCCATCAATTGTGCTACTGTGCCCCATCAAATGCTGCCAGTGTGCACCATCAATTGCTGCTACTGTGCCCCATCAAATGCCACTACTGTGCCCCATCAAATGCTGCCAATGTGCACTTATCTGTCTCACAGCGGGTTAGCGGCGGTGTCCTGCACGCTCCTCAGTGTCTTCTTCCGTCCTCTCCATCAGGTGTCCAATCACAGTGCCAAATGTTTCAGCCAATCAGGTGACAGGTAACAATTGGCTGAGAGGCGGTTCGGTGTTAGCAAAGCAAATTCCTTCGCTTTGCTAACACACAAGCTGTGTGAACAGTGAACGCACAGCATTGTGCCCGCTGCTCACCTTTTTGGGCACCTATTAGAGCCTACGGCTCTAATCAGGTGCATCCAAAAACACCCCCGTTGGTGTAATTTAGGTGGTCGGCGCCCGAGAAGGGGCCGGACACCTGAATAGGGAGTGTCAGCGGCGACCATAAATAGATTCCTGCAATGCATTAATCTATCTATGGTGAAAGAGCGGTGCCAGGAGAGAGGGGGCGGCGCTCCTGCGCCCTTTATGGACGCACCACCACTGGTTGTCACCTCATCCCTTTAAACCCAAACACATATGAATTACACATGTTCTGAGGCTAATTTAATGCAGAAGAGACACCAAGTGAGTTTAATTACCACCTTAATCACCCACAGAACCTGTGTAATTAATATGTGTTTGGTTTTAAATGCATGAGGCGGCAACCCTACTTGTGAGCCACTGAAGGTCATTTGGGGCTGTGTCAATAGCATCCCCATTATGGACTTAATGTGGTTGTAAACCACTTTAACCTACAGGTAAGCCTAGATTAAGGCTTATCTGTAGGTGCTTTAAATATCTCCCAGACCTGCACGGTCTAGGAGATACTTGCAAATTGCCGTACGGCAATTATTTCTGCGCATGCGCCAGAGTTAGAAAGGGCACGCTATGCCGTTTCTAGCTCGAGTCATGCCGTTAAATGCGACTCCGGCCAGTCACAGAGCCGGAGTTCGTGGCCCCGGAAGGAATAGGGCTGAAAAATGGACGCTCACTACTAGCGAGGAAGGCAGGGACATCGCGGGCTTCTCCTGCAGGTAAGTGTCACAGAATGGGCTACTATGAGATGCATAGTAGCCCGTTATGCTTTACCTTTGCAGGGAAACAAAGAGGAAGTAACACCCATCAGAGTTTTCTTCCTCTTTAAAGAGGAAGTAAAGGCACTTTATTTTTTTTATTTTTTATGCAACCTGCAAGGCAAAGGCATAATGAGCTAGTATGCATAGCATACAAACTAGCTCATTATGAATAACTCACCTGAGAACGAAGCCCCCGAAATGGTCCTCCTTCTTTATCTTCACTGCTGCCATGTATCCCGGAGTGACTTCCGGGTCTCTGCGCTGTGATTCACCGGAGCCGCGATGACGTCACTCCCGCGGATGCGCACGGGAGCCGACACAAGCAGCATATCGCCGTGTAGGTTTACGAAATATTTCTTGGACCTACAGGTAAGCCTTAATCTAGGCTTACCTGTAGGTCAAAGTGGTTTGTAAGGGTTTACAACCACTTTAAGCTCCCCTATGCTAATTTGTATACTCAGAGCTGAAGAAAGTATTGAATACATTGGCCTTCTCTTTGTCTCCACCAGACACCAGACCTCCTCTGTAAATCTAAAGTGGTAACCAATAAAGGCTTTTAAAGCGTCGCCTAAGGATAGTAACATTTATGCCATTTGTCGCCGTTGAACTAGGGTGTGCAATTTTAAAGAAATTGGTGTAGGGCAAATTTAGTTTAGACTAAAATGTTTTTTCCCAAAAAATACTTTAACATAGAGTGACACTATGAAAGTATTAATAATAGAGTGCCATCGTCCCAGAAATAATTTAGTTAGGCCCCTTTCACACATGCGGATGATATGTCCGTATTTCATCCATCCGTTTGCGGATGAAATACGGGCATACATTCATCCCTATGGGATAGCGGGTGTCTGCGGATGAACATCCGCAGACACCCAATTTCCTCCGCCTCCGCAACAGTCCGATTCTGCAGACGGAGGAAAATCCTATTTTTCTATCCGTCTGCAGAGCGGATCGGATGAACACGGACAGACGGTCCGTGCTCGTACAATCCCCATAGAGGAGAGCGGAGAGCTGACAGGGCGGTCCCCGCACAGTGTGCGGAGACCGCCCTGTCCGCAGCTGGCTCAGTGGGGACAACGAAGCGATCCCCGCTGAGCGAGCGGATCATCACTAATGATCAGTAATCATCAGTAATGATCCGCCCCGTGTGAAAGAGGCCTTAAAGATTGAAATACTGCAAAAAGTGGACTTTGTAGGCACACAAGTAGAAAATCTAGAAAATTTGTAATATTTATCTTATTTTATTAAAACATTAGTATCTAAAAAAAGACAGTTATTACAACAATATGTAACATAAAAATAGAATTAGTTATTAATATACCCTACACATATAGAGAATGACATCACATAATAGCTAATGTAACCACACTCATGACAATGAACCAAATAGGTTCTTGGATCGTTGCCTGATGTAAATATCCAATAAGCTGTGTGTTCAAATCTAGATCCGGGTATATCTATTTTTTCAGAAGCTTGACATGTTGCGCGTGGATTACGCTTCCTCAGGAGCAGCAATTTTCATAAAAATAGGAGGCTAATTACGCACAATAATTGCCATGCAGCCTGAGCAATTGCACAGGATTTTCAGCATGAAAGTCGGTAACAACATAACCTCATAAACAAAAAAGCTGGACTTCAAAAAAACGTCAGTAATAAGGATGTCCGTCAGGATAAGTAGTTTGTCCTGTCCATATGTTAAAGGCAGGCTAGGAAAGGTACAAAACCATTCCAAAGATGAAATGCCTTATAAATAAGTGTCAGCGTCATAGCACGGCGTTACGCCATAATAATCCAGATGGAAACGGCAACTGCTGTGGGGCAAATTTAGGTGGGGAGGGGCATCCCTTTTTAGTCTTGCCCAGGGCAGCATAAAACCAAAATACACCACTGGGTTAGGGGGTGGTAAAAAAAATAATTTGCTGCCCCCCCCCCCCCCCCCCCCAATCGCAAACTAAACCTTATAAACTAGCATTGTGGTTCTAAAATGACAAGGCATTGTCTGCTGGGGAAGGAATTGTTTGTGTGCTAATCAGAAAAATGTTGATTATTCCACAATATACCGACAATTGCCTTCCACCTTTCTAAGGGTTTAATGAAAAAGCAACAGCTTAGTATTTGAAACAAAGAGATTCTCAACTCACACGGTAAACATGACTAATAATACACCTTTAATTCACACCTTGGAAATCAGAGTAGGTGAACGCGTCCCGGGTGGATGGGGGGACATTATTCTTTTTTTTATAAAGAAAGTTTCACGCTGTGACTACAATTAGTACACTTGTTAGATCTTCTTTTAAAACAAATACAGTGAATCTGGTATTGTGCCCTCCTCTGGTGTGAAAATGAGACAATCAAAATCAAAATCTATTGTAATTACCTCAGTGATATTATAATTACGAACAATTAAAGTTATGCCATGCTGCTTTCTCCCTCTTGGCTACAATTAAAAAAGTATATATCTTATTCTGCTTCTCATTATATCAGATAGAAAAAGCTGAAATCATAGTTTGGTTATTGTGTTTTCTGACTAGGAATTACTTTATTTGTTTTTTAAGCTTTTTTTTTTTTTTTAACTTTGTTCCCAGTGAGAGGAAAAACATTGTCGGTTAGAAACGGAAAATACGGTCTGACTGCAGAAATCAGAATTTAAAGATAACCTATGCTTTGTCCGAGCCGCGCAAAGCAAATAGTTTCCTTAACCGCTTCCTGTCCAGCCTCAGCGTCCTTTTAGCTGCATTCACACCTGTGCATTACCCAAACATGCGACAAAATGCAGAAAAACAGGCTTCAATTGTGGGTCGCACTTGTGGCCAGGGCTGGGACAAGGGGTGGGCAGGAGGGAGCGGCTGTGCTGGGTGCAATGGTCTATTGAAGGGATGAGGGCACCCTGAACCTAATCCTAAGTATTGATGCCTGCTTTATTTATATGGAATGTGAGTGCACTGCTTTATTTTAATAAAATATATTTCTGTATTCTGTAGACCCCGATTGAGACCTGGAGCTTGACACAAAATTGAAGTTTCTGTCCCACCCAATACATTTTGGAGTTATCAAGCTCCAGGCCCCGATCGGGGAATACAGAATCCAGAAATATATTTTATTCAAATAAAGAAGTGCACTCACATTCCATATAAAATAAACCGGCATCAATAGTCCATTAGCTGCAGAACTTGTGATAATCACTATGTTTTCCTTCTGGTTGGTGGCCGTTGTGCGTGATGACGTTCTGTTAGGTACCGCCCTGACATTGCCAGGGGTGTTGGGTGATACCTAATGAGACAGCATCACGCACAGAAGCCACCAGTCAGAAGGAAAACATAGTGTTTTTTACAAGTGCTGCAGCTTATGGACTATTGATGGCAGTTTATTTTACGTAAATGGAATGTGAGTGCACTCCTTTATTTGAATAACATATATTTCTGTATTCTGTAGTTCCCGGTCAGGGCCTGGAGCTTGATAGTTCCAAATTGTATTGGGTGGGACATAACCTTCAATTTTGTGTCTAGATTTTTTTCCAGGTGCCTGCAGCTTGTGTAAGTGCACAGGTGTGCAAGGTCGTTATATATACTCAACTAAGGATAGCCCCCCAGTTTGGAGACAGCTCCCATATTGGAGACAGAAGGTCTCACCCATGGGTCAGAGGAGAAGAGAAGGTCTAGCCCAAGCTAGGAGGTGAGGAGAGAAGGTTTCATCTATGTGTCGAAAGAGCCCAAGCTAGGAGGTGGGGTATAGAAGGTCTCCCCCATGGGTCAGAGGAACCCAAGCTAGGAGGCGGGGGAGAGAAGGTCTCATCCACGGGTCAGAGGAGCAAAAAGCTAGAAGGAGGGGAGAGAAGGTCTCACCCAGGGGTCAGAGGAGCCCAAGTTAGCGGGCGGGGAGAGAAGGTCTCACCCACGGGTCAGAGGAGCCCGAACTAGGAGGTGGGGGAGAGAAGGTCTCGCCCATGGGTCAGAGGAGCCCAAGCTAGGAGGCGGAGAGAGAAGGTCTCACCCAGAGGTCAGAGGAGCCCAAGCTAGGAGGTAGGGGGGAAGAGAAGGTCTCATCCACGGTTCGGAGGAGCCCAAGCTAGGAGGCAGGGGAGAGAAGGACTCACTCAGGTGTCAGAGGAGCCCAAGCTAGGAGGCGAGGGAGAGAAGGTCTCATCTACAGGTCAGAGGAGCCCAAGATAGGAGGCAATGGATAGAAAGTCTTACTCAGGGGTCAGAGTAGCCCAAGCTAGGAAGCGGGGAGAGAAGGTCTCACCCAGGGGTTAAAGGAGCTCAAGTCCCCGATCAGGGTCTGGAGCTTGATAGTTCCAAATTGTATTGGTTGGGACATAACCTTCAATTTTGTGTCCAGATTTAAGTTGTAAGTAAGTGCACAGGTGTGCAAGGTCATTATATAATCAACTAAGGATAGCCCCCAGTTTGGAGACAACTCCCATATTGGAGACAGAAGGTTTCACCCATGGGTCAGAGGAGCCCAAGCTAGGAGGTGAGGAGAGAAGGTCTCATCCATGGGTCGAAATAGCCCAAGCTAGGAGGTGGGGAATAGAAGGTCTCACCCAGGGGTCAGAGGAGCCCAAGCCAGGAGGTGGGGAGAGAAGGTCTCACCTATGGGTCAGAGGAGCCCAAGCTAGGAGGTAGGGGGAGAAGGTCTCATCCATGGATTAAAGGAGCACAAGCTAGGAGGTGGGGGAGAGAAGGTCTCACTCAGGGGTCAGAGGAGCCCAAGCTAGGAGGCGAGGGAGAGAAGGTCTCATCCACAGGTCAGAGGAGCCCAAGCTAGGAGGCAGGGGATAGAAAGTCTTACCCAGGGGTCAGAGGAGCCCAAGATAGGAAGCGGGGGAGAAAAGGTCTCACCCACGGGTCAGAGGAGCCCAAGCTAGGGAGGCAGGGAGCAAGTTTTATCCACGGGTCATTGGAGCCCAAGCTAGGAGGCAGGGGAGAGAAGGTCTTATCCATGGGTCAGAGGAGCCCAAGCTAGGAGATGGGGAGAGAAGGTCTCATCCATGGGTCAAAGGAGCCCAAGCTAGGGGGCGGGGGGGAGAAGGTCTCATCCACGGCTCAGAGGAGCCCAAGATAGGAGGCGGGGAGAGAAGGTCTCACCCACGGGTCAGAGGAGCCCAAGCTAGGAGGTGGGGGATAGAAGGTCTCACCCAGGGGTCAGAGGAGCCTAAGCTTTGAGGCAGTGAAGAGAAGGTCGCATCCATGGGTAAGAGGAGCCCAAGCTAGGAGGTGGAGGAGAGAAAGTCTCACCCAGGGGTCAGAGGAGCCCAAGCCAGGAGGCGGGGAGCTAAGGTCTTATCCATGGGTCAGAGTAGCCCAAGCTAGGGAGGCAGGGGAGAGAAAGTTTCATCCACAGGTCAGAGGAGACCAAGCTAGGAGGTGGGGAGAGAAGATCTCACCCAGGGGTCAGAGGAACCCAAGTTAGGGGGTGGGGGAGAGAGGGTTTTCCCAGTGGTCAGAAGAGCACATTCTAGGAGGCAGGGGAAAGAATTTCTCACCCATGGGTCAGAGGAGCCCAAGCTAGGAGGTGGGGGATAGAAGGTCTCACCAAGGAGTCAGAGGAGCCCAAGTTGGAGGCAGGGGAGAGACGATCTCACCCAGGTGTCAGAGGAGTCCAAGCCAGAAGTCAAAAGAGAGGGATTCTCAACCATGGGTCAGAGTCACCCCAACCAGTAGCCAGGAGGTCTCGTCCTAGGAGTCAGGCGGGCTCCTATCAGGGTATTAGGAGAACCCCTAACCAGAGTCCAGGAGTGGACTGTGCAGCAGAGCACTGCGACTAAAGATTAAGTGAGCCAGGGGAACCAGGAGAGCTGGACAACAGAGTCAGAGGGACTGGTAAGAAGAGCAGCAGTGCTGATGACAAGGGAGCCTCAACATTTTTATGGTGGAAAACCCCACATGTTCAACTGATGTCTATGTGAACTTTCCATTTTATTAAATAAAAGTGGGATGCCATGTTCTAAGGCAATTCATTGGAAAAGCACCTACCACATGAGCATAATCACCCTAATGCACAATGGTTAAATGTAGTCATTAACAGTAAGGGCAAAAATGTACATAAAATAATCTCTTAGAATGGAAAACACCTGTAGTAAAAGGATGCATTGCTCCAGTTGTGTTGACATTCCGGCTGAGTCATAAGTCATGCAATGCTTGACTGGCTCTGTGCTTCTTTCATAATTCCCATTTGTTCACATGCTGACAGTTGTATAGTATTAACCCAAGTCAGGTTTGCTGGTGGAAATGAATATGTCTTGAAAGTTTAGACTTTGGTGTCAGTCGATCTATTCAGAGTTTGTGAAGCAGGGAGGCGAGCAGGTAAAGAACAGAGATTTAGTATATTTGGGTGGCCTCCTAACTGTCAACACCTAAGTGTATTCAAATGCACGCCTGATAGCGTTACTCATCATTAATCATTGAAAACACAGCGGCATGTCACTGCTGGGCATGATGTCACCAGGAGCAGCTCTGCAAGATTTTTTTTTTTTTTCAAAGATCTTTCCAATCTTGTTGAAGTTAAATTGACCTTGTCTTTAATAAAACAATCCCGTAAACTAGGTAATTGCTGTAAATGCCAAAAATTTTGAAAAAAACTCTAGTTTGGGATCTTTAAGGCAATGGAAAAATAAATAATTTAGAAAGATAAATTTAGAAATTTAGAAATTTCTAAAGATAAAGATAAATATAGAAAGATAAAGATAAATTTAGAAAGATAAAAAAAGAGAAATTGAGTAGGAGAAGTCAACATAAATTTTACAAAAGTTAAAAACAATGCATGATGTATTGAATGAAGTTGGAAGTGGTATATCCCAACTACTTGCTATGTAGCCACCAGTAGAATCTGGATGGTAAAGAGTAGAGGGATATCCAATGCGTTTTGAATAATAATTGCATAAGCAGAATTTTCATCAGGGATTTATACCATTTCTGAAAATACAAAGTGTAGCATTTTAGAATTAATTTGAGTCCCATATAAAGTACAAAATTACAATAGCTGCAAACATATGGCATGAACACTTACGTTGTAAATACATATTTGAATTTTGAAGTGGTAGAAATCCCTGATGAAGATTCTGCTTATGCAATTATTATTCAAAACGTGTTGCATATCCCTCTACTCTTTGCCATCCAGTTTCTACTGGTGGCTACATAGCAAGTAGTTGGAAAATACCACTTCCAATTTCATTCAATACATTATGCATTGTTTTTAACTTTTGTACAATTTATGCACCATGTTGAATTCTTTTACTCAATTTGTCTTTTTTATATGTCAAAATAAATTTCTTATATATAGAATTTATTTCTAAATTATTATTTTTTGGGGGGCGTGTCCGGCCGGAGATGGCCGCTTTAATAGGAGCTCCTGATACCTCAAAGATACAGCGACTCACAGCGACGGCTGACAGAGGAAATCATCAACTTACACATACTACCCAGCACTGCGGAACACTAGAGAAGACATGTCTAAGCGGAGGAAGACAAAAACACCCGCAGTGGCTCACGGACTTCTACTCAGCGGCCCCTCCACAAGGTAGGCAAAATGACCCCGGCGCGAGCTCCAGAAGCACGGCCCATACACAGTCAATGTACGAGACCGAAGGGGGACAAAGCGCCGCACGGTTGGACGAACACGGGGATTACTCCCCACCTTCTACTCCCACCATGCACAGTCCAGCCAAATCCAGAGTGCGCAGGGTTGACGAGGACACCAGGAGAAATAATATTAAATTTAGAGGCATCCCTGAAACTGTACCCCCCAACGAGCTCACTAGCTTTGTGCAACGTCTTATGAAGGCTCTAATCCCTACCCTGAGTGACATTGAGCTTTGTGTCGATAGAGGACACCGTATACCCAAACCCAAATTTCTGCCTGACACTGAACCCAGAGACACCCTAGCTCATATCCACTACTATCATGTAAAGGAGCGGGTCATGATAGCGGCCAAGCAGAGCCCAGCAGTACTGGAGGAATTCCTTGGAATCTCCCTCTACACAGATATATCCCAACAGACAGCACTGAATAGAAAGAAACTTTGCACGCTTACTAAAATTCTGCGAAACAACAACATCATGTCTCGCTGGGGGTTCCCTACAAAATTGCTGGTTACCTGGAACGGCAAACTACACCCAATCTACAGTGTGGAGAAAGGTCTCCTGCTCTTCCAACAGTGGCAACTACTCCCACCTGACTCGCAGAACCCGGCCCAATCTCCACCTGAACATCTGCAAGCGGACTGTACCTAAAGAGCTGTGGCACAACATTGAGAAAATTCTACCTCTCACCATCACCACTTTACCTGACGTGAGGTCAGGAGCTACTTGGCCCTATACTCTTTAACAATACAGTTCGACCACTGTTGATCTCCAACACGCCCCGACAGCAGCCTCGGCTGCCCAATTTGCCTGCACTAGCAGGAATTTCTTACTTATGTTACTCACCTTCCTCTTTCATCTTTCCCTTCTATAGACTCTCCCTTCTCCCCTAGTCACCACTCTGGAAGCTACAGACCCAGATGAAGGACTCTATGCATGGCTACGACTGACCATACTATTGCACCAATCTACCAGGCGCATGTTCAGTCCTATGGAAAGAATAGACCTATCCAGATCAGGCTCCTACTACATGGATACTTCATTGCTGACTCTACATTGTACCAGGTACGCAGTCCACTTCTACTTCCCGCATGTTCTAAAGATCCATGGCGACTCCCACACTGAGAACCGATACCAACCATGCCCTTTAAAATTGCATTTCTTAAAGGGGTTCTGCACTCATAATACAACATTTGCCCATTCTGTTGCCTCTAGTTAATATATCTCATAATGCCACCTGTTTTTTTTTTTTGATTCACCTACCTTTTGTAATCTTCAGTAGTTTATTTTAAACCCCTGCGGCGATGGGCGGTCTCTTGCGGGGATCAGCGTAATTTCCTGTTGAAGCCCGCACTGTCTCCTGGGATCTCGTTCGTGTAATCCCAGGAGACATTGCGGCTAATGCACCCGACATCTCGCGAGATTTCGGGTGCTACAGCCGACATCTCGCGAGATTTCGGGTGCTACAGCCGACATCTCGCGTGATTTCGGTAATTACAGCCGAGATCTCGCGAGATCTCGGCTGTAATTACCAAAATCACGCGAGATGTCGGCTGTAGCACCCGAAATCTCGCGAGATGTCGGGTGCATTAGCCGCAATGTCTCCTGGGATTACACGAACGAGATCCCAGGAGACAGTGCGGGCTTCAACAGGAAATTACGCTGATCCCCGCAAGAGACCGCCCATCGCCGCAGGGGTTTAAAATAAACTACTGAAGATTACAAAAGGTAGGTGAATCAAAAAAAAAAAAACAGGTGGCATTATGAGATATATTAACTAGAGGCAACAGAATGGGCAAATGTTGTATTATGAGTGCAGAACCCCTTTAACACTAAGGGGCTAAAAAGCCCATTTAAGCACTCAGCTCTGCTGAAAGAAGCTCATTCCCTCAATGCGGACATCATCTTTGCTCAAGAAGCGCATTTCATCATTGATAAATGTCCCAGGTTGAGGTTTCGAAACTTTCCCCACCTGTGGAGTTCTCATAGCCATCAGGGACTCTGTTGCCTTTCGCCACATTCGTACGATAGCAGACCCACAGGGACGTTTCCTCATTCTTATCTACGAGATAAATCAAACAATTTTCACATTTGTTAACCTCTATGCCCCGAACGTAAAACAACGGAAATTCCTCCTGTATTTGCCTTTATGAGATCTAACGTTGTTACTGTTTGTTATGTGCAAAGCAACTATTGTGACTTGTACCTGTAGCACCAACTTCGTTTGTTGTTGTACCGTTACTTTTTTCAGATACAATAAAAACTATTGAAATAAATTATTATTTTTTTCCATTGCCTTAAACATCTCAAACTAGAGTTTTTTTGCAATTTTCTGTTACCATAGGGATGATGGCAATTACAAACCTAGTCACATGGGTCATTCTACTATTGCTGTAAATGCCACTCTTACCATCTTCTCTGGGTGACAACATATGACCTGTTTAAACAAAAAGGCATTTTTAGTCTTTGCAGGATATGTGGAGATATAGCCATGTGTGACAAAAAAAAGAGGAGAAAGCATAATTTTCTACCGCGTGAAAAGTATGGCAGCGAAAATGAAAAGCTTTTGAAACAGCAAAAACTCAGGAGAAATTTTCTGACTTCTAAATAAGAAAAGAAAAATTGGTTTAAACACAAAGGCTCTCATGCTGCTCAAAAGATTGGGAAAGTTTAATTTCTATTCGCCATCAGAAAATGGAAACTCAAGGCAACGCATCAATCAGTGACCCTATAGGGCCAACAGTCTAGGAAACATTACTATGATACACTCGGGCAGTCTCTCATGTTACTTTTAGTTAATACTTTACAAAGTCCTTCAAGACACATTCAATGGAGTCGATTTACTATAGGCAAATAGGCTGTTCACTTTGCAAGGGAATATGCACTTAGCTTAGTGAGTGAGGTGAAGCACTGCTGACTTTCATCGTCCAATCATGTGCAAGCAGAAAACAGTTTTGTTTTTCTGACTCACAATAAAATCCTTTTTTTCTGAATTCACAGCCTGGTAAGAATCTTGACCATAGAATAGAAGGCAGCGGGGGATTTCCATGGTGGGCTTGTAGGCAGGTTGAAATTGGGTCTACCAGGTGGCCCACTTAAAGAAATTTAAAGGCGGATTAAAAAAAAAAAAAAAAAAACGAATAACAAAACGCTGCAACATCTCCAAACAAAGTCCCTACCTAACCAATGAAACCACAAGGCTCCTGATTCAGTCCCTGGTTATCTCTCGCCCCGACTACTGCAAATCCCTCCTCATTTGCTTACTTTTAAATAGACTATCCCCCCTTCAATCCATGAATACTGCTCTGCTGCCAGACTTATCCACCTTACAAACCGCACAGTGTACTACCCCTCTCTTCCAGTCCCTCCATTGGCTGCCACTCACCTAACTAATTCAATTCAAAATACTAACAATAGGTTACAAAGTCATCCACAACTCTGCCCCCATCACTAATCTAGTGTCAACATACCAACCTCATCGTTCTCTTCGTTCCTCCCAAGACCTCCTGCTCTCTAGCTCCCTCATCACCTCCTCCCATATCCACCTCCAGGACTTCTCCTGAGCCTCTCCCATCCTCTGGAATACCCTACCCCAATCTGCCAGACTATCTCCAAATCTATCTACTTTTAGGCGATCAGTGAAAACTTTTCTCTAGGGAGAAGCCTATCCTGCCTCCACCTAACAACTGTTCTTTTATTTTCTTTATCAGCTAAAGCTCCACAGTTATTCCCCTTTCGTATCACTTGACCCACCCTCTTAGCCCTTGTACACTTGTAAATTCCGTCTTTTTTTTTTTCAATGGATTTTGCCCGAAACTGGTGTTGCATACACGCGGTCGGACAAAGTTGTCGGAAAATCAGATTGTTCGGAACGTGATGACGTTCGTACGTTACGCCGGGACTACGTTCTGGCTAGTAGCCAATAGCTTTGGTCTCGTAATTTGATCTGAGCATGCGTGGCACTTCGGAATTCTCTACAAACGATCGGACAAAATCCGTTCAGATCGTGTTGTCGTCAAATTTTATATCAAGCTCTCAAGCTTTGTTGGTCGGGCATTCCGACGGAAAAAGTCTGATGGAGCCCACACACGGTCAGATTATCCGACAACACGGTCCGATCTGACATTTTCCGCCGGAATGTCCGACCATGTGTACAAGGGCTTAGACTGTAAGGTCTAATAATCAGGGCCCTCTGATTCCTCCTGTATTGAATTGTATTGTAATTGTACTGCCTGCCCTACTGTTGTAAAGCACTGTGCAAACTGTTGGCGCTATATAAATCCTGTATAATAATAAATAATAATAATGTTATACTTACCTGCCCTGTGTAATGGTTTTGCACAGAGCACCCCCGATCCTCCTCTTTTGGGTCCCTCGCCTAGCTAGAAATATGCAGTTAATTTCGTTCCAAATTTAAAATCAGACAAATATTTCATTATCATATCATTTCATTATCGTACATCCGAATTTCCGAATAACAATATAATAACTCATTTAAACAAATTGGAAATAACAAATCAAAATTTTGGACGAAATTCAAATTCGAATCGTTTTAAAATTGAATTTGAATTTCTGAAGAAAATAAAATAGAATAGAATAGAAAACAATATAGTAGAATAGAAAATAAAAAAATAGAATATAATAGAGTAAAACATAACAGAACAGAAAATAAAGGAATAGAAAAAAAAAGGTAACAGAAAAAAGGGGATAACATAGAAAATAAAAGAATAGAGAGAAACAAAACAAAATAGAATAGAAAATAAAAGAAGAGAATAAAATAGAATAGAACATAAAGGAATAGAATAGCAAAAAATAGAAAGAATATAACCACCTTCTGAAATTAGAATTTCGAATAGAATAAATTTGAATTTGAATAGAATAGAATATAAAATAAAATACTAGAATAGAAAAAAATCGAATAGAATAGAAAGAATATAACAAAATAACTGTTTTCTGAGATTCAAGTTTCAAATAGAATAAATTTGAATCAGAATAGAAAAGAATAGACTATAATAGGAAATAAAATAATAGAATTAGAAAAGAAAAGAATTAGAAAAAATATAACCATCTTCCTATCTCCGATGTTCAAAAATAATAAATTCTATTTTAAATAAAATTTGAAAATGTTTAATCAATTTGAATTTGAATAAACAAAACAAATTCCAAAAACAAATCAAACTAATTTAACTAAATTCATTTATGCAACTAACGAATCAAAACAATTTTTTTCATTCTGCACATGTCTACCAATAGCAAGCAGCTTGTTATGGGGACACCCGAACCAGCTTGTTCCCAAGCCACTGCTTTGTGCGTTCATTCACACATGGAGCATGGCTTGGCCCCGCCCCTGCTCTGTTTCCTCATTGGCTCACTGGCTGTGATTGACATTTGCAGGAGCCAATTGCTCCCGCTGCTGTCTCTGCCGATGGAGCGGAAGAAACCCAGGAGAGCCACGGCTCTTGTGCTCTCCTGCACATCGTTGAATCGTGATGGGACTCAGGTAAGTATTGGGGGGGGGGGGCTGCTGCACACAGAAGGTATTTTACCTTCATGCCTAGAATGTAAAAGAACCTTGAGCCTTTACAACCACTTTAAAATTGTTGCTCTTTGAAATCCTTCCAGGAAGGAGGATGGTTTCACTTCCTTCCTGGCAGGATTACATAAATATGATGGGAGGAGCTTAGGGTGAGAGAGCCATATAAGACATGAGCACCTAAGGGAAAGTGACTTTGAACCCTTCTTTTCCCCTGGTGAGGGTTCCTCTGAAAATGGGCACAGCAGTGCATCACCAGCCTTTAAAGGGACTTATGACAGTAATTGAAGGAAGAATGTCAACTGTGTTGGAGTCTAAGTGGATCTTTACCCTCACCCCACCCCCACAAACATGTTTTTATCCCCTGATTAGTGGGTTGTGGGTTATGCACAGTCCAGATACTCATACACCCAGCGGATCCAGCATCGACCTGATGAGATCTTTTTTTCTTTTGCTATGGCTCGGGTGCCACGGCTCCTTGTTATTGTGTGACATCATCGGGAGGCTTCCAGCTCTTTTGGGCTTGGCCCCTGAGCCTCGCAATGATGCATCGCGATTCTCATCCCTTCCTCCTTTTGTGAATCACAGACTATGCCTCCCGTGATATGTGACATGTATATCTAAGGAGGCACAGGGAGAAAAGTGCATGTCATTTACCTAGGTGAGTGATGACCTTGGGGTTGTGGGGGGGTGGGTGGGATGACTGAAATCCTTTTATTAAAGTGGTTGAAAAAAACTCAGACGTGAAATATGAACAAAGCATATCCCTCTATAGTGTCTACTTGTCTCAATCCAGAGCACTATGTGTGATTTCTATCCGCTGCTTCCTTCCTTTGCTATCAGCGGCATGAGTCACCTTCAGGACCGCTGATAAGGCAGTACCACTGGTCTTGTTGTACGGGGCCCAGACCTCATCAGCAAAACAAGGGCAGCTTTACTGTTTATTTTTACCTAAAATAATAAATTGATTTTACTAGACCGCACCCCCAATCCTACTTGTTACCAGGACTTAAATACATTTTCCTGGGCCCCATCAGGTCAACAGAGGTGGGAGCCACTGGTTGCACTTTTTGGCGAGGGGGTGGGTGGAGGTGGGGTTAGGGATTTCTAACAGTAGCCCTGGTCATCTCTGACAAGTTTTCTTGACACCAAGAGAAAAAAAAGGTGACAGAGGAGGGAGCTCCAGGACACAACCTGTGATTGACAGCCTCAGCTCTGCTCCTGTGTGCTGTGTGCATGTGTGTGAATGGGGGGGGGGGGGCTTTCCTCCTATCAGCTTTCACTGAGCTCTGCAGAATGTAACTTCAGCTCTACGCCCCCTATTTTCTGACAGCTCGGAGTTTCATCAATTCTGGACTTTAAACGGATGTAGAGAAGAGAGGGTTGCAGATAAACAGATGCAGCTTATTTAGGAGGATTTGTTTCTTCTCTGTGTATTACCTGAGGCCAGTCACTTCACTGGGTATATGTAGGGGTTTACAACCACTTAAAACAAAATAAAAAGATCCACTTTGGGTTATATTTCATTTTATGAGCACAACACTAAAGGAGCAACATGTTCATTCCTATTTGTGCTAAGAAACCTTAACCTACTTGTACAAAAAAAATAAAAAAATAACAATTGTACAAGTCCAAAGTTACATTTCTTTATTTCCTTTGTGTCATAGAATAACTTTGGCCTACAATCAGATCAATGAGATACTGAGAGGATACTACTGGGAACACTGTACATCCTTGCACTCTACAACAAAGAAAGCTCCGTCTGACCCACTGAACTCCGATGGAGGTTAAAAGTAACATAAACAAGCAGTTGCCAAAAGAACAATCAGAGAAGAACTCAGAAGAACTGAACAAGAGAAGCAAATAAAACAAAGCTCTCGGCATACAACTTTACACAATCTTTTGATTGTAGAGGAGGTCGTGGACCCTCAACCCCAACACACAACCTTTTGGATACAGTGATGAAAGCAAACATGTTTCTATATATACTGTACAGTATCTCACAAAAGTGAGTACACCCCTCACATTTTTGTAAATATTTTATTATATCTTTGATAACATCGAAGAAATGGCACTTTGCTACAATGTAAAGTAGTGAGTGTACAGCTTGTATAACAGTGTACATTTTCTGTCCCCTCAAAATAACTCAACACACAGCCATTAATGTCTAAACCGCTGGCAACAAAAGTGAGTACATCTCTAAGTGAAAATGTCCAAATTGGGCCCAAAGTGTCAATATTTTGTGTGGCCACCATTATTTTCTAGCACTGCCTTAACGCTCTTGGGCATGGAGTGCACCAGAGCCACTGGAGTCATCTTCCACTCCTCCATGAAGACCACGGGGCTGGTGGATGTTAGAGAACTTGCGCTCCTCCACCTTCCTGTAGCGCTGACCCCCGAAGGAACGGCTGAGATTTTCTTGGGATTACCGTTACCTCCTTCACCTCGTGTGCGTCTAGGGGTTCCTGAGGTAGATGGCCCAATGAACTGTAGATACTGACTCTTGATCCATTTTAGGAATTTTTATTTGCAAAATGTTGAACAGAACACAGTAGGGAATAGAGGGTATGGGCAGTAAAGCCCAGGTACTCCTGGAACTGCTGGCACTTGAATGTCTCTCTCTATACAATCCAGGGAATAGCCATTCGCAACTGGATATTACAACTATTGGATAAATCCCCTTTTAGTGAATTTAGCAACTAACAGGTGATTCAGGTAAAGCAAAGTCTCTGCCACAGACTTGGTTGTAGAACATTAGAATGAATAAAAAGTCTCTGCCACAGACTTGGTTGTAACTGAAGGATGAAATTAGAGAAGTCTCATATGGTACCAGTATCTTGCAGCCGGTCCGGCGATACCGTAAGAGTGTGGATTCACCTGGTGTCCTTTCCAGCTTAGCCCCCAGGCTCCTACCGAGCAGCCAGCCTTGTGCGTGGCCCTCTTCTGAAGAGTCCTCCCCTGGTTGCGTTTTCAGTTGGTGGGCCTCTCCAAAACCGAGACGGCACCTTAAGTACCCTCTCCCAGAATACACAGCGAGACAACGCACCCACTGATTGGCTCAGAGAAAGAGATTGGTACCCAGTGCGTCCAACCAGACTGCGTTCCAATGCCTGCCAAAGGTGACACCCACACCCATGGCCAGGTAGAACGCAATACAGTCCAGCCAAACTGATAGTGAGTCCATAATTTACTACAATTAACCCTAAAACCCAACTATTGTCTTAGGAACATTTAAATTGACAAAAACATAGCGCATGCTTTTTAGGAGCCCGACGCTACATTCCATTTCAGGATGCCCCACAGATTCTCAATAGGGTTTAGGTCTGGAGACATGCTTGGCCTGTCCATCACCTTTACTCTCAGCTTCTTTAGCAAGGCAGTGGTCATCTTGGAGGTGTGTTTGGGGTCGTTATCATGTTGGAATACTGACCTGCGACCCACTCTCCGAAAGAGAGGGGATCATGCTCTGCTTCAGTATGTCACAGTATATTCATGGTTCCCTCAATGAACTGTAGCTCCTCAGTGCCAGCACCACTCATGCAGCACCAGACCATGACACTCCCACCCTCATGCTTGACTGTAGACAAGACACTTGTCTTTGTACTCCTCACCTGGCTGCAGCCGCACACGCTTGACACCATCTGAACTAAATAAGTTTATCTTGGTCTCATCAGACCACAGGACATGGTTTCAGTAATCCGTGTCCTTAGTCTGCTTGTCTTCAGCAAACTGTTTGCAATCTTTTTTGTCATCTCTAGAAGAGGCTTCCTTCTGGGATGACAGCCATGCAGACCAATTTGATGCAGTGTGTGTCGTATGGTCTGGGTACTGACAGGCTGACCCCCCACCCCTTCAACCTCTGCAGTAATGCTGGCAGCACTCAAAGGTTTATTTCCCAAAGACAACCTCTGGATATGACGCTGAGCACATGCACTCAAAATCTATGGTCGACCATGGCGAGGCCTGTTCTGAGTAGAACCTGTCCTGTTAAACTGCTGTATGGTCTTGGCCACTGTGCTGCAGCTCAGTTTCAGGGTCTTGGCAATCTTCTTATAGCCTAGGCCATCTTTATGTAGAGCAACAATTCTTTTTTTCAGATCATCAGAGAATTCTTTGCCATGAGGTGCCATGTTCAACTTCCAGTGACCAGTATGAGAGAGTGAGAGTGATAACACCAAATTTAACCCACCTGCTCCCCATTCACACCTGAGACCTTGTAACTCTAACAAGTCACATGTCACCGGGGAGGGAAAATGGCTAATTTGTCCCAATGTGGACATTTTCACTTAGGGGTGTACTCACTTTTGTTGCCAGTGGTTTAGACATTAATGGCTGTGTGTTGAGTTATTTTGAGGGGACAGCAAATTTACACTGTTATTCAAGTTGTACACTCACTACTTTACATGGTAGCAAAGTGTAATTTCTTCTTGTATTTTAGGCCTGCCAGCCTGCCAAGGCTGGAGTGAGGCGTAAAGTAAGTATATCTGCACCCATAGACTGAATAATCAGTGTAGCGCTGGAAGGGTGGTCTGTTCGGCACTGCACAGGTAGATTTGTCAAATTCCTGCAGTTGAGCTTGTAGGGTAGTGGGGTAGGGTATGTGGATAGTGGTCACGTCCTCCATTTTCCCCATTAACTCGTTGGGCGCCAAATCTGGGTCAAGATTGAGCTACACTAGGCACCTTGAGCAGGACCCTTACCTTACACATGGGGTACCTTGCGTGGGTGCAAACCACTGAATACACTTGAATTGATGCTGGAGCTTAGTTCACATTACTCCTATTTCAGGCTATGTGCTGCCCGGCACACCTGTACCGGATGATGAGTCCATAAAAAAGAGTCCATTACTTGGCATTCCTACAGCACTGGTATCTTTGGGGGAGGACAGCACCTAACTAGAGTATTTTCAACTCGCCTACAGGCTAACTATAACTTGCTGTTAATCAACATAGGCTGATACGTGGGGCAAAACCTTTTGCTTGATTTTTATTTTTTACACTTCCTAGCCAACACCAACTGCTGCTCTCTCCTTGCGACTCAAGCAGTAATCTATCTCCAGCTGTCATTATTTCTGCAACAGGCTGAATAATCTAAACTTTGATCTGCTGTTGAAGTGCAAAACACGGTCACACAAAAGTTCTCTGAACTTTCAACCATCAAGAACACGGTGATGTACAACACTACGACAAGCCGAGAAAATGAAGTTCAATGCTTCCAAGCATGTGTCAAATTGTTTCCAAGCATGCGTAGAAATTTTGCGCATCAGAATTTATAAAGACGATCGCAATTTCCGATTGGAACTTTCTCCGACCGAAAAATAGAGAACCTGCTCTCAATCTTTTGCAGGCTGGAATTCTACCAGCAAAAGTCCAATGGAGCATACACACGGTCGGAATTTCTGACCAAAAGCTCACATCGGACTTTTGCTGGCAGAATTTCTAATTGTGTGTACGGGGGCTTTAGAGTTTCCAAAATATTCCCATAGTCACTAGTCAGATTTAGATATTCAGATCATATCCTATGGTGGGTTTGAATCTAACATTTGGTAAAAAAAATTCTTTTTTTATATATACATAAGGCCCTGTAAGCAAATACAGTATGAAACATGTAGGTGGTCAACTCAGAAGAATGGTGGTCAACTCAGAAAAAGTAGCTGGGCTCAAAAGTTTATCTAGGGTATTCATTGGATATATACAATACATAAAGCGCTGCCTTCTTAAGGATTGCAAGATAAATCAGTACCACCCAGTTCCCCCGACCTTGTGAGTCCTTTGCCACCTCTGACACCCTGGGTGACTGCGAACCCAATCACGGCGCCGCTCGCGCATGCCACCCTTCCAGCCGGGTGCCCACAGTTGCAATGCCGGCTCCGCAAAGAGGAGGGGGCGACGAGCGGGGCTTCGTTCCCCTGCATCGCTGGACCCTGGGACAGGTAAATGTCTGATTATTAAAAGTCAGCAGCTACAGTATTTGTAGCTGCTGACTTTTTTCTTTTTTTTTTTAAGGGAAACTCCTCTTAAAGCAACTGACTCCATAAGTTGTGAATAAATAGCAAACAATCTCCCTATGTAAATTAAACTGTAACTGGATTCACAATGATCACTGCTCTAAAGATGTTACTTTCTGTGGAACTGTAAGCAACAGTAGAACAATGGAAAGCAAAGATGTCTTTATATAGTGTCTATGATGTTCTGTCTAGATTCTTGGAACTAAAAATGGTAAGCAGTGCAGGAGATAATGGTGTCTATATACAGTGTCTATAAGATTGGACGGTTGCCCGCTCACCTTACTGGAACAAGAGATGATGATGACGATGGTGATGGCGATGATGGTCTCTCAGGAACACGGCTCAAGGGATGACATCTGGCCTCCGCTGCACCGCACCACAGCTCAGCCAAATTTGATACCACTGCCGGATGGATGGGATAGGATCGGCCTCCAGACTGCCGCTGAATAGCTAGGGGGAGCTGTCCGCAGGTGTTCCTCCAGATATCCACTGGATAATTCTGCCAGTGCAGGCTGCAACTCAGCTGCATCTTACACTATCACAGATTCCCTGCATACAGATCCACGAGGGTCCCAAGAGAGCATGCCAGGCCTCAATCAATCCCTCTTATAGTCTCTCCCAGCGGTCTGCTTTTCTCCATCAGCCAGCTGGTAGTTGTAGTTTCACATAATTCAGCCAGAGGGCAAATCCCATCCATACAGACGACATATCACAAAATGCTTTGCTCTGCCTTGTCTCTGATTGAAAAGGTAACAGGCTAGCATCACACTCAGCACTAGAGGGAAACGGCTCCCCCTGCAACAACGCCACACATGTCTCCTGATTGTAGGAATAGGTATATATCCAGCTCCTGGCTACATATATATATATATATATATATATATATATATATATATATATATATAGACAGTGCTGTGCCTGGTCACTGTGTGAAAAGGTTTTTTTGTCACCAAGGGCTCCCATCCAGGCTCAAGGGTGCTTGAGACATACAGAAGAGACTGGATTTTTAGGTTCTTCAGAGGTTGGTAAAACCCAGTTTGGGTGCTAGAGTCTGGAGACTTTTCAGAGACCTGTTCAAAACCCCTGTTTTTAATGCATACTGTTAAGCAGGTTGATTTGGTTGTCCGCAGGCTGGTCGGTAAGTTAGGTTGGAATTTTTCCTTGGATTTATCCTTGGCCTTGTTTATATCTATTTGCCCTCCAATGCTGCTTACCATTATGGCTAGTCATAGGTGGGCAGGGCAGGACTTAGGATGGTGGGGGCCCCTGGGCTTTAGTCACTTTAGGGCCCTACCTTCTATACATTACCATATTTATCGGCGTATAACACGTGTCAGCGTATAACATGCACCCCAAGTATAGGAGGGAATTTTAAGGAAAAAAACTTACATGTAAATGCCCATCAATGCAGCCTCATCAGTGTCCATCTGCAGCCTTGTCCATCCATCTGCAGCCTTGTTCCAGTGTCATTGCAACCTTGTCAGTGTCATCTGCAGCCTTGTCAGTGTAGCCTTGTCATTTGTATCCTTGCCCCAGTGTCATTTGCAGCCTTGTCATTGCAGTCATGAAGTTTAAAAATGGCACCACCGAGATACAGAGTCCTGTGTATCTTGGCGGCTCTCAGGTCCTCTCGGCAGCTCTCAGGTCCTCTTGCAGTCCTGAGCGGAGCCGAGAGTAGCCAAGTGTACTCGGCTCTGCTCACAGTCACGCCCAGTCCCTGGGCATGACTGTGTTATGTGCATCATAGGGCGGATGACTGAGCGGAGCCGAGCACACTCAGCTAGGTCTATATCTTGGCGGAGCCCATGGGGCCCCCTATTGGGTGGGGCCCATGGGCTTGAGCCCAGTCAAGCCCAATGGTAAGTCCAGCCCTGTAGGTGGGGGTAGCGGACCCCTTTTTTGCAACAATATTATAATGATCAGCCTGCGCACTGACACTTTTGCAGCCATTGTACAATTTACAGGGTGTTCAGTGTGCATCTGCACCTTTTAAGAAGGGGTGCTGTGTATTATGGCATCCAAAGAGTTCAATTTTGGTGTCATCTGACCAGACTATTTCTCTCTGTATTTTACAGGCTTGTCTAAATGTTGTGCAGCAAACATTAAAACAAGCTCTTTAACCACTTCCCACCCGGCCAATGTATATATACGGCCGGGTGGGAGCCGCCTGCTCCTGATAGGACGTTCAGGAACGTCATTCAGGAGCAGCGGGATCGCCCGCGCAGCGGCGCGATCCCGATGTGCTCGTGTCACCCGGACACGGCACATCTCAGATCGGCAGGAGGGCTCTGTGATTGGCCCTCCTGATCACCTGACGGCCGTGTCCAATCACGGCCGTCATGTGATGTAAACAAACAGCCGGTTGCTAGGCAATCGGCTCTCCTCTCCTCACACGGAAGTCACCGCTGAGAAGAGGAGAGCAGAACGCTGCAGCCGGCTGATGATCAGTGAGTATGGGCTGCTTTTCACAGCTTTTTACTCACTGATCATCAGTGTAGTGTAAACACACAACACACCACACAGTGAAAACACAGTCCCCACATATGTCCCCAAAACACACATGTCCCCAAAACATACATGTCCCCAAATAATAAAAACATGTCCCCCACATATGTCCCACTAAAATCACATGTCCCAATGATTATCTGCACACATATGTACGTGATCACCTGCACACATATGTACATGATCATTTGCGTACATATGTCCGTGATCACACAAACCAATTATTATACACTTAACGGAATTTTTTTTACCAAAAACATGTAGCAGAATACATTTTGGCTTAAATTTATGACAAAATTTGATTTTATTGGATTTCTTTTCAAATAGAAAAAAGAAAATATTGTTTTTTTCCCAAATTTCCGCTTTTTTTGCGCTTATATCGCAAAAAAAAAAAAAACGGAGTCGTGAATAAATAACACCAAAATAAAGCTCTATTTGTGCGAACAAAATGATAACAATTTCATTTGGGTACAGTGTAGCATGACCGCGCAATTGTCACTGAAAGCGCTAGAGCGCTGAAAGCTGAAAATTGGGCTGGGAAGGAAGGGGGTGAAAGTGCCCTGTATTGAAGTGGTTAACATGCTTTTTCTTTAGCAATGGAGTCTTGCGTGGTGAGCGTGCATACAGGCCATGGCAGTTTAGTGCATCCCGGTATATTTACATATTATATATATATATATATATATATATATATATATATATATATATATATATATATATATATATATAGAGAGAGAGAGAGAGAGACAGCGAGAGGGAGAGAGAGAGAGAGAGAGACAGAGATGTATATTATATTTATACAGTGAATATATACTATTTTTTTTTCTATTTTCAGATAGTAGAAAGACTATGTTATATATAAATATAAAATCTAATCTAATATCTAATTTTTATATATATATTTATATATATATATATATATATGTATAAAACAGTTAGATAAAAGATTACTATTTTATTAGATAGATAGATAGATAGATAGATAGATAGATTTTTTCTGTTATATATATTTTTGTATGATATTACATTATATATATATATATATATATATATATATATATATATATATATATATATATATATATATATATATATATATATATATATATTTATTTATTTTTTTTAGTATTGTGGGTGCTTGATGATTTTATTTTATTCTAACAACTGCTTTTTATACATTTTAGCTGGAAAGTAATGACAAACTCAGAAACTCCAGCCATTTTTTCTGTTATATATATTAGAAAACACAACGGATCCTTGATCATGTCCTTCTCAAAAGAGAGAAGAAAAAAAAATAAAAATAAAAATAAAAAGCCCACCCACTAGCCTACCCATAACCAACACTCAATTTGTGCAAAACATTAATTAAAGTATAATTAAGAAGGGGATTTTACAGTGCCCTATTATGTGTGTCAAACAACCAAAAATACAAAAAGCAAAAAATAAATAAAAATAGTGTATATATATATATATATATAAAATGTTTCTCAAGTATTGTGGGTGCTTGATGATTGTATTTGTGTATTATATTTATTGCTGCTTCTAACACCTTCTTTTTTATAAAATTTAGCTGGAAAGCAATGACAAACTCAGAAACTCCAGTCATTTATTTACAACAGTAAGTAAATGGCCATGCTTATGGGTACAGGCAATGTGAGAAATGAAGATGGAGGAGAAAAAGTCTTTTTTCCCATTCATCTTTTTTTTTTTTCCCTCCTGATATGTGGAATTAGAGGCACGTGAGCAAATAGGAAAGTAATCCATCCAACAATGACCCGTCGGGCTGTCTCAGAAGATTGGTTGTTGTGAAGTGAGGACAAGTGGATATTAAAAGGTCTCAGGAGGCGATGGGTGTTGAATAAGTTGTTAAGCAGGAGAATTGGAACTCTTTTGTCATCATTCCCCGGATCACATTGATTGATGCACAGTGAGATTGGTATTGGTTTTGGATAAACACAACAGAGAAGGATCAAGAGCAACCGGTAGTCGGAGCGAGCTTTAATATGGTTCACTTATTAACACAACTTGAGTCTGTATACAGGTTCTACGTGACAATGTGCAGCTGCCCCGCGCCAGAGCAAGTGGAATACTTGGGGAGAGAGAGAAGCCCTTTTCATTTCTCCTACCCATACTCACCTTGTACAAAGAATTCCTGCTGATCATTAATCTGTATTTGCTGCTATAATTGTTCAACGAGCAAATGAGCTTCTACAAAGACAACCTCCATCAGCTTGTATAATGTGCGCTGCTGAGATTTCTAAAGTAAGAAAAAATGAAGGCGTATCAAAGACCCCAGTGTTTTTTTTTTTTTGTTTTTTTTTTAATTCAGCATATTTGGGGAGGGTTTAGCCAATCAGCTTCTAACTTAAGCTTATTTAACTCCTTTAGCCCCTGAAGGTTTACCCCCTCCTTCGTAACCAGGCCATTTCTTGCGATACGGCACTGCGTTGCTTTAACCTACAGTTGCGCGGTCGTGTGTCATTGAACGCAAATATGATCTCCGCCCCCCCCCCCCCCCCCACAAAAAGAGCTTTCTTTTGGTGGTATTTGATCACCTCTGCCATTTTTACTTTTCGTGCTATCAACAAAAAAAGACCGACAATTTTTGCTATAAAACATATCCAATAAAAAAAAATGTAAAAATCGAATTTCCTCATCAATTTAGGCCAATATGTAATCTGCTACATATTTTTGATAAAAAAAATCCCAATAAGCGTATATTGATTGGTTTTGCGCAAAAGTTATAGCTAGTCTACAAACTAAGGGATAGATTTATGGATTTTTTTAGTAATTGCAGCGATCTGCGATTTTTAGTGGGACTGCAATATTGCGAAGTGCAAATTTGACACTAAATTACATTTTTTGGGGACCAGTGACACCAATACAATGATCACTGCTACAAAAAAATGCACTGTCACTGTACAAATTACACTGTCATGGAAGGGGATAACATCAAGGGTGATCAAAGGGTTAATTGTGTTCCTAGGGGGTGCTTTCTAACTGTTGGGGAGGTGCTTTGACTGGGGGAAGACAGAGATCTGTGTTTCTGCTTAGCAGAAACACAAGAGCTTAATTTTCCTCTCTGGCAGAACATCAATCTGCCTTGTTTACATAGGCAGACCGCAGTTCTGCCTCGCAGAACGATTGTCGGGTCCTGGCCGACATCGTGTCCCCCGGACCTGTTGATTGGCTCCCGTTGTGTCCAATCATAGTGGGAGCGGGTCACCAGCGGCATATGCACGTGCCCCAAACCCGTGCACAAAATCATGTACAGGTATGTGATTTCATACAGGAGGGCCACCCTGCCGCATTATATCTGCGCGGGGCGGTCCATAAGTGGTTAATTACGTTTTGACAGTAAAACCTGGAAGCTGATTGGCTTCTTTGCACAGCTGCACCAGATTCTGTGTGCACCAATTTTACTAAATTTCGCCCCTTGAGCACAATGAAATTAAAGCGGAGCTCCACCCAAAAGTGGAAGGCCTGTTTGTCTGCCTCCTACCCCACCCCACCCCCCGCTACCACATTTGGCCCCTTTTTGGGGGGAGCAAGTACCTGGTTTTCAGGTACCCACTCCCACTTCCAGGTGAGTTTGCAGGGGCAAACTCAACTGGAAGGTCGCCCCCCCTCCTCTTTCCCCCGCCGCCAGGCCATTCACAAATCACGGCATGCTTCGCGCATACACAGTAGGGAATTAGCTGTGAAGCCATAAGATTTCACTGCCAGTTTCCCTTAGCCAAGATTGGTCAAATGCTCTTTACCACTTCTGGTTGAATCTTCTTAAAGAGGAAGTAAACCCTGCGGGGGGGAAAAAATGTCCCCCTTCCCTGCAAACTAAAGGCATAATGTGACACTTAAATGCAACTGAAGCCCGCGCCGTCACCACTGCAGGCCGCATCCATGTTCGCCCCTCTTCCTTCCGGGGCCGCGGACTCCGGCTATGTGACTGGCCAGAGCCTCGTGACGTCACTCCCGTGGATTTCGCCAGTCACGGTGGCTCCTTCAGAGCGCATGCGCTGATGATCTGCTATATACAGTGATGATATATATATATATATATATATATATATATATATACACATATATAGTAAATGTCATCTAAACGGCACACGTTTAGAAGAAATTTACAGTACCTATAGGTAAGCCTAATTCTAGGCTTATCTATAGGTACAAGTACAACCTCTTTGAGCCTATTGTTTCTTAGGAACCAATGTCAGGGAATGTTATATTTACTAGACATGTGCGGTTCGTTCCGTACGAAATCGAAAATTTGTACAAATTTCCGAAAATTCATACATTCGGAAGCATCCAAAATACGAATTTCTATGCTTCCGAATTGTATACGAAATACAAAACTTTGTTGACGTGACTGGTGTTTTGTTGACAAATCAGAGGTTTTCTCCTGCTGCTGAGTGAGGGTTGGGAAAATTACCTTTTTTAATATGGGAGTGGGAGACTGGTACTGGTAGTCGATGGGAGATTCAGAATCGGACAAAATAAGAATGTTCGTTAATATTGTTTTATAATTGTCATAATAATTACGATTATTTGTCATGATGAAGTTAAAACTCAGGAAGTCAGCACAGCACAGGGATGGTGGGAGCCCCTCATAATAAGCACAGCACAGGGAAGGTGGGAGCCCCTCATAATGAGCACAGCACAGGGATGGTGGGAGCCCCTCATAATAAGCACAGCACAGGGAAGGTGGGAGCCCCTCATAATGAGCACAGCACAGGGATGGTGGGAGCCCCTCATAATCAGCACAGCACAGGGAAGGTGGGAGCCCCTCATAATGGGCACAGCACAGGGAAGGTGGGAGCCCCTCATACTGAGCACAGCACAGGGATGGAGGGAGCCCCTCATAATAAGCACAGCACAGGGATGGTGGGAGCCCCTCATAATAAGCACAGCACAGGGATTGTGGGAGCCCCTCATAATGAGCACAGCACAGGGATGGAGGGAGTCCCTCATAATAAGCACAGCACAGGGATGGTGGGAGCCCCTCATAATAAGCACAGCACAGGGATTGTGGGAGCCCCTCATAATGAGCACAGCACAGGGATGGTGGGATCCCCTCATAATGAGCACAGCACAGGGAGGGTGGGGGCCCCTCATAATGAGCACAGCACAGGGAAGGTGGGAGCCCCTCATAATGAGCACAGCACAGGGAGGGTGGGGGCCCCTCATAATTAGCACAGCACAGGAATGGTGGGATCCCCTCATAATGAGCACAGCACAGGGAGGGTGGGAGCCCCTCATAATGAGCACAGCACAGGGATGGTGGGAGCTCCTCATATTGAGCATAATGAGTCGACGACTGCCATATTGAGAAAGGTATTTTTTGCTTTTTAAATTCATCATCATCAACAAACGTTCGTAATTGTTATGAAAAGGTAACGAACCTAACGAAAAATTCGTATTTCGTACAAATCCTAATTGAATTTCGGACAAATTAGCGGCTAATACGAAACGGAGCGGATGAAAAGTAAACAAATTTATTGACGGCGCACATGTCTAATATTTGACCCAAAAAAAAAAAAATTCTCACATATCACAAACATTACAAAGATTATTTGTGACCTTTGCGCAAATGCTAAAACTATATATTTTTATATAAAGGCCATTTAGTCTCATATATCAGATGTACGTGGATTGAGTGCAGTGCCAGCCTGGACCTTCTGATGCCGCATGTTTGGGTAGTAGCCCGTTTCTGTATATCTTGAATCCTGAGCCCCTCCCAACCTGGGAAGAAACTTCAGCTTTTTGTCAATTTCATCCTATTAATTACAATATGCAACCCGTGCTTAGCAGAGCGGTAATGGTCGATTGATTCATTTTATTAACCCGAGCTGTCGATTGCCCGTCATTACCCCTCTGTACAAAGTAAAAGAATAATCAACAGTAATTACATCATCAATTCGATGTTTATGGTTATCAGATTACAAGAATTTGGATAAAATCACATGGAACAAGTGTATAAGCTGTTTCTACTCTAGTCGTCTATTGATTGATGGACACCGGCCAGCAACATGTCTGAAGTACAGTCTGAGATAAAAAAAAAAGAAAAAAAAAAAAAGGAATCTATCAGGATGGAAATATGGAGCTGCTGACTTGCTTTTTTTTTTTTTTTTTATACTTAAATGTTTATTAATAATTTTTCATGGTACACAAATGTATACAAGCTTTACAGAAGCGAAAATGCAAATACAGTCTGTTACAGTAAAAGAACATAAGAGCTTTGTTACATAGGTATGAGTGTCAACAACTATTTGAAGTATGAATATTAACAACATCACTGTCAGAAAGATCGAACATGGAACATCATAACAATAACTCGGTGAAGAGGATAGGCAGCCATATTAGTGGAATGCAATATGGGTTACATACGCTATTTGCACAATATTAAGTAATGATTGTGCCTATCATTAATCTATAGGGTAGAACAACAAGAGTATGGTACAGAACAGAACTTTTCACTGTGTGGATCTGGTGCCAGATATTATGTGAGTTGCACGCTTCGTGGATCCTTGATCCATGGGTCCCAGTCCCTGAGGAATTTCTTTGTGGTAAGATGAGCTTTGGAGAAATTGTGTTCCATTGTAAAGTTGGAATTTAAGATGGTTATTACTTCTCGGATATCAGGAGGTTGTGAATTTTTCCATTTGCGAGCAATTGCCAGTCTTGCAACGATTAAGACATGGGTGGACACTGTGTGGGAATTTTTGGGCCAGGATGGGATCGTTAAGTCAAGAAGAAGGTCCAAGGGTGAGAAGGTCAGAGTAGTATGGGTGATTGAAGAACAGCTCGGATTTGGGACCAGAAGTCCTTGAGAGATGGGCACTCCCACCAAATGTGAAAAAGAGAGACTAGGGACCCGCATCCCCTCCAGCCTAGAGATGATGCATCTGGGAATATCTTAGCAAGTCTGTTGGGTGTATAGTACCAGTGTTGGAAGAGCTTTTGCAATGCTTCCCAGTGTGCTGTACAGTGTGAGAGCTTGGCAGGTAGAGAGAGAGAGCATGGTACCACACATTGTTAGGTGGACTAGACGGGATATGTGCAGACCATTTTAGAATTTGTGATGGAAGTGGGTCTACTGTAGGCCAAGACAGTTCTTTATATAAGTACGAGATGCCCTTGCGGGTAGGGTCCTTTGTGGTGAAGTATGTAATCGTACTGTGCAGGATCCCGCGGTGGTTTTTCCATTCGAGTTTGTTGATTAAGGATCTGATCCTTAAGTAGATATAGAAGGATTTGGGAGAGATATTATAGGAGGCTTGGAGCTCCGCGAAAGATCTCAATTGTGAGCCAGAGAACAACTTTCCGACATCAGAGATGCCTGCGTCAATCCATGGCCGTATGGGGAGGTCAGGGAGAACAAGCGTGAGCGACTGAGTTGGGATAAAAGGCAGCATGGAGAGTGGTAGACCTTTCGACATTTGAGGAAGAGAGGTCCAAACTCTGAGGGAGGCAGAGATAGTGTCCAGAGGGTAATGTCGTATTCCAGGTGCGAGAAGTGAGGCAGATAGAAGTAGTTTAGGTTCGGTAGGCAATGTTGCTGCCTCTATCTGTGCCCAATTGGATGGGGTAGACGTATTCGACCAAAGTTTAAGTTGGTCCAGAAGGACTGCCTTGTAGTAAAGGGTAACGTTTGGGGCACCCAGACCTCCCATGCAGGTTGGAGCCATCAGATTCTGTTTTTTGATCCTAGGTTTTTTGTGATGCCAAATGAATGCGTGGAGGAGGGATTGAAGAGATCTCAGATGGACCGGAAGGAATGGTATCGGTAGAGTGCGGAAGACATATAAAATATGTGGTAGCAGAAACATTTTAACCAGAGCAATCCTGCCAGCCCATGATACAAATGGGTGGTTCATCTCAAGGGATAGCTTTTGAAGCTTCTCTACGAGGGCTGAAAAATTAGTGCGCAGAAGGTGTTTACTGGGAGAGGTCAGATGAATTCCTAAATAAGTCAGAGATGCGTTTTTAGACCAGAAAAAGGGGGAAGATGTAGATATTTGTTGGATAGTTAATTTATCTAGACCTAAAGCTAGCATCAAGGATTTGCTGTGATTTACTTTATATAAAGAAATCGCGCTAAATTGATCTAGGGTTCGTTGCACTGCAGTCAGTGACTGTTGTGGGTCAGAGAGCGAAATTATCACACCGCATATAAGCCTATTTTATGTTTCGATGTTCCGATGGGCCTATTGTGATGCCTTTAATTTTGGTATCAGAACGGATACGTTGGGCTAAGGGTTCCATGACCATGGCAAAAATCAGGGGGCTGCTGACTTGCTTTTAACCATTTGACCACCGGAAAATTTGACCCCCCCTCATGACCAGGCCATTTTTTGCTGTTTAGCACTGCGCTACTTTAGCTGGTAATTGTCATTTAAAGCGACGCAGTGCCGAATCGCAAAAAGTGCTCTGGTCTTTGGCCAGCCAAATGGTCCGGGGCTGAAGTGGTTATTAACCGGACACTTACCTGTCCTGGAGTCCAGCGATGTCGGCACCGCAGCTGTTGGGTGCATGTCACCTCCCATTGCGAATAAGGGAACCCTACTGAGCATGCGCGAGGCGCCGCTCTCCTCTCCTACTGGCCCGGCGGCTGGGGAAGGAGGAGGGAGGAGGAGGGAGCCCCGCGGCAACGTCAATACCGCGGGGCTCCCAGAAGTGGGAACAGCATGCCTGTGAAAGACAGGTATCTTGCTCCCCCCCCAAAGTCGCTAAATATGGCACCAGGGGGGGGGGGAGGAGTACAATGAGCAGAAGTTCCACTTTTGGGTGGAACTCCGCTTTAACTATTACTAGTTACAGTATTCAATTTATAAGTGTTGGAATTTCTTTTAAAATTTGGCTGTTAGTGAACGTAACGAATACGATGTATCCAAAGTTACAGATTATCCAAAATAACAATAACAAATCTAAACAAATGGAACGGAATTAATTAATAATAATAAATAATAATAATAAAACTTTTTTTTTTATTATTATTTATTATTAATTAATTCCATCCCTTTTGTTTAGATGCAGCATTTTGTAATTGTTAAAGAATACTTACAATAGTATAATGTTAGCTCAAATGATGACGCTCGTTCAATAAAGAGGTGCAAAAGATCATTGATGAAGTGCGAGTGGAGCAAAATCTAGCAATGAACAGATCTCAGTTAACAAACGATTTCAGGCGGGTTGCTATGAATTTCTGCTCTTGACATATCACCATTGCATTTTCTTTTACTGAATAAAGCCCTTTGTTTTTGTATTTGCCCGTGTTTTCTTTTTGCAGTTCAGTTTTCCTGGAAAGGTTCTTTCTATGTGCGTGAAAAAGTTGAAGGTTAAACACCGTGCTTTTTTATACACAAAGACTTAAAAAAAAAAAAAACTTTTGGAGCAAAAACTTTGATGGGTTTCATCTAAAATGACACCACCCGCTGTCAAGAGGTATACAGAATTGCAGAACTATTGTTAGGAATTATTATTATTATTATTATTAGAAAGGATTTTTGTAGTACCAACAGTTCACTCATCGCTTTAGAAAACAGTTACAATACGATTCAATACAGGAGGAATCAGATGGCCATCTATAGAGAGGGTCAAGTAGTAATATATAATAATAATATAGTATACTGTGTATATATATATATATATATATATATATATATAAATATATATACATACATAATAAAATAATATAGTAATACAGTCCAAGGTAGATATTTGCAGTACGTTTCGTTCCGAATAAATATTCAAACAACATTTTCGTTATCCGGAGATTCGGATATACAGTATCTCACAAAAGTGAGTACACCCCTCACATGTTTGTAAATGTTTTATTCTATCTTTTCATGTGACAACACTGAAGAAATGACACTTTTCTACAATGTAAAGTAGTGAGTGTACAACTTGTATAACAGTGTAAATTTGCTGCCCCCTCAAAATAACTCAACACACAGCCATTAATGTCTAAACCGCTGGCAACAAAAGTGAAAATTGTCCAAATTGGGCCCAATTAGCCATTTTTCCTGCCCGTGACTCGTTAGTGTTACAAGGTCTCAGGTGTGAATGGGGAGCAGGTGTGTTAAATTTGGTATTATCGTTCTAATGCCACGTACACCCGACCGGACTTTCCGGCAGAATAGGTCCGACGGAATCATTCCGATTGTGTGTGGGATAATCTGATAATTTTTCCTAGAAACCTAGACCTAGAAATAGAACATGTTTCAAATCTGTCCGACGGACTCAATTTCTATTGGGAAAACCGTTTGTCTGTATGCTGGTCCAACGGACCAAATACAACGCAAGTGCAGCTATTGGCTACTGGCTATTGAACTTCCTTGTTTAGTCCAGTCTTACGTCATCACGTTCAAAATGAACAGACTTTCAAAAAGACTTTAGTCCGTCGTAACTCAGTCGAAAGTCCATCGGGAAGACCGCCAGACCTTTTCTGCCGGAAAGTCCGGTTGTGTGTACGCGGCATAACTCTCTCATACTGGTCACTGGAAATTCAACATGGCACCTCAGGAAAAGAACTCTCTGAGGAAGATTGCCAAGACCCTGAAACTGAGCTGCACAGTGGATTAACAGGACAGGTTCCACTCAGAACAGGCCTCGTCATGGTTGACCAAAGAAGTTGAGTGCACATGCTCAGCGGTTGTCTTTGGAAAATAGATGTATGAGTGCTGCCAGCATTGCTGCAGAGATTAAAGGGGTGGGAGGTCAGCCTGTCAGTGCTCAGACCATATGCCGCACACTGCATCAAATTGGTCTGTATGGCTGTCATCCCAGAAGGAAGCCTCTTCTAAAGATGATGCACAAGAAAGACTGCAAACAGTTTGCTGAAGACAAGCAGGCTAAGGATATGAATTATTGGAACCATGTCCTGTGGTCTCATGAGACCAAGATAAACTTATTTGGTTCAGATGGTAACAAGCGTGTGTGGTTTGCAACCAGGTGAGGAGTACAAAGACAAGTCTGCCTTGCCTACAGTCAAGCATGGTGGTGGGAGTTTTTGTCCTCGAGGTAGTTTATGATGACACCCGCGGTGGCGACTGGGATAGGGAAATTTTAAAACGAGAAACCCTATGGATAGAACGTTTAGATGCCCTGGTCCCACCTGGCTTGAACGAAACAAAAACATACAAATATTTCCTTAAGTGAAACAGCCTCTTGTGTGTTTTTTTATATATATGTCCTTTACGGCAAACATGAACCAATTTCTCTCCCCCTTTTCTTCCTCCCTTCTTCATCCCTCTGTCCCCATGCTATCTGGTACCGTGTGAGCCCAATTTCTCGGTTTTTTTGATGCCACTGCGATTTCTAGGTACTAGCAAACAGTATATTCTGTGGACAGTAGTCCGTCTCTGACTTAGTACCCTAATTTATTTTTATTTGTTTCTTGTTTTGCTTTTTCTTCTAGATAAGCGCCACGTATGGTGAGAACTATAGATTAAAATATCTGTGAATAAATGTTGCCAAATTAAATGATTTAATATTTTATTTATTCTTGTTTACCCTTTTGCATGTATTGATGTTTGTAAAGTTAAGCGAAGTGTGAGACACTACACAGGCTTTTTGTTACCAGGCACTCTGACATCGCCATGGTGCTTAGATTGGAGTATGGGAGGAGACTCCCAGGGGCGGGCACGCGCCTCTCCGGCGGCCCTGTAAGCCTCTCATTTGTGGGCGGCATCAGGTCCGCTGTAGCAATGAGTCACCATGGGTTTCCATGGTGACTCAAGCTGATGTGCGTCGCGACGTTCTCGCGCATGCGCAGTAGGAGCGGCGGACCCGACGACGTCATAGCTCGGCGTCTGCGTCGGGCTTTTGACGTCGTCGGGCCGGAGGTTAAAGGTGCGCCAATATGGCGCATATTCACAGCAGCGGAACGGAGGACGAAGGACCTCCAGGCTAAGAGCGGTCGTGTTTGTATGTGGGGGGGATTCCGCCTACCGGTAAGTGCTTCCCTTCCCAAACGTCCCCTATGCTGGCTACCCA
Organism: Lithobates pipiens; assembly: GCF_037356315.1. Taxonomy (NCBI): domain Eukaryota; kingdom Metazoa; phylum Chordata; class Amphibia; order Anura; family Ranidae; genus Lithobates; species Lithobates pipiens. The sequence goes on along the minus strand of NW_027507892.1, from coordinate 6,326,764 downwards.
ATATATATATATATTTTTCTGATCTATATCTATGCATATCTTTACTAGGTTAACTTTGCACATATAAATACCTATTGTGCATCTGGCAAAGATTTGGACCCCTCGCTGTACTCTCTATGGGCGCACTCCCTACTGTGCACCAGACCCATTACCACACCGTCCTGGGCATGTCTAATATCCTTATCTGGACCCCAGCGTTGATGAGTTGATGCATTTTTCCATGCTGCATTATTTAAAAAGCATCTGGTTATATCGGTATGTTTATGTTATACCCATAGTGAGATATAAATGATATGCTCCTTAATTAGATATATTTACCACTCAGATTCTCTGACTATTGTTTTATAGCTGACTCTGAACCTCCCGTGTCCGCCCCAAAGGGTGGTTAAAGCCTGGCTGGTTAGGACCACCCGAACTCCAAATGCTTTGTGACTTGATGCCTTTGTGGTGGTGAGCTGCACACTTCGTTTTCTACCCTCCCTTTTGTTTAGGGTCTTGTAAAATAATACATCAAATATGTTGAACTATGCTAATTCTGTTAAATAAACTGTTATAAACTTCGATTTCAGACAAACAAGGTCTCCTGAAGAAGCGACAGTAAAGTCGCGAAACTAGTAGAAACCAAAGACCGAATTGGACACCCAATATCGTTAGAATATCTCTTTTTGTCTATGTTATAGCTACATTGTGCAACCATTGAAATTTTATGTCTACACAATTTTTCTCTTTATTTTCTAAAAAAAACTTTTTATATATAATAATAAACATTTGTATTTTTTATAATATTGGTATCAAGACAGTCCGTTACTTTGCTGGGTGATCCTAAGGGAAACCATGGTTGTGATGTTCCATGTAAATCCCTTTTTTTCTCTCAAAACTTTCTTTGTAGTCATTATATAAGGATGAGGATACCATATACTTTTGTTTCATAACTTTAGGCACAACAATAGAACTATGGTGGTGGGAGTGTCATGGTCTGGGGCTGCATGAGTTCTGCCGGCACTGGGGGGCTACAGTTCATTGAGGGAACCATGAATGCCAACATGTACTGTGACATACTGAAGCAGAACATGATACCCTTCCGAAGACTGGGCCGCAGGGCAGTATTTCAACATGATAACGACACCAAACATACCTCCAAGATGACCACTGCCTTGCTAAAGAAGCTGAGGGTAAAGGTGATGGACTGGCCAAGCATGTCTCCAGACCTAAACCCTATTGAGCATCTGCGGGGCATCCTCAAATGGAGGATGGAGGAGCGTAAGGTCTCTGACATCCACTAGCTCTGTGATGTTATCATGGAGGAGGGGAAGAGGACTCCAGTGGCAACCTGTGAAGCTCTGGTGAACTCCATGCCCAAGAGGGTTAAGGTAGTACTGGAAAATAATGGTGGCCACACAAAATATTGACACTTTGGACCCAATTTGGACATTTTCACTTAGGGGTGTACTCACTTGTGTTTCCAGCGGTTTAGACATGAATGGCTGTGTGTTGAGATATTTTGAGGGGACAACAAATTTACACTGTTATACAAGCTGTACACTCACTACTTTACATTGTAGCAAAGTGTCATTTCTTCAGTGTTGTCACATAAAAAGATATAATAAAATAGTTACAAAAATGTGAGGGGTGTACTCACTTTTGTTAGATACTGTATATCCAAATCTCAGAATTACAGTACAAACAAATTTTACTGAATTCTCTCAAATTCAAACTGTATACATATTGCTGAAATCAAAGACTGTGTGTGTTATTAGAGTACCATTTTGGAATAATGCTATTTTTGTTAAGCTAAAGGTGATTTAACTAGTTCAATACAGGGCACTTACACCCCCTTCCTGCCCAGGCCATTTTTCGGCTTTCAGCACTGTCACACTTTGAATGACAAGTGCGCGGTCATGCAACGCTGTACCCATGTGAAATGTTGACCATTTCCTTCACACAAATAGAGCTTTCTTTTGGTGGTATTTAATCACTTCTGGGTTTTTCATTTTTTCCTAAAAAAAAAAATACAGAAAATTGTGAAAGAAATAAAAGTTTTTCTGAAGCCGCGTACACACGGGCGGATTGTATGGCCTACAATCCGACGGACAGTCCGTCCTACTTTCGAATGAACGGACTTGACCACACACGGATGCACAAACAGTCCGTCGAAAGCTTGCGCGATGACGTGTACAGCACGTACGACGGGACTAGAAATAGGAAGTCCAATACACAGCAATGCAACCTTTCGCCGTGTAAATCCTTTCTGAGCATGCGCCATTCTTAGTCCATCGAACTAGCCTACTGACGAGCGGATTGTCCGCTGAAACCAAAGTATGACGGACAGTATTTCGAAAAATCCGAAATACTTAGTACGCCAGACTGCATGCTGAAAAAGTCCACTGAAGCCCACACATGAGCGGACTGTCCGCTGAAATGTGTTTCGATGGACTAAGTTGGCCAGACAGTCCGCCCGTGTGTACGCGGCCTTAATTTCTGTCAGTAAATTTTGTAAATAAGTAATTTTTCCCCTTCACTGATGGACAATGATGAGGTGGCACTTATTAGGTGTCACTGATGAGGAGGCACGAATATGCCGCACTTATGGGCAATGATAGGTGGCCCTGATATGTGGCACCGATGAGTACCGATAGGCGGCACTGGTGGGCACTGATGGTTGGCACTGGTGGGCTGCACTGATGGGCACAGATAGGCGAGTTGGATAGGTGGCACTGATGGGCGGCACTGATAGGTATTGGTGGGCAGCAGTGATAGCCAGCACTGACTGGCATCATTAATGGGTACTGACTGCTGGTACTTGTGGGGACTCACTGCTGGCACTGGTGAGCACTCACTGCTGGCACTGGTGGGCGCACTGCTGGCACTGGTGGGCACTGAATTCTGGCACTTATTTTAATCAGGGCACTGATTATCAGTGCCCTAATTACAGTACATGCCTAAATGTCCTCTGTGAGGAGATGCCGCTGATCGGCTCTCCTCTCCTCACACGCTGTCAGTGCAAGGCGAGGAGAGCCGATTACCTGCATCTCTGTGTTTACATGTGACCAGCTGTGATTGGACACATGTTTATAGAGCTGCGGGGATGGTTAATGAGATCAGGTCGCACCGTGTTCTAGCAACACAGCGCGGCCACAATTTGTTTGTACCACTTGGTCCAGTTTGGTCCAATGTAACCATGAATATACCATACCTAACTGATGTTCCTGGAAGCTGGAAATCACTGAAGTAAAGGCCGCTACTCCAGTGATCTCAAAAAAATATTACTTGTGGGCACCTCAGTATGTTTTAACTGAATAGGTCTGAATTTAAGCAAATAAAATAAAAAAATACTCAGAGGCAGCATATAAGAATACAAATACACTTATTTGGGGGGGGGGGGGGGACACACAAGGTCCCCTTCTTGCTAGGGGTTCCCTAGAGTTGTGGGTAATTGAACTCCCATCTAATGGTGTCCACACCATTAGATGGGACCAACACTACTTGGAAGAATCAATAGCATAAGACCAATGATCTTTTTAATTACCTCTAATGCCGCGTACACATGACTGGACTTTTTGACAGCAAAGGTCCGACGGAACGAGTCTGTCTGACAATTCGATCGTGTGTGAGCTCCATCGGACCTTTGCTTGCCAAAAATCCAGCGGACTTTAGAAATAGAACATGTTTTAAATTTTTCCACCGGACCTCTGCCGGACCGAGAAATCCGTTCGTGTGTGTGCTAGTCCGACGGACAAAAAACGACGCTAGGGCAGCTATTGGCTACTGGCTATGAACTTCCTTATTCTAGTCCAGTCGTACGTCATCACCTTCGAATCCGTCGGACTTTGATGTGATTGTGTGTGGCCAAGTCCGTTTATTCGGAAAGTCCGTCGGAACTCAGCCGAAAGTCCGTCGGAAAGACCGTCGGACCTAGTCCCTCGAAAAGTCCGGTCGTGTGTACGCGGCATAAGAGTGGCATTCTGATCACCACCGTAAGGGGCATACTTTACACTAACCGCCAATGAATTAAGGTTAGTAGGGGTTCTGCAAGACCTGAAAGTTATTTCAAGTGGGCAGCACATTGGCTAAGTGGTTATGACTTCCACCCGGCAGCACTAGGGTTATTGGTTTGAATCCCAACCACGACACTACCTGTTTGTATGTTCTCCCTGTGCAGGTTTCCGCTGGGTCCTCCGGTTTCCTCCCACACGCCAAAGACATGCTGGTAGGTTAATTGGAGCCCACCTATTGTATATTGGCCCTAGTATGTGAATGTATAAATGCAATTTAGGGACCTTACATTGGAGAATGGTAAATAGGAGTGCTTCTGCTAGAAGGGTCCTCCAGGTGCTTAAATATATTTAAGATCATCTAGGATAACCGCTGAACAGGCACTCAAGCAGCACTTACAGGAGAGAATCAGGCTCTAGATAGACAAATATATGTAGAGAAGTGCAGTAAGTCAGCAATTTTATTGGGAAGCAACAGTTAAAAACACTTAGCCCTTGTACACACGATCGGAGATTCCGACGGAATGTGTCCGATCGGAGCGTTTTGTCGGATATTCCGACTGTGTGTGGTATGCATCGGACTGTTTTCGTCGGCATATCCATCGGACCAAATTTTCCAAGTTGCCGGAAATATTTTCTGACAAAATGCTCCGATCGGACATACTCCGATCATGTGTAGAGAATTCCGATCGGACAAAGTGCCACGCATGCTCAGATCAAATTCCTACATCAAAGCTATTGGCTACTAGCCTGAACATAGTCCCGTCGTATCGAATTAACGACATCACGTTCTGAACGATCATTTTTTCTGACAACTTTGTCCGACCGTGTGTATACAACAGTTTCGGACAAAATCCGTCGGACAAAATCTGACGGATTTGGTTGTCGGAATCTCTGACCGTGTGTACAAGGGCTTAGAGGATATTGAAGTAAAACAGGCTTATCAATCTGTGGTGGTATTCCCTGTCATTGTACCTGCAGCTGCAGGAATGATGGATCTGGAGGAGCAAGATGGCTGCCGCACTTCTGGGACAATCATGGAATGCAAGGGGATGCAAGTGACCTCAGCAAGGGGTTGCTGACTGGTTCAAATCATTTGAAGGAGGGGGGATTATGGTGTGGGGTTGTTTTTCATGGTTTGGGCTTGGCCCCTTAGTTCCAGTGAAGGGAACTCTTATGCCGCGTACACACGACCAGACTTATGTCCGACAGACTTTCGACGGAGTTCTGACGGAGTTCTGACAGAGTTCTGATGGACTTTCCGAATGAGTGGACTTGGCCACACACAATCACACCAAACTCCGACGGATTCGACCGTGATGACGTACGACTGGACTAGAATAAGGAAGTTCATAGCCAATAGCTGCCCTAGCGTCACTGTTTGTCCGTCGGACTAGCATACAGACGAGCGGATTTTTCGATAGGAACTGGATCCGGCGCAGTTCTGGCGGAAAAATTTGAAGCATGTTCCATTTCTAAAGTCTGTCAGACTTTTGTGAATCAAAAGTCCGTTGCAGCCCACACACGATCGAATAGTCTGCCGGAATCATTCCGTCAGACTTTTGATGTTGAAAAGTCCAGTCGTGTGTACGGGGCATAAAGGCATCCGCATACCAAGACATTTTGGACAATGTCATACTCCCAACTTTGTGGGAACAGTTTGGGGATGGCCCCTTCCTGTTCTAACATGACTGCACACCAGTGCACAAAGCAATGTCCATAAAGACATGGGTGAGCGAGTTTGGGGTGGAGAAATTTGACTGGCCTGCACCTCAACCCAATAGAACAACTTTGGGATGAATTAGAACGGAGACTGCGAGCCAGGCCTTCTCGTTCAACATCAGTGCCTGACCCCACAAATGCGCTTCTGGAAGAATGGTCAAACATTCCCATAGACACACTCCTAAACCCTGTGGACAGCCTTCCCAGAAGAGTTGAAGCTGTTATAGCTGCAAAGGGCGGGCCAACTCAATATTGAACCCTACGGACTAAGACTGGGATGCCATTAAAGTTCACGTGTGTGTAAAGGCAGGTGTACCAATACTTTTGGTAAAATAGTGTATGTGAAGCTCTGCGTAAATTAACAACCCTATAGAAGTACCAGTAATAAAAAGAATAATACAAGGGTTCCTCCATGGTTGTTCTGATGGTCTGCCCAATATACACATTATCAGCTCTTCCATTTTTTAGAAACTGAAAAAAAAAAACTGTAAACAGATCATCTTTAGAGATCTAAACGGTTGTCATTAAATTCTCCAAGAAAAAAATTAAAAAAATAAAATAGTTCAGACACAGAGCAGTCAGCAGGAACAACAGCAGAAATGAACCCGCGCTCCGTGATATTTAACATTTACAATATGTTCAACTGTTAACACTTGTGGTCCAGACTCGTCTCCCTGCTCGAGCTGCCGGAGACAAACTCCATCCGATTTCTGTTTAGATATTTGCTGCCCTACACATTCATTTTGTTATCATTGATATGTTGTCCTCCTGCAAAATGTCACAGAATGGCAAACGAGAGTTGTGCAGAAATTATGAGTGTTTAGATATGCAGGAAGGTAAGAGGATGGGTCTTCTCCGGGGTTATTATCAAGGATAAATAATACAGAGAAAAAACATTTGCTGTACTGTATCTGAGATCTGGTCAGTGAAAATTACATTAACCACTTCAACACTGGGCCAGTTCTGACATTTCTCACATATACACTATAATACCAAAAGTATTGGGACACCTGCCTTTACACACATGAACTTTAATGGCACCCAAGTCTTTGTCCGTAGGGTTCAATATTGAGTTGGCCCACCCTTTGCAGCTCTAACAGCTTCAACTCTTCTGGGAAGGCTGTCCGCAAGGTTTAGGAGTGTGTCTATGGGAATGTTTGACCATTCTTCTAGAAGTGCATTTGTGAGGTCAGGCACTGATGTAGACGAGAAGGCCTGGCTTGCAGTCTCCGCTCTAATTCATTCCAAAGGTGTTCTATCAGGTTGAGGTCAGGAGTCTGTGCAGGCCAGTCAAGTTCCTCCACCCCGAACTCTCTCATCCATGTCCAAGTCATGTTAGAACAGGAAGGAGCCATGCCCAAACTGTCCCCTCAAAGTTGGGAGCATTAAATTGTCCAATATGGTATGCTGATGCCTTAAGAGTTCTCTTCACTGAAACTAAGGGGCCAAACCCAGCCCCTGAAAAACAACCCACCACCATATTCCCCCCTTCACCAAATTATTTGAACCAATCAGCAACCCCTTGCTGATGTCACTTCCATCCCTTTGTTTTCCATGATGGTCCCAGAGGTGAGGCAGATCATCCATGTATTTATGGACCTTGCTTTGTGCACTGGTCCAAATCATTTGGTGGAGGGGGGATGATGGTGTGGGGTTGTTTTTCAGGGGTTGGGCTTGGCTCCTTAGTTCCAGTGAAAGGAACTCTTAAGGAGTCAGCATACCAAGACATTTTGGACAATTTCATGCAACCAACTTTGTAGGAACAGTTTGGGGGTGGGCCCCTTCCTGTTCCAGCATAACTGCACACAGTGGCGTAACTAGAACCTTCAGGGCCCCGATGCAAGAAACCATGAAGGGCCCCCCTGAACCCAAGCCAGGGCCCTTCCCTCCGAGTCCGGCGGTGGAACTCCAGGGCGTGGTCACAGGTATGACCTTTGTGAGCCCTCTAGTTCCACCACTAGCATCAGTAGTTTTTCTTTATTATTTTTATTTTTAGGTGCCCCATTGCGGGACTGTCCCTAGGCAGGATGGGGTCCCCGTCCCCAGAAGAGATGAGGTCCTTTTCTCCAGGGCAGATGAAGTTACTGCCCCCAGGTGAGAAGGGGTCCCTGTCCCCAGGGGAGATGAGGGTCCCTGTCCCCACGTGAGAGGGGGCCCCTGTCCCCATTGGGAGATGGAGGGGGTATGTAATGGTGTGTGGGGGATGGGGTCCTCTCACTCACCATGACCAAGCTGCAGGCCGCGCACTCATCCATGTTGGCCTGGGCTCCAATCCAGTGTGCTGGACGGGTGATCAGCATATCTCCCAGAAAGACCTTTCGTCATCTGTGTATGACGGGGAGAAGGGGGGCTGGCAGACAAGCCTGTAGTGTCCTCCGGGGGGCTCTCATAGGGCTGCACTGCATCTGGGTGCTTAAAGTTTGTTTACCCTGGAGAAGTATGCAGTGCAGTGTGGGCCGGACTCGGGGAGGGGAGGCGGGACTCTGGCTGGGGAGAACAGACATCGGACTGAGCGGCAATGCATGGAGCAGGAGAGGGGTACTCTGAGGAGCCAGCCGAGGACACAGGTCATGCGGGGAATGCACAACTAAAGAGCAGCCAGTGTGATAGTCGAGCATGGTGCTCTGCTAGTCACCCTCCACCCACCCGTGTGCATGGTGCACTGGTACCCCTAGCTGCCTGCCTATGCTGCTGCCGGCCATATGTAGAGGGGGTTGCATGGGCCCCGTGCAGCACAGGGCCCAGTTGGGGTCGCGACTGCTGCACCCCCTATAGTTACGCTCCTGACTGCACACCAGTGCACAAAGCATGGTCCATAAAAACATGGATAAGTGAGTTTCGGGTGACTGGCCTGCACAAAAGAGTCCTGACCTCAACCAAATAGAACACTGTTTTGATGAATTAGAGTGGAGATTCTGTAGCCAGGCTTTCTTGTCCACATACACTCCCCCTCCCCCCCCCCCCCCCCCCCAGTTCGGTTCGCAGCAGAACATGCGAACAGGCAAAACATTTGTTCGAACACGCAAAAGTCTATGGGACACGAACATGATAAATCAAAAGTGCTTATTTTAAAGGCTTATATGCAAGTTATTGTCATAAAAAGTGTTTGGGGACCTGGGTCCTGCCCCAGGGGACATGCATCAATACAAAAAAAGATTTAAAAACAGCCGTTTTTCAGGAGGAGTGATTTTAATAATGCTTAAAGTGAAACAATAAAAATGAAATATTCCTTTAAATATTGTGCTTGGGGGCGTGTCTATAGTATGCCTGTAAAGTGGCATTTTAGAACAGTGGCGCATATTAGACCACAGCAAAATTAAATTTCTAAAGGAAAAAATGTCATTTAAAACTACTCACGGCTCTAATGTATTGTGGGGTCCCGGCAATATAGATGAAAATCATTGAAAAAAACGGCATGGGTCTCCCCCCCCCCCCCCAGTCCATTACCTGGCCCTTTGGGTCTGGTATGAATATTAAGGGGAACTCTGCACCAAAATAAAAAAAAATTTAAACGACATGGGGGGCCCCCCAGGCACTATATGCTCTGAACAGAAGTATATATACTATACAGCCTGCCCTATATACTCTGCAGAAAATTGGGCATTAGGTGTTGGTGGTACTCTTGTTGGGCACAGTAACGGGCCCTGCTGTGAAATATTATATCAAGAATTGTAATTACATGCCCCTATTAATCATTTGCTGCAGCATTATACTGCGGTGGGTCGGTGCGATCCCGCAAACTGTTGTAGCTGTATTGGGGTGCTAATGATCGTGGCTGATGGTCACGCGTGAATGTGGGCATGAGAGGCAAAACAGGGACGTGTGTGTGTGAACACAAAAATCCCTGTTCTGTGAGGAGAGGTGAGGCAGATTGTGAGTTCATAATAGCTAGGAACCATGATCTGTCATCTCCTATAGTCAGTCACCTCCCCCCACAGTTAGAACACTCAGGGAACAGTTAATCCCTTGACCTGCCCCTAGTGTTAACCCATTCCCTGCCAGTGACATTTAAACAGTAATCAGTGCATTTTTATAGCATATAAAGAAGAATACATATCGACCTAAACTGAGGAAAAAATTAGCTTTTTGTAAATAAAAATTGGGGATATTTAGTATAGCAAAAAGTACAAAATATTATAAAATAAAAAATGCAGAGATGATCAAATACCGCCAAAAGAAAGCTCTATTTGTAGAAAAAAAGGACGACAATTTTGTTTGAATACAGCATCGTACAACTGTGCAATTGTCAGTTAAAGCAACTCAGTGCCGAATTGCAAAAAATGGCCTGGTCATTGAGCAGCCAAATCTTCCAGGGCTGAAGTGGTTAAACAGAGGCAGAAAAATTAGGCCATGGGTGGTGTTGCTGGTGGTGCCACAACACTGCAACTCCTCACAGATACTCTTGTTGGGCACAGGAATGATCCCTGCTGTAAAATATTAGTGCAAAAAGTGTAATGACATGCCCCTGTTAAACAGGGGCAGAAAAATTGGGCCTTGGGTGGTGGTGGTGGTGCCCTGAACCAAAAATATTGTTGGAAGCTAGCATCATCAAGATTGAGGAGGAATAGGATAGTCAGCATATGCAGTCTTCAAGGGATCCCACATCCATAGCAAATTCAATCAGTTACATCAGCATCGGGTGCTTGATAGCTGCTGACCCAAGGCTGATTCATTCTTTATGAATATCAGCGGAGTCTGTAGACAGGCGCACTCTTTGATCTGTTACAAACCCTCCAGCAGCACTGAATGTGCATTCGAAAAGCATTCTGGATGCAGGACAGCTAGTTCTGGCCAGTGGTTCGTTCTCAAGACCCAGTAACCCAGAGGATGCTCTGTTGAAAAGGTCTCCAAGTCTGCTCTTGCCCCTAGATATTCCTGCACCATGTAATGCAGACACTGGCAATGGTTCTTGAACCGATCAGACCTTGGCACTGAGGACTAAAAAATTGTTTAAAGGCATCGGTCAGCTGGCCACCTTCTCCACCGCACTTTCCTTGACTTAACGAAGCCTCAGCAACACGTTGTCCAGCACCAGGAAAATGTACAGGGTCTGGAAATGCTTTCTTCAAGGCCTCCTGAAGATGTTTCATCCTCTGTTCCTTCTGCGAAGGCAGGATGAGTTCTGCAACCTTACCCTTGTAACGTGGATCAAGAAAGGTTGCCAGCCAGTAATTATTCCTCTCCTTGATACCACGAATCCTAGGATCCTTTTGCAGGCATTGCAGAATCAGGAAGGACATGCAGAGTAAGTTTGCAAATGATTTTGCATACGATTTTGCGTCCTCTTGGTCACTAAGGATCACACGATCTGACCTTCACCCAGCCATGTACAACTCCTTTGGTTTCTGGGGACTGAAAACCATCCCTTAAAGACTGCTGTTGAGTGTTATCCTCTACATCCATGCTTACACAGTCCTCCACCTTATCTTCCTGTGTGCTTGGCGGGCCTGTAGGAATGCTATCTGGATAAAGGGAGCCTTGAGAGCAAACAATGTCCTCCTCTTCCTCAAGCTGTTCTGGCTCAAATTCCTTGTCCATGATTCCAAGAAGCATGTGCTCCAACAGGAAGACTAGAGGGACAGTGTCACTGATGCATGCATTGTCGCTACTCACCATCCTTGTGGCCTCCTCAAATAGTGACAGGACAGTGCATGCATCCTTGATCAGTGGCCACTGGTGTGGTGAAAAGTAGCCAAGCTCCTATGACCCTGTCCTGGTGCCATACTCGCTTTTGCTGTGTGTGCAGCCACTGCAGCATTGCCAACATTGAGTTCTACCTTGTGGACATGTCACAAAGGAGGCGATTGGTGGGCAGGTTGCATTCCCTTTGAATGTCAGCCAGCCGAGCACTGGTATTGTATGACAGGCGGAAATGACCACAGACTTTTCTGGTCTGCCTCCTGTAAGCAGAATGAGGCCAACAAAGAATAGAACACAGTACCTACAGTGAAATATGGTGGAGGTTCAATGATGTTTTGGGGTTCTATTGCTGCTTCTGGCACTGGGTGCCTTGAATGTGTGCAAGGCATCATGAAATCTGAGGATTACCAAAGGATTTTGGGTCACACTGTAGAGCTCAGTGTCAGAAAGCTGGGTTTGCGTTCCGAGATCTTGGGACTTCCAGCAGGACAATGACATCAAACATACGTCAAAAAGCACCCAGAAATGGATGGCAACAAAGCGCTGGACAGTTCTAAAGTGGCCAGCAATGAGTCTAGATCTAAACCCATTGAACACCTGTGGAGAGATCTTAAAATTGCTGCCCTTCCAATAAGAGAGACCTGGAGCAGTTTGCAAAGGAAGAGTGGTCCAAAATTCTGGGTGAGAGGTGTAAGAAACGTTTTACCGGCAAGTTGGAAAAATTGGTCCGTTTGATATTCCGATGCAGACCACACACAGTCGGAATATCTGACAAAACGGTCCGATAGGAAACATTCCGACAAAATTTCTGACCGTGTGTACAAGGGCTAAGGGAATAAATATGTGTATAGCAAAACATGTGTTCCTGCAATACTTTTCTGTGAGAAATACTTGATTTTCTGGAAAAATGTCTGGGGTGCCAACAAGTTCAGCCATGACTGTACCTTCATTCCTTTCAGTGCTAGTTTTTGAGAGGACTGGAGATAAAGTGGGGTTGGAGATCCCAGATGAGGAGCAAGGAGAAGTCTGCCTTTTTCCTTGTCTTTCAAGTGCTGTTGCCAACGGACTGCATGGCAGGTTGTCATATGTCTGGTCAAGCATGTGGTGCTCAAGCGGCTGCTGTTTTGGCCATGCTTGTTCCGCATAGGTTGGCATAGACATAGGTTGCAAACAGCAATGGTGCGATCTGCTGCACACGTGTCGAAAAAACAGCTCACACCAAGGAACTTATAAAAGTCAGCGGGGAGTCTGCAGCGCCCTGCACCTGCGGAACTCTGTGGTGTGATGCAATAGGGTGGCTGCCCTTAAGCTGCCCCCTAGAGGACATCCTGCCTCACTGGAGTTGTGCATCCTCTTCCTCCTCCTTTATTCTCTCAGGCACCCAAGTACAGTCAGTGACCTCATCATTCCCTCCTTCCTCATCACTGGAGCAAACTTGGCAGTATGCTGCAGCTGGGGGAACATGACTGCCAGTTTCTTGTCCTTCTTGGGCATCCCCTCTCTCTAGGCTCAGGCTCACGTTACTCCCCTCCCCAACCTGGAAACCAACATCGGAGCCTTCAAATCACCGCACATCCTTCAGCAGCATGCACCCAACACTTTGGTCGAATAATTCTGGGGACTTCTGCGTGCATGATGGTGCGGCTACAGAAGTGACTGTGGACAAGGAGCTGGTGGAACAGGCAGCTTTGGCAGCTGCATTGGAAGGCAAACTACTCTAAGCCTGGGTGACAGAGGATGAGGAGGATGAGGACGGCTTTGTTATCCACTCCACCAACTCTTCTGCATGTTCTTGCTCAATAACACAGCCAGCAGCAGCAAAAAAAGGACAAGCGTGCACCACAGCCACCTGCAGAGGATGCACCATGTCCACGACCAGCACTGTTGACTGTAGACACAGAGGCTGAACTGTATTAGCAACTGTACTATGGCTGCACTGTATTGTGTACTGTGTACACCACCAGAAGCGTAGTAGAAACTGTACACACTGTATTAGATACTGTGTACACCGCCTGTACTATTTTAGAAACTGTACACCACGGAATGCACTGAAGATATAGGCTACACTGGATGCAATTTTTAGGAAATACACTTACAGAAAAACACAATATAATACCAAATTGTTTGGTAATAAATAAAAGATGATGTTATGACGAGTAAATAGATACCTAATATGTCACACTTTAAAATTGCTCTCACTTGTGGTATGGCGCCAGACTACGTTACTTAAAAATTTCCATAGGTGATGCTTTATAAGCTTTTACAGGGCTCACTACCTGGTCGGAGGCCAGAGTGCTAAGAGGGCTTCCCTTGTGGCTGAGTGCAGAGCACCCCTGAAGGTGATAATAGAAGATGCAATGCCTAAAGAAGCACGTTGCCAGATGTGGTAGCCTGATGAGTCATGGAGATGATCACCAGATGATGGCAGGAACAAGCAGGATGCACTGCAGGGCCCCTCAGAAGTTCCAGGTGTACTTGGCAGCAGGGCGAGACAGGAAGCAGGATCAGGAGCCAGGCCAGTGGTCATGCATGGGTGATTAGTCAGGAGTAGGGTTGCCGCCACATCCCTTTAAACCCGAACAAATATTAATTACACAGGTTCTGTGGCTGATTAAGGTGGTAATTAAACTCACTTAGTGCCTTCAATTAGCCACAGAACCTATGTAATTAATATGTGTTTGGGTTTAAAGAGATGAGGTGGCAACTCTAGTCTGGAGCAGAGTGGTTAGCAGGAGCAGGAACAAGCCATGATCATACACAGAGAATCAGACAGCAGTGGAGTCAGTACTGCAAGCTGGGGTCATACACAGGTAATCAGGCAGCAGCAGAATCAGTAGCACAAGCCGGGTCAGAGCCAGGGATGGAGAGAAAACAGGACAAAGGCAAGGCATTTCAGTATTAGGAAATCCAATATCAGAATATACAGACGCACAGGAACACAGGGGGGCTGATGATCATCCAGCAAATAGTGGGCACCATCACACATGCACATTCACCAATTCGGGCTGCCGCACGCATGCTTGTGCCAGTGCGCCAATGCACATGGCAGTGCACAGGATGCGGCCATGCCTAGTATTGGTGACATCAACAGGCTACCAGTTTAGAGTTCCACAGGAGGTCTGGTGCTAGAATAATTGCTCTCATTAGGGATGAGCTTCGTGTTCGAGTCGAACGTACGTTCGACTCGAACATTGGCCGTTCGGCCGTTCGGCGAATTCCGAACGTTTTGGCCGTTCGCGTCAAAATTCGAGTGACGCGCGCGCGGACCACAATGCACTGCGTTGACGCAGTGCATTGCTGCCCGATGATTGGCCAAGCATGCACTGTGACCCCGCATGCTTGGCCAATCGCAGCGCCGGCAGCGAGGAGAGCCATGATTGGCCACAGGCATCCTGCCTGTGGCCAATCATAGCTCAGGCTGTGTAGTGCACGCCCCACACTATATAAGGCCGCCTTTAAGGCGGCCTCCTGTAGTGTGTTACTTTGCATCTGAAGCAGTGGGTGTTCTGTGTACCTTCAACACAGTACACACCAATCGTTTTTGGCTGATTTCCTATCTTGCTGCTGTGTAGTGGTTGTTGTCTGTGCCCTGACTGCAGTATACACCACTATATTCACCTCACCTATATAGCTAGTGATCTAGCTTTAACCACTTAACAACTGCCCATTGCCGATTAACGGCTTCAGGGCGGTTGTTTAACTCAGAGAGGCCGTTAATTAACGGCCTCCCAGAATTCTGCTCTCGCGTGCCCCGAGGTGTGCGCACTCGAGAGCATCCGTGACCGCCGGGTCCATAGGACCCGGCGCATCACGGTAAACGGCCGCTCATAGCGGCCGTTTACCACGTGATTGCTCCGTCAAATGACGGAGTGATCACTTGAAAACAAACCGGCGTCATGTTATGACGCCTGTTCCTACCTCCCCTTTCTGTACCGATCGGTACAGCGGAGGGGAAAGAGATCGGTGTCAGCAGCGATGTGGGCTGCATCTGCAGTGCCCACATCGCTGCTCACCGAATTTAACCCCTCAATTCCCTGCCAATACTCTGCAATACCAGTGCATACTCTGCAGTACCCTGCCATTACTCTGCAGTACCCCGCCATTACTCTGCAGTACCCCGCCATTACTCTGCAGTGCAGTACCCCGCCATTACTCTGCAGTGCAGTACCCTGCCATTACTCTGCAGTGCAGTACCCTGCCATTACTCTGTAGTACCCCGCCATTACTCTGCAGTGCAGTACCCCGCCATTACTCTGCAGTGCAGTACCCTGCCATTACTCTGCAGTGCAGTACCCCGCCATTACTCTGCAGTACCCCGCCATTACTCTGCAGTGCAGTACCCCGCCATTACTCTGCAGTGCAGTACCCCGCCATTACTCTGCAGTGCAGTACCCTGCCATTACTCTGCAGTGCAGTACCCTGCTATTACTCTGTAGTACCCCGCCAATACCCCGCCAATACTCTGTAATACCCTGCCATAAATTGCCATACCCAGCCATACTCAGAGATACCCAGCCATACTCGGTGATACCCTGAAATACCCAGCCATAGACGCCCCCCACCCCTCACCGCCCTCCGGTGCTTCTACCAACTCGCCAGTACGATCAAAGCCAGAATCTTTTTTTTATTTTTTATTTCAGGCTTCCCAGCCTAGAGGTGAGATGTGGGGTCATATTGACCCCCCAGATTTCACTGTAAAGAGGACCTGTCACCCCATATTCCTATTACAAGGGATGTTTACATTTCTTGTAATAGGAATAAAAGTGATCAAAAATATATTTTTGGGAAAAAAAATGTCAAACTAAAATAAATAAAGTAAAATGAACAATAAAAAAATAAAATAAAAATTAAAGCGCCCATGTCCCCATGTGCTCGCATGTGCCACACATGTGAGGTATCGCCGAGAATGTTAGAGCGAGAGCAATAATTCTAGTCCTAGACCTCCTCTGCAACTCAAAACATGTAACCAGTAAAAAAATATTTAAAGCGTCGCCTATGGGGATTTTTTAAGTAGCGACGTTTGGCGCCATTCCACGGGCATGTGCAATTTTGAAGAGTGACATGTTTGATATCTATTTACTCAGCATAACTTCATCTTTCACTTTATGCAAACATTGGGCTAACAAGTGGTTAATAATAGAGCTTGCAGTCAGTAGTGTTAGGAGTGCGTGCTGTCTGCGTGCTCTGTACCCAGTACATACCGCTATAATATAGGGCAGGCCCCTACTTTCAAACATCCAACTTACAAACATCTCCTACTTGCAAACGCAAGGAGACAGCAGCAAGTGAGATGAAAAAAGATGGACGACAAAACAAATTATACAGGGGTGATAACCCTTCCCTATGTTTTCCAAAAAGCTTAAAGATAGTTTTTTTGACTGGAGCTACACTTTAAAAATGTACCGGTTGAAAATGACAAACAGATTCAACTTAACACAACAAACCTACACAGTCCCTGTCTTGTTTGCACCGCCTGTATACTGCTGTTCTGAGTATATAGGGCCTGGGGGCCACACGCATTTCCTTTTTTTAATATGGGTACGGGGTTCCCCTTAATATGCGTACAAGACCCAAATAGGCTGGTAATGGGCAGGGAGGGCTACCCATGCCATGTTTCTCAATGATTTTCAACCATATTGCAGGAACCAGATATAACATTAAAACCGCAAGCAGTTTTAAATGGTGTTATTTCCGTTTAATGTCATTTTGTGCAGGGACTGTTCTAAACACGGGAAACACGTGGCACTTCACAGGCATACTACAGACACCCCGCAGGCACCATATTTAAAGGAATATTTCACTTTTTTTTTTTCACTTTAATCGTCATTAAAATCAGTGCTCCCGCCAAAACGGTAGTTTTTAAAACTTTTTTTTGCAGTGACCCATGTCCCCTGAGGCAGGAGGCAGGTCCCCAAACCCTTTTTAGGACACTATCTTGCATATTAGCCGTTAAAATGAGCACTTTCCAATTCGAACGTTCGAGTCCCATAGACTTCAATGGGGTTCTAACGTTCGTACCGAACGCGGGGGTCGTTCGCAAGTTCTGGTGCGAACCGAACCGGGGGGGTGTTCGGCTCATCCCTAGCTCTCATTATAACATTTGCAGGGATACCTCACATGTGTGGTGCGAACACCGTTTACATATGCATGCACAATCTACATTTCATTACTTTATTTATTTTTTATCTTTTTAAAAAAATAATAAAATATATATTCAGTGTGCATCTTTATGTGTAGTTAAATAAGATAAAAATAATAATGATAATTGCAAGCTGAACACTATAAGCTCAACACACAATACATCGATAAGATTAAAAGACAGGAACAGTGCAACGCAAAAACCAAATCAATAATATATAATTAAAAAGGCCATTTATCAGAAAAGTTCATAATTGTCAGAATCCACATGATATCTGCCACTGTGAGGAAGCGCGTCCAAATACAGGCATGCAGGTGTCAGAGTGAATCCAATCCCTCCATCAAAGACATTAGCAGCTGCTCACCTCCTTTATGTGATCAGAATGGTCTCAATGCACTTTCCTCAATGTGGGGAAACAAATCCTCCCATGGACAATCAGCAGCAAAGATAATGATCCCTCCATATATTTAAAGGATAAAATAAGACAACATCTAGTGCTCTGTGCTAGATTCAGATTTTTTTTTAAAAAGGTTAAAAAAAAATGTACAAGTTAAGCACTTATATCAAGTGCATATAAGGAGTACTTGAGATACAAATGGTCAACCAAAAATATGACCGTCGTATTCTGTTTTAAGAGCTGTGCGATATGATGTTAACCTGTTATTTGAAATGTAATAAAAAATAAAAATGAAAAAAATAAAAAATATATGATCATCGGTGACATCATACATCGTCCCCCATACGCATTACGTCCTGGGCAGGACTTCATCAGAGGAAACCTTTTTTTTAAATCAACTTTATTGCTATAATAGCATGGGCAGTGACAGGTACTTTTTACTTAGTCATCTTTTAGACACCAGATCTCTCCTCTGCCCTTAACAGCATCTGATCAAAACGAGATTGGTTTATCAGATGTTTTGACAGGCTGGTAACGGCTTGTTTACAATAAACCAAAAACAGAAGTAGCCAAATACTCATCGCTTCTGGTTTCTTTGACCATAGAGATGATTGGAGAAACAAAATGATACCCCAGCTCCACTGCCAATATGAAAGTCCATGAGCTGTGATCTGGTGCTATAGCCAGGACGTTCAGGACCCCAAATACAATACTTGAATCAAAAAGGGCCGGCAAATACAGATGATTGGGGACATTATGTTCCTCGGTCATATCTCTGGCTTCAGTCCTGGACTACTTGGTGGGACAAGAGAGCACCAGAAAGGCAGGAAGGGACCTCTAATGCCACGTACACATGACCGGACTTTCCGGCAGACTAGGTCCGACAGTCTTCCCGATGGACATGGCCACACACAAACGGAGTAAGCCCTTGTACACATGATCGGAGATTCCAACGGAATGTGTCCAATCGGATAATTTTGTCGGATATTCCGACTGTGTGTGGTCTGCATCCGACTGTTTCCGTTGGAATATCTGTCGGACCAAATTTTCCAACTTGCCGGAAATATTTTCCGACAAAATGCTCCGATAGGACATACTCCGATCAAGTGTAGAGAATTTAGATCGGACAAAGTGCCACGCATGCTCAGATCAAATTCCTACATCAAAGCTATTGGCTACTAGCCTGAATGTAGTCCCATCGTAACGAAATTACGTCATCACGTTCTGAAAGATCGGATTCTCCGACAACTTTGTCCGACCGTGTGTATGCAACAGTTTTGGACAAGATCCGTCGGACAAAATCCAATGGATTTGGTTGTCGGAATCTCCAATCGTGTGTACAAGGGCTAAGTCTGTTCAAAAGTCCGTTCATTTTGAACGTGATGACATAAGACGGGACTAAGAAAGGAAGTTCAATAGCCAGTAGCCAATAGCTTCCCTTGCGTCATATTTGATCCATCGGACCAGCATACAGACAAACGGTTTTCCCAATAGCGATTGAGTCAGTAGGACAGATTTGAAACATGTTCTATTTCTAGTTCCGTCTGATTTTTTTTTTTACGAAAAATCCAAAAAAAAAGCAATCCAGCAGCTTTTTAGGCATTCTCCTGCCCCCTCATTCATCGGTACCATAATAATACAAACACATAGGTAAATATAAAGAAAATATAAAAATATAAAATGTAAGGAAAAAAATATAGTTAAATCCAAATGGAAAAATAATTTATAATTACAATTCATCTTGTGGTGAAAAACACGTCTTGTGGATGAAGTTTAAACATTTGCTACCCCCAAGTACGTGTGAGTGACGGCATGTTTTGAAGAGGCTTTACTAAGTAGCCGGATTATTATTTTAACAGATTTACCCAAATATGTCCAGACGTGGCCTGGAAAGGTACACAAACTAGGAAAAAAGCAACCACAATGTATACATCTTGTCTTTTGATGCTGCCACCTCTAACCCCTGCCGCCTTAGGCAGCCTGTCACTTCTACATTTGCCGGGAGCTATTCTAATGTGTATCATGTGCAACCTAGAATCCACTTCCAGTTTGAACTTCTTTGTTTTTATAGTTGTTGCTCTTTGACAAGTTTTTTCGTGAGCTTAAAAAAAAAAAAAATCACAGTCACACTGACCTTGGATATTTACTTGAAAACATGGCTAAAAAGAACCCTTTAACCTCCATGCATAGTACAAAAGCTGGAGATGCTTACAGGGACAACTTTGAACAGCGACAAACAAACTCTATAAAAATACCAAAAAATGAAAGTAAAAGATGTATAAACAAGGTCAAGCACCCACTTTTCTAAAAATACCCGTCTTCAAATATTTCTAGAATTCTTTTTTTTTTTTTTTTTCAAAATGTTATGAATGCTCATGAGATCATATACTATGAGAAGAAAACACAAGATATAGTAGCGTTAACCTTGTAGCTCTCCTTTAAATGACAGTTTTTTATTGAAGTCACAACAAATAACCAAACGGATCAAATTGGAAGTGAGTCTTGAGAACAGACAGGGTCCTTTTTTTTCTTCTTTTTCTCAGTGGATATGGCTGTAGGAAGAGAAAACAAAAATTAAGAAAGAACGGTTTTCATCTTTTTGCCCCCAAAAAGCTGGCAAAATATCATGTTGCCGTTAATAGGTTTGTACAGATGGGTGCTGGATTTTTCAATTGTTCTACCAAATGACAAATTATACTCCATAAAATGCCTTTAAAAACCAGACATACACCCGTGATTTGGTGATTAGCTTGGACAGGAGGCTTGATGCCTAGCAGATAAATTTGGCCTTGAGATCTCCAGAGTTTGTTTTACAACATTACTGTATGTGTTAGTGTAACATATAGCATAGATGGAATTTTCAAAAATAGGAATTGTTATATTAGTTTACATAAATAAATGACGTAAGGAAACACCGGGACCTGGCTTGGGTTTCAAAATGGGCAGCCCAGTCTTTTAATAGCTTTGGTTGTTGAGCATCCTTTCTACCTTCTGAATTAGAAACAAGAGTGATGGTAGAAAAAAGCCCAAGTTGTCCATCAAGCCTGCTTCTTTTTTATTTTATTTTTTTGAGTTATATATATTACCAAAAGTTTTGGAACATCTGCCTTTACCCGCACATGAACATTCATGGCATCCCAGTCTTAGTCCATAGCAGTGGCAGCTGGTGCTTTTTTTGGGGGGGGGGGGGGGGGGGCACAAACAAAAAGAATTCTGAAAAAAAAAAACATCAATTGCAGCCTCACTGTACCATCAATCACCGCCACTGTACCATCAAACGCAGCCACTGTACCATCAATTGCCACCACTGTACCATCAAACGCAACCACTGTGCCATCAATTGCCGCCACTGTGCCATCAAACGCAGGCACTGTGCTCATCAATTGCCGCCACTGTGCCATCAAATGCAGGCACTGTGCCCATCAATTCCCACCACTGTATCATCAAACGCAGGCACTGTACCCATCAATTGCCACCACTGAACCATCAAACGCAGCCACTGTGCCATCAATTTCCGCCACTGTGCCATCAAACACAGGCACTGTGCCCATTAATTGCCACCACTGTGCCATCAAACGCAGGCACAGTGCCCATCAATTGCCACCACTGTACCATCAAATGCAGGCACTGTGCCCATCAATTGCCACAACTGTACCATCAAACACAGCCACTGTGCCATCAAATGCTGCCACTGTGCCCATCAAATGCAGCCACTGTGCCCATTAAATGCAGCCACTGGGCCCATTAAACGCAGCCACTGGGCCCATCAAACGCAGCCACTGGGCCCATCAAACGCAGCCACTGTGCCCATCAAATGCTCTCACTGTGCCCCATCAAATGCTGCCAGTGTGCCCCCCGCCCAGAGGCAGACTGACCATTTGGCTACTTGGGCACTGCCTGCGAGCCCCGGGCCACTAGGGGGCCCCATCAGGGTTCCCAGCCTCAGTAAAAGCAGGGACAGTATGTAAAAATCTGCATTACTTTTTACTCTTTTTGACTCTGAAATGTCCCTTACCGACATCCTTTTGGTCTGAAAATCCAGAGATTATAGCTGCCCCAACTCTCCAGTACCTTCTCAGCCAATAGAAACATGTCTGTGTATACTGTGTGATTGTATACTGTGTGTGTATACTGTGTGGCCCCATATTCTCTGATTGCCTGGGGGGCCCATAATCTCCTATTGCCCAGGGGCCCCATAATCTCCTATTGCCCGGGGGCCCCATGAGTTGTCAGTCCGCCCCTGCCCCCGCCCACTGCCTGCACTTACCATGTCTTGGTGGGACAACTCCTCGATGCTCCACGATGTCTTCTCCTATCCTCTGTTCCTGTCCTCTGCTATGATTGAACACCTGATAGGCGTCCAATCACAGCACTTGTTGTTTCAGCCAATCAGGTGATGGGTAACAGATCCCAGCAGGCAATGAGCAGTAGCTCTTATGTGTCCTCTTCTCCATCACGATGGCTTCCGCCGTGCGTCTCCTCTCTCCTCCTCATAGGTGCAAGGCATCAAATAGGATCGCTTGTCCTTTCAGCCAATCACAATATTCATTTGCTATTCTCACACAACTGGGTGGACTTGGAGCACAGTGCTCTGCGTCCCAAGCCCACCCTTTTTTGCGGCCTATTAGAGCCTCTGGCTCTAATCATGTGCTTAAAGAAAAAAACACCCTCCTCCCATTGTTATTGGATGGGGGGGGGGCAGCACCCGTGCGCCTCTAATGGATGGGCCGCCACTGTTTACCACATTAATTAAAGCGGTTCTAAAGTCACAAGTTTTTTTTATCTTAATACCTGCATTAGTGTAAAAAACAAACAAAAAAAAAAACTCTCATTATCTGTCTGTATCCCCTCTCCCTAAATACTTATCTGAGTCCTGTATCAACCAAGAGCTGTGCCTGTCTGAAGCAGCGCTGTTCTTTCTTCCTGGTCTCTCAGTTCAAATTGGCTTCCGCCACTGTCCATCAAATCCAAGGTGGAGGGAGTGGGGGATGGGACCGAGCCACGGTGTGTGTGTCTATAGATAAACACAGCCCAGCATGGGATCAAGCCTACACCTCTGCCCCCATGGCAAGAGGCTTGCAATGGGGCAGACACAGAAGAGGAGGAGCCAATCTCTATTTTTTAATTTAAGTAAAAATCTTTGGAACCTTTACAATCACTTTAAAGGGTTTGTAAATGCAGAAGGTTTTTCACCTTAATGCATTCTATGCATTAATGTAAAAAACCTTCTGGGTGCAGCTTACTTACAGGACTTAAACCCCATCTCGATTCAGCGATGTGCATGAGAGCAGCAGCTTTCCTGGGTCTTGCTTTCCTCATTGGTTCACACAGTGCTGTCATGCACAGCCAGTGAGCCAATGAGGAGCGAGCAGGGTCAGGGGAGCGAACCTGTTTGAGTGCCCCCATAGCAAGAGGCCTGCTATTGGGGACACTCGGCGAGGGGGGAGGAGCATAGACCTCTGTCAGGGGACCCAAAAAGAGGAGGATCAGGGTTGCTCTGTACAATACCATTACACAGAGCAAGTACGTATAACATGTTTGTTATTCAAAAAAAAAGAAAAAAAAAATAGAACTTTTAGAATCACTTTAAGCTCTGAGGAAAATTTCCTTGCAAAGTGCAATTTTTCTTGCAAAGAAGTCTATTTGCCTTCAGCAAGTCAGCAGGTTTGTTATCTTAATGCATTCTATGCATTAAGATAAAAAGCCTTCTGTGTGGAGCAGCCCCCCATATCACCCCTAATACTTACCTGAGGTTCATCTAGATCCAGTGATGTTGTAGGAGCTGCCTGGGACTCCCTCCCTCATTGCCTGAGACAGCAGTGCGGTCATTATCTTCCTGGCCAATCGTCCTAAGACTCCCTGGCCAATCGGGTCTCAGGACCTGCTTCCTGATTGGCCCGGGAGGATAATCAGGAAGACAATAGCAAATATAAATTTCCTATTGTCACACAACTGAGTGGGCTCCAGGCACAGTGCTCTGCGCCCCGAGCCAACCCTTTTTTGAAGCCAATTAGATCCTCAGGCCCTAATCATGTGCTTCAAGAAACAAAAAACCCTATTGGAATCAATGCGTGTAGATTAGGGGCCGGGTGCATGGATTAGGGAGGGCGGCACCCCTGTGCACACATGCAAAAGAGATATTTACCTCCTACAAGGCTATTTAAAACACCTAAACATTTTCAAAATATATGGATTTGGTCACACCATATTGTTATATGGTGCTTAAGCCCACTTACTGTGAAAAAGTACCGCATAGTTAGTGGGTCCTATTCTATCCATAGAATTGGAGATCCTGCTTCTCTGAACCATGGGAGACATACACTCCTCTATATTTGAGAACTAAAGGACTCCATCTATGACACAGGTGGACACTAGGGATGAGCCGAACACCCCCCGTTCGGTTCGCACCAGAACCTTAGAACGGACCAAAAATTCGTACAAACTTTAGAACCCTTTTAAAATCTATGGGACTCGAACGTTCAAAATCAAAAGTGCTAATTTTAAAGGCTAATATGCAAGATATGCAACAGACAACACCAGCAATAAGGGGTATCTTCAGGTGTATACTGTGCTGGAGGCACACAACACCCACTTTAACTCCTGCAGATATTTGTATTAGAGAATACCAGCAATAAAGGGTAGATACAGGTGTATACTTTGCTGTGCTGGAGGCACACAACACCCACTAACTCCTGCAGATGCCTGTATTAGAGAACACCAGCATAAAACGGTAGATACAGGTGTATACTGTGCTGGAGGCACACAACACCCACTTTAACTCCTGCAGATGCCTGAACACTGTCCCTGCCTATCTTGCTATTTCCCTGCACGCCAGAACACACTACACAAGGCCGCCGCGCTGGCAGCCTTATATAGTGTGGGGCGTGTACTAAACCCCTTGAGCTATAATTGGCCACAGGCATCCTGCCTGTGGCCAATTATGGCTTTCCTCGCTGCTGGCACTGTGATTGGCCAAGCATGCGGGGTCACAGTGCATGCTTGGCCAATCATGAGCCAGCAATGCACTGCGATGGCGTAGTGCATTGTGGGCCGTTCGTGCCACACAAATTTGGTACGAATGGTCCACAAAGTTCTGAATTCGCCGAACAGACGAACGGCCGATGTTCGAGTCGAACACCGAGCTCATTCCTAGTGGACACTAATGAGAGGCAATGATGAGGGAGTGGGGTGGATGGGCCACCACTATAATCCACTATGACCAAAAAAAAAGGCCAAACAATTCTGGAGGAGAGTTAAAGCAAAGATTGTTATAGAACCTCCATTCTGGAACGCCTCTTGCGATTCATTAAGCACTAACACCTAAACAATGCTCTTTGTTAAGGCCACATTGAGAACATTCACCAGATTTAATCCTAGTGTTTCCATTACAATGAAGCTCATAGAACAAAGCAGATTTTTAATTCTTTACAGATCATTTTATAGATTTTCTTTTTAAGTTTTTGTATTTTAAACAATAAAAGACAACTAGCGCGATTATCTTAGTTTTACGTTCTTAGTTTTTCCTTCCATCTCACTTTGGCATTCAGAAGCTCCTGAATACATCTCGAACTCATCTAAACAAATCCATCCCACTTTCATGTTCCCTAACCAAATTATTTGCTTTCTACTGATGACAAAAGACAAGCACTTTGTCATTGTTTGCCTGTTGAGCATTGATGGATCTACTGTTGAATGGGTATTGGGTTTTAGTTAAACACGACAGAGCAAAAGATTTATAGCCAATGGTCACAGGAGTTGTCTGAATGGCCCAAGAACGGTTGGGTGGTCAAATGTGTAAGCGCTATTCTCCACTGGTAAATAACCAGTCAGTGTTTCACCTTCATTACACAGCTCTGAAAGCAGAGTATTGGGAGGTCTATAATGACTTTCTATGTAAATAACAAGCAGTGTGGATCTGTCCTCTGTCAGGGATACAACTCTAATGAGGATAAATTGTATTCTAATCAAGGTATGTCATTACTTTTTAATTTGCTGCTTTCAAAGGGGGGCTCTTCTCTCTGCAAAAGGATTTTCGGTTGAGAAACGGGGATAGCATATTCATGTGCATAGCACTGCCTAGAATACGTTTCTCTTTTTTAATATGTTTTCCCCTTAAACAATAAAAAAAAGAAAAAACTTGTCATAATTAATATTACTACACTTCTTTTTTTATATAAAACTTTGGCGGGGGGATTGAAGGAGTGCAACTGGATTCCATAGGTAACCTTCAAACTTGTCCTCTTGTTCATTCACTCCTAATGCCCCGTACACACGAGCGGATCTTCTGTCTGAAAAAACTTGGATGGTTTTTCCGACGGAATTCCACTCAATCTTGGCTTACATACACACGGTCACACAAAAGTTCTCTGAACTTTTGACCGTCAAGAACGCGGTGACTAGGGATGAGCTTGGTGTTTGACTCGAATGCACGTTCAACTCGAACATCGGCCATTCGTCTGTTTGGCAAATTCAGAACTTTATGGACCGTTCGCACCAAATTCATGTGGCAACGGCCCACAATGCACTATGCCATAGCAGTGCATTGCTGGCTCATGATTGGCCAAGCATGTACTGTGACCCCGCATGCTTGGCCAATCACAGCGCCGGCAGCGAGGAGAGGCATAATTGGCTACAGGCAGGATGCCTGTGGCCAATCATAGCTCAGGCTGTGTAGTACACTGTGGCTGTGTAGTACACGCCCGCTGTGTAGTACACAGGGGGTTTAGTACACGCCTCACACTATATAAGGCTGCCAGCACGGCGGCCTTGTGTAGTGTGTTCCGGCGTGCAGGGAAAGTGTGTTCTTTTCTCAGGCATCTTAAAGTTAAAGTGGTGTTGTGTGCCACCAGCACAGTATACACCTGTATCTACCCTTTATTGCTGGTGTTCTCTAATACAGGCATATGCAGGAGTTAGTGGGTGTTGTGTGCCTCCAGCACAGCACAGTATACACCTGTATCTACCCTTTATTGCTGGTGTTCTCTAATACAGGCATCTGCAGGAGTTAAAGTGGGTGTTGTGTGCCTCCAGCACAGTATACACCTGAAGATACCCCTTATTGCTGGTGTTGTCAGTTGCTGGCGGAATTTCCGATTGTGTGTACGTGGCATAAGACTGATAAAATTAGGAAATCTTATGCCCCTGAGGTTATACCTCTTCTGAGGGGGGAGATGTGGTACTTGTCTTTTAGTACAACAATCGGTAATTTAAAAAATAAATAAATAATAATGGGTAATCCTCTATATAGTATCATACCTCCCAACATTTTGAGATGGGAACGAGGGACACCTACTATCAAATGTATGTAGGCATAAGACATAATAATACCACCAAAAGAAAGCTCTATTTGTGGGGAAAAAAACAGGATGCAAATTTTGTTTGGGTACAACTTCGCACAACTGCGCAATTGTCAGTTAACCACTTGAGACCCGCGCTATAGCCGAATGACGGCTACAGCGCGGATCTCCTTTGCCGGGACTACGTCTATTGACGTCGTCCCGTGCACGAGCGGCCTGCGCGCCCCCTGAGGGTGCTCTGTCTATGAGACTCGCCTGATCACTGATCCGATCAGTCCTGATCACGGCCAGCCCTGCCAGTGCCCACCTGCCCCCTGCCAGTGCCCATATGCCCCCTGCTTTGCCACATCAATAAAAAATGTGTCCCCCCCTGTCAGTGCCACCCAGCAGTGCCCACAGTGCCACCCATCAGTGCCCACAGTGCCACCCATCAGTGCCCACAGTGCCACCCAGCAGTGCCCACAGTGCCACCCAGCAGTGCCACCCATCAGTGCCCACAGTGCCACCCAGCAGTGCCCACAGTGCCACCCAGCAGTGCCACCCAGCAGTGCCACCCAGCAGTGCCCACAGTGCCACCCAGCAGTGCCACCCAGCAGTGCCCACAGTGCCACCCAGCAGTGCCCACAATCTGCCTCAACATAGGTGCTGCACCCCAGTGCCACATATCTGTGCCCATCAGTGTCATCTACCAGTGCCCATCAGTGCCCAGCAGTGCCGCCCATCAGTGCCCAGCAGTGCCACCTATCAGAGCCACCTATCAGTGCCACCTATCAGTGCCCATCAGTCCCATCTATCAGTGATACCTATCAGTGCCCCTTAGTGCCACCCATCCGTGCCACCCATCTGTGCCACCCATCCGTGCCATCTTATCTGTGCCCATAGAACAATATGGTAACCGGGGCAATTGGCGCTACCTACAAATAAAACTCCTTACATGTATGTATGTAAATATATAATCCCGAATATATCATGTATTCATCCTAAAGAATATATATATAATAAAAAGGGGTATAACCCAAAAAATCCTGCTATTCTGCGATTTTTAATTTGCAAGCAAAATCGCAGAATAGCAGGATTTTTTGGGTTATACCCCTTTTTATTATATATATATTCTTTAGGATGAATACATGATATATTCGGGATTATATATTTACATACATACATGTAAGGAGTTTTATTTGTAGGTAGTGCCAATTGCCCCGGTTACCATATTGTTCTATTTTTTGGAGGAAACACCTATTGGAGTTTCTTTCCTTGTGGGTGGCAGCAACCTAATGATATAACTAGTATTTGGCTGTAGCCACTGTTATTGCTAACCTTTCTTACTTCCCACCGTTGTTGAGCGCGGTTTTCCTTAATTTTATACTTATCTGTGCCCATGTTTGCCCATCAGTGCCGCCTTATCTGTGCCCATCGGTGCCGCCTTATCTGTGCCTATTAGTGCCGCCTTAACTATGCCTATCAGTGCCCACCAATGCAGCCTATCAGTGCCGCCTCATCAGCGCACTTCAATGAAGGAGAAAAATGACCTGTTTGCAAAATTTTATAACAAACTATTAAACATGATTTTTTTTTTTTGCATCTTTTTTTGTTTGTTTAGCAAAAAATAAAACTCCCAGCTGTAATTAAATACCACCAAAAGAAAGCTCTATTTGTGGGAAAAAAAATGATAAAAATTTCATTTGGGTACAGTGTTGTATGCCCGCGCAATTGTCATTCAAAGTGCATCAGCGCTGAAAGCTGAAAATTGGTCTGGGCATGAGGGGGGTTTAAGTGCCCAGTAAGCAAGTGGTTAAAGCGACGAAGGGCCGTTTCACAAAAAATGGCCTGGTCTTTAGGGGGGAAATCTTCCGGTCTGTAAGTGGTTAAATAAAGAATTGGGGAAAAAAATAGGAGAATGATTGGTGAGAGTGATTGGCTGTCATGGTGATCACATGATCCAAAAACTCCCAATCGCAAGCAGAGATCGGGAGCTTTAAGTTAGATGGCGGTAAATGTGTCCGTAGCACTCACCTCTCTGCACAGCTGTTACGACAGCAATTCACACAAATATGTGGCCCCTTGGGGCCAAGGACCAAGCACCAAAAGGCTGCATATTTGTGTGCAGCTTGCGCCAAGTCTTGAACTCATACCCATACATGTAAAACTATTTTTCTGTGCATTTGCTTTGTGGCTAATTGCAGCCTTTTGTGATGAGCCATCGTAGGCTTACCAGAGATTTCCTACATTGTTCTATCTTAAAGGTTATTTTGTGATGAGTTGAACAATATGACACTACTGAGTTATTTTAGAAGTGTGAGCTTCAAGACTTTAAGCCTAATTGCTTTACTTTCTAGTGAGTCACTGAGGTTGATTTACCAAAGGCAAACAGGCGGTTCACTTTGCAGGGGAAGTTGCACCGTGCAAGGTCATTTTCCCCAGAGCTTAGTGAATGAGATGAAGCTTTACTGACCTCTATCATACAAACATGTGCAAGAAAAAATTGAAAAATTGTGGGATTTTACATTTTTTCCTTACACATGATTGGATATTCCTTGCATAAAACCTGGGGAAAATTCCCATGCAAAGTGCAACTTCCCTTTCAAATTGAATAGC
Source organism: Lithobates pipiens (assembly GCF_037356315.1). Lineage (NCBI taxonomy): Eukaryota > Metazoa > Chordata > Amphibia > Anura > Ranidae > Lithobates > Lithobates pipiens. The sequence continues at coordinate 6,296,983 of NW_027507892.1, read as the reverse complement.
CCAGTAGCGGCCTGTCCATTAAGGGTCGTACGGGCACTGCCCCCTCTATCGCGCCACACCCCTATATGAGTAATGGATAGATTCATGCATAGCATGAATTTATCCTTGGCCACCTCGAGCACCCCCACCGTGGCCACCGCGGGCACCCCATAGGCTCTAATAGGCTTCAAAATAGGGTGGTCTCGGAGCGCAGAACATTGCGCTCAGAGCCCGCCCAGATGTGTTAGAAAAGCAAATGAATATTCACTTTGCTAAGCCTGACCCGCTGCCCGTCCCACAGCTCGCCTCCGTCACCCGCTGCCTGACCCGCCACCAAGATGGGGTATGTGCCAGTCAGACAACGAGTGAGTTAGTGGGTGGCCACATGGAGGGGTGCTGGTTAAATGCCACGGGGGGTCACAGTGGCTACAATTGATGGCACACTGACTGCATTTGATGGCACAGTGACTGCATTTGATGGCACAGTGGCTGCATTTGATGGAACACTGGCTGCAATTGATGGGCACAGTGGCTGCAATTGATTGGCACGGTGGCTGCAATTGATGGGCACGGTGGCTGCAATGGATGGGTACAGTGGCTGCATTTCATGGCACAGTGGCTGCAATTGATGGCACAGTGGCTGCATTTGATGGCACAGTGGCTGTAATTGATGGGTACAGTGGCTGCAATTGATGGGCACAGTGGCTGCAATTGATGGGCACAGTGGCTGCAATTGATGGGTACAGTGGCTGCAATGGATGGGTACAGTGACTGCATTTGATGGCACAGTGGCTGCAATTGATAACACAGTGGCTGCAATTGATGGCACAGTGGCTACATTTGATGGGTGCAGTGAGGCTGCATTTGATGGGCGCAGTGAGGATGCACTTCATGGGCAAAGTGAGGCTGTATTTGATGGGCGCAGTGAGGCTGCATTTGATGGGCGCAGTGAGACTGCATTTGATGGGTGCAGTGAGGCTGCATTTGATGGGCGCAGTGAGGCTGCATTTGATTGGCGCAGTGAGGCTGCATTTGATGGGCACAGTGAGGCTGCATATGATGGCACAGGGGTTGAATTTGATGGGCACAGTGAGGCTGCAATTGATGATTTTTTTTTCAGTTGTTTGCTCCCCTCCACCCCCCCAAAAAAAAAATTTCAGCACCAGCCGCCACTGGAACAACCTATATGCTTTTAGTAACTCAACCCCACTGTGTGTGGTTGGAAGTTGGAACCAATGTTTGCATGTGGAGTGGGGCAGAGAGGGAAGGGAAAGGCTCTGCAGCCAACAGGCAGGGCTGACACCACTGCTTGGGAATTCAGACCAGAAAGTTCACTGTGATGTCAGATGAAACAGGAAGTTAGGAGTACAGTTGCAGAACAACAGTTATTTTCTGTACTTTTTTCTGTAGCATTTCTAAAAGAATAAAACACAGAAAAATGTGCACTTATAGCAGAGCTGTACTGTACGTGTTTTCTTTTTTTTCTTTTTTTTTTACGTTTGTTAAGATTTTAATACCTTAACATATCCTGTTAAAGATGTTGTGTAATGATATGGAAAGCTATGTCTTCTCCATGGCAAATTGGTGACCAAATATTGTTAGATACCTGAAAGTCGCAAGGGCAGGATATACAGACAGACGGAGAATCTCATTCTCACTGTCATTTTCACATTATGAGAACACTTGTAAATTCCACACTTTATAAATTTGCAGGCAACGATTCTCACATGGAAAGTAAAAAAAATGGTATGACGTGCCGTGAATACCGCAGCAATGTATTATCACCACCCTTTCACCACTGGACCAAAGTATAGCTCATACCGCTGGTCACCCCAAATGGACAAGTTATATTGTTTTTATATCAAATAAAAAATTCATTAAGATCTTCTTGTTTAAATGTTTTTATTAAAGTGATTGTAAAGTCTATTTTTTTTCCCTGTAAAAATAACAATACTTACCTGCTCTGTGCAGTTGGTTCTGCACAGAGAAGCCCCCCGATGCACTTTTTCTCGAGTTCCTCTTTGCAGCTCCTGGCCCCTCCCTCCTGTTGAGTGCCCCCACAGCAAGCAGCTTGATATTGGGGGCACTCAAGCCGCTGAACACAGAAGGCTTTTTATCTTAATGCAAAGAACACATTAAAGTGGGGAGCCCCCCCCTCAAAAAAAATTTAAAAGTCAGCAGCTACAAATACTACAGCTGCTGACTTTTAATAATCAGACACTTACCTGTCCCAGGGTCCAGCGATACGGGGGAACGAAGCCCCCCCTCGTTCCCCGCTACGCTTTCGGTGCCTGCATTCTTACTGTGGGCACCCGGCTGTGGCTTCACAGCCGGGCACCCACTGCGCATGTGCGTGTGGCGCAGCGCGCCGTGATACGCCGCACAGTCATCTGGGACACGTGACAGGTCCCAGATTACTGTGCGGCGCGAGGGGAAGTGATGTCACCAGCCCGGGCAATGAAGGAGGCAGACTACGAGGGACCCCCTAGCAACAGGCATTTAGAAGTGAGTAATTATTTTATTTTTTTTTTCATTTTATTTTTTTTCATGAATTTTAACCAATTTTTTTTTTTGGTGGCAACACCACTTTAAGATAAAAAACCTTCTGACTTTACAACCCCTTTAAGTTATTACAAGAACAGGGTATAGGGCATACCCTGAAAACAGGTACATGGTAGTTCTACACAGGTAAAACAACAGTACATTAACCACTTCAGCTCCGGACCAATAAACACCTTAAGGACCAGAGGTCTTTTTGCAATTTCGCACTGCGCTGCTTTAACTGGTAATTGCGCGGTCATGCAATATTGCACCCAAACGAAATTTGCGTCCTTTTCTTCCCACAAATAGAGCTTTCTTTTGATGGTATTTGATTGCCTCTGCGATTTTTTTTTTTTGCGATATAAATGGAAAAAGAGCGAACATTTTGAAAAAAAAAGATATTTTCTTCTTTTTGTTATAAGAAAAATCGAATAAACTAAATTTTAGTCATACATTGAGGGCAAAATTTATTCAGCCACATGTCTTTAGTAAAAAAAATGTCAATAAGCGTATATTTTTTGGTTTGCGCAAAAATTATAGCGTCTACAAACTAGAGTACATTTTCTGGAATTTACACAGCATTTAATTTATGACTGCCGATCTCATTTCTTGAGGTGCTAAAATGGCAGGGCAGTACAAATCCCCCCCAAATGACCCCATTTTGGAAAGTAGACACCCCAAGGAAATTGCTGATGGGTATGTTGAGCCCATTGAATATTTATTTTTTTTGTCCTAAAGGATTGAATAATGACAAAAAAAAAAAAAATTTTTACAAAAAGTTGTCACTAAATGATATATTGCTCACACATGCCATGGTTATATGTGGAATTGCACCCCAAAATATATTCCGCTACTTCTCCCGAGTATGGGGATACCACATGTGTGGGACTTTTTGGGAGTCTAGTCGCGCACGGCACCCCGAAAACCAATCACCACCTTCAGGATTTCTAAGGGTGCAAATTTTTGATTTAACTCCTCACTACCTATCACAGTTTCGAAGGCCATAAAATGCCAAAATAGCACAAAACCCCCCAAAATGACCCCATTTTGGAAAGTAGACACCCCAAGCTATTTACTGAGAGGCATGTTGAGTCCATGGAATATTTTATATTTTGCCACAAGTTGCGGGAATATTACAAACTTTTTTTTTTTTGCACAAAGTTGTCACTAAATGATATATTGCTCACACATGCTATGGGCATATGTGAAATGACACCCCAAAATACATTCTGCTGCTTCTCCCGAGTACGGGGATACCACATGTGGGGGACTTTTTGGGAGCCTAGCCACGTACGGAACCCCGAAAACCAAGCACTGCCTTCCGGATTTAAATATAAAATGCTACCAAAAAACCTGTTAGCGATGGCAGGGATCAGGCCTGACTCTGCGATCGCTGCAGTTATGTGTTTAGTGTTTTGTAAGTGACAGTGATCGATCGATACTGCACTTGGGTGGGCTGGGCAGAGGGGCAAAACGCAGGTGCTAGCAGGTATCTGGGCTGATCCCGCTAACAATGCGTTTTTTTGGAACCCTAAACTGCTGGGGACGCTAGTATAGATCTGATCAGATCAGATATTGATCTGTTCAGATTCTATAGCACTACGGGAGGTGTATGCTTTGCGTGTGGGTGTTAGCGGTACTGGCACTAACCTAGCGCTGCCTGGGGCGACGCAGACCCTGACCCTAAAACCTAATTGATATCACCCGCCGGGTGATCAGGGGGTTAAACCTTTATTGGGTAATAAATGGTGGGTGCCCTGATGCTATAAAAAACAAACTAACCAGAGTCACCCGTAACACTTATACGGTGATCAGTGGTGAAAGGGTTAACTAGGGGCAATCAGGGGGTTCAAATTTTTATTAGGTAGTATATGGGGGTCCCTGGCGCTATATAAAAACCTGACGGGGAACCTAAATAACTAACTGGCTAACCAGCGTCACCAGTGACACTTATACTGTGATCGCTGGTGAAAGGGGGTGAAAGGGTTAACTAGCAGCAATCAGGGGGTTAAAACCATTATTGGGTAGTATATCGGGGTACCTAGCGCTATAAAAACCTGGCGGTGAACCTAAAAAAATAACTAGCTACCTAGCGACACATGCAGCGATCAGAAAAATGATCGCTTAGTGACACTGGCAAAAGGGGGGGAAAGGGTTAACTAGCGGCAATCAGGGGGTTAAAACCATTATTGGGTAGTATATCGGGGTACCTAGCGCTATAAAAACCTGGCGGTGAACCTAAAAAAATAACTAGTTACCTAGCGACACATGCAGCGATCAGAAAAATGATCGCTTAGTGACACTGGCAAAAGGGGGTGAAAGGGTTAACTAGCGGCAATCAGGGGGTTAAAACCATTATTGGGTAGTATATCGGGGTACCTAGCGCTATAAAAACCTGGCGGTGAACCTAAAAAAATAACTAGCTACCTAGCGACTGTAGCGACACTAATGCAGCGATCAGAAAAACGATCGCTTAGTGACACTGGCAAAGGGGGTGAAAGGGTTAACTAGCGGCAATCAGGGGGTTAAAACCATTATTGGGTAGTATATCGGGGTACCTAGCGATATAAAAACCTGGCGGTGAACCTAAAAAAATAACTAGCTACCTAGCGACACATGCAGCGATCAGAAAAATGATCGCTTAGTGACACTGGCAAAAGGGGGTGAAAGGGTTAACTCTAGGGGCAATCAGGGGGTTAAATCTTTATTGGGGGGGTGATAGGGGGCTACCCTGGACCTAACACTAACTATCCGGACAGTTTTTACTGTCACAACTGACACTGAATGCATTGATCAGTAAAGAAATGATCAATGCAATCAGTGACACTGTGACTGGGGGGGGGGGGGCGGAGGGGGATCGGGGGGGGGGGGGGTTTGTGTGCCTGTGTGTACCTACATGTCAGTGTAGTGTTGGTGCACACTTACTATTAGTCTTCTCCTCGTAGTCCGGTCAAAAAGACCGCCCGAGGAGAATGACATCACTTCCTCCTTCCTGTGTAAACAATACACAGTGGGAGGAAGTTCGTCATTGGCCAGGAGCGATCCAGAGGGGGTGGCCGAAAACCAACGGCCATCCCCTCATCATGGAGCGCTCCTGGACCGAACCGGACCGTCGTATCCAGCGGGAGGGGGTCCGATCGGACCCCCCACCCGCTGGAAGGCAGGCACGTACATCTACATGATTGTGCCTGCCTGTGCCATTGTGTTGACGTACATTGGCAATACGGCGGTCCTGAAGTGGTTAAGCATGTAAATAGGGATCAAATCCGTTTAAGCAATGAGTGGTACAGATAAACGCAAAGTAAGAACCAGTCACTTGAAATAGGGTGAATTTCTATTTAAGGGTGCTTACTGTAGGAGCATAGTAGTCCAAACTCTACATTTCCAGTGATCTGGTGGTTTGACCAGTAGTATACCTAGGGCAGTCTTCCTCAACCTTTTTACCCCAGAGGAGCCCTTTAAATCTTGTTCAGGTCTACAGGAACCCTTACTACTTGGGTGTCATTGAAAAAGAAAATGCCCTTTACATTTGCGGTCATGCAGAATAAGGCAGCCCTTACAGTGGTTGTCAAAATGCAATCCCTATGGATGGCTTAAAACATTGTTAGCTTCATGCAACTGGCTCTACCAAGTGGTGATGACCCCAGAACTATGCAGACATCTTAAGATAGGAGGTCAATCAGCCACAGCTCAAGGAACCCCTAGCAATCTTTGGAGGAACCCCAGGGTTCCAAGGAACCCTGGTTGAGAATGGCTGACCTATGGTATAGTCAGGATTGGAGCAACAGGGCTTAAAGGGGAATCAAGGGGCATTGTGGTAGGAAATTGAATGGAGACTAGGAAACGGGGCTAGCGCCTTGGCCTGCCATGAGAATATGGGGGCTCAATGTAGAGAAGTTACCATAATTATAGGGTGCCTGTCTATATGGAATAGAATAGACAATAGCCGAGCCTGAGACTAGGGATCTTGAGAAAGTGGAGAGGAAGAGAAAGTAGGAGGAAGATGAAAGAGAGAGTGGGGAAAGTCCCCAAGTGTGACCTGACCGCTAATGTGAGATCAGAAATGGAAAACGAAGAAACATAATAGTTAGCTACCAAGACAAGACTCCTCAAAGTCTGGTGGCAAGTGGCGTTTAATCCAGGGTTGCTAGATTTTGTCAAATTTGGCGATCTAGTTTTGGTCGATAGCTTCCATTTTTGCATGTATGAGTGTGCAATTTAATCTATCTTTGTTTCGGCAACAGCCAAGGACGGAGACTTCCAAGCCTTTGCTATAGTTTGCTTTGCTGGTTGTGAGGAGCTGGTTTATAAGTTTGAATTGTTCACGCGTCATGGCGTCTGGCTTCAGATTGAAGAGGGCCATTGAGGGTTCCGGGGGTATATGCGCTTCAAACATGTTAGAGGCAAGCGTAAATGTGACCTTCCAGAAATCTTGTGCCGTGTACACAAGATCGGAATTTTGGCCAGTAAAGAAACGATGAGAGCTTTTCATCGAAAAATGCGACTCCATCGGAATTTAGCTGGCCGAATTTTCCGCCAGCAAAAATCTGATAGCAGGTTCTCAATTTTCCAAAGGACAAAACTTTCTATCGGAAATTCCTATCGTGTGTATGCAATTCCTACGTAGAAAAACTCACGCATGCTCAGATTCAACTACGAGACGGAAGCTATTGACTACTGGCTATTGAACTTCCTTTTTCTAGTCCTGTCGTACGTGTTGTTGTACGTCGCCGCATTCTTAGCGGTTTTGAATTTAATGTGACCGTGTGTAAGCAAGACAGCTTGAGTGGAATTCCGTCGGGAAAACCATCAGACTTTTTCCAACCATAATTCCGATCGTGTGTACGCGGCATTGGACCACGGAGCAGGTCCACCAGATATGCATATAAGCATCCGGTTTCGGAGAGCTGCGGAAGCAGGGGGGCTGAATAGTTGGGTATAAACCTGGCAATCCTTGATGAGACAAGGTATCATCGGGTTGGTACTTTATAACTGGTTTCTGTCACAAGCACGTTGGGCGAAGGCGCTTTGGTCACCAACACAGACGCACTAAGATCTCAAGCAATCTCCGTTAGCAGAAATGAGGAAACATTCATGTTCATTTGTGAAAACAGATTTGCTCACAATACTAAATATTGGCCAAATTTTGTGACCATTTGCACCCACCATGGACACTTGTTAAGAAGCCATTGCTGGAACAATGTGTGACATAATAGTAGGCTTTGTAAGGTTTTTTTTATGATAGAATATGACAAAAATTACATTCTGTATGTAACTTTGTGCATCCTAAATAAGATTATACACTCATATGCAGAAAAGGTTTATCTACTTGACTGAAGACTTAACCCCCTTCATGATCAGGCCATTTTTTGCCAAACAGCATTGCATTACTGACAATTGCGACACTGTACCCAAATAAAATTAATGTTCTTTTTTTTTAGCATTTTCTTTTGGTTGTATTTGATCATCACTGTATTTTTTTTTTTTTTGCTCTATAAACAAATAATAACAATAATTTTGAAAAAAAAATTTTTTTTTTTACTAAAAAAAAAAAAAAAATCAAATTTCTTCATCAATTTAGGCTAATATGTATTCTGCTACATACTTTTGGGGGGAAAAAATCACAATAATCATACATTGATTGGTTTGTGCAAAATGTATAACGCCTACAAACTTTGGGACATATACTGGAATTTTTATTTATTTAGATTTGTTTTTTTTTTTACTAATAATGGTGGAGATTAGTGACTTTTAGTGGGACTGCAATATTGCGGCCTGAAATCGTACACTAACTGCCACTTTTGACACTTTTTGTGGATCAGTGACACCAATACAGTGATCGGTGCTAAAAATATGCACTGTCACTGTACTAATGTGAGGTTTGGCTGTACTTCTCCTTTAACGAATGAATCCAAAACAAAACAACATTTTCTATTGTGCCCATCTCTACCAGCATCCTTTCCACTCTTTGGACTGCCAGTGAGTATTGGTATACTAATGCAGATCTACCCTTGTTGTCAGACATATGGATGCTACTTTTTGGCACTGAGAACCAGGCACCGGTTTCTAATATGTAAGCTGACTGTACATAAAATGGAATACCAGTTTATAATCGAACTAGCCTTAAAACTGTCCCATCCCTCCTTAAAGTTTTTGTTAATATTTTGCATACTGTACCTGATATTTGCCTGCTGTACCATGTACTTGTATGAGAAAGTATCCTGTTCTCATTGTATTGCTTACTTTGTATGAAGTCCCTGGTGTTCCTGCCAGTCCCTCTGATTTCCTATTAAAAACTGAACACACTAAGCAGGGGAACAAATTGTGGTCAGTTCTCTAGCTGTTCTGGAAACTCAGCCTGCTCTCTTCCAATTATCACACTTGCCCTGACACTCCCCTCCCCTGCACAGCCATTCACTGGGAAGCTCAGTGTGCTGCTGCTTCTCCTCACCCAGCTCTTATGCAGCTAAGAACAGAGAGAATGTAATCACTTATAAAAAAAAATGAGAAGAAAGGTATTTATAATTGTTATTTCTTTTTTAATATCTATACACAAATTTGTATTAGTTCTGACCTAGTTAGACACATAATGTCCTTCACCTAATCCATGGAATTAAGAATCAACCAGAGGACATGGAAAACCAACTTCTGGTTGATTCTTAAAACCCCTGATGAAGCCAACACTGACGAAACATGTCGGGCGAACATATGAACCTTAACCATCATATAACTGGAATCAGACCTGTTTGATCACCCTAATAGATTTTTACACCAAAATTTCTAATAAATCCAATGCTTTAATTATCCTCTGTTTCTACTACCCATCTAAACTGCTAAAGAACAAGGGAGAACGGTTCCCCCAAAATGGGGTTTTTAGGCAGCAAAGCAAAAGAATTAAAGTGGTTGTAAACCCTTACAAACCACTTTGGCCTACAGGTAAACCTAGATTAAGGCTTACCTGTAGGTCCAAGAAATATCTCCTAAACCTATACGGTTTAGGAGATATTTACCTGACGACAGCCACCGCTGTCTACGGCGCATGCGCCGTAGAGAGCGGTGCGCAGACGCACTGGGTAAGCCGCAGATCGCGGCGACATGCCACAAGTGTCGGCTCCCATGCGCATGAGCGGGAGTGACGTCATCGCTGCTCCGGCGAATCACAGCGCCGGAGCAGCGAGACCCATGGACGCTCAGGAACTACAGGGGACAGCGGTGACTTCGCTGGCTCCTGTGTCAGGTAAGTGACACATAATGGACTACTATGCGATGCACAGTAGCCCATTATGCTTTACCTTTGCAGGGAATCAAAGAGGAAGTAAACCCATTAGGGTTTACTTCCCCTTTAAGTCAGTATTATATGAAAAAATAGTTGTTTATTAGTAGTACCAGAGGCCATAGCATGATGGTTAAAACATGAGCTCCAGTAGGAAGATTAAATCTAAACCAAATATACACTTGCAGACAGGAATTTCATAGCAACAGTAGTAATAAAATGTCGACGATATGAAAAAATTACTGACGCGTTTCAACCCATATACCAAGGGTCTTCTTCAGAGGTCGGTCTGCTAAAAAAAATCTTATAGGTATACATGTCAAAATTAGTTTCGCACAATGGAAAAACAATAAATGCCATACAGTGCAGACATGTAATATAGTTACCCAATAGTGTATGTTCAGCAAAGAAAGGGCTTCCTACATGGAGATGCTTAAAAACTTTTTTCCTCTCCCCAGGTGGTCCCAAAGCACTCCACAGTCCCAGAAACCGAGCCGGGGCAGTAATCCAGTGATATGGCTTATGAGAAGTCACACTGAAAATGACCCCCCAATAAACAGACGGTGGTCGGGCAGGGGGTGGGTCACACCTATGGTAGAAATCCAGGGTAAATTAAATGACCTGCCCACAGTGTACGTGAGCAGTCAGACAGAAAATTCAGATGGTGACAGCACCAAATTACTTAACTCCTTCCCGACCGGCGCACGCCGATGTACATCGTCAGAATGGCATGGGCAGGCATATTGGCGTACAGGTACGTCCATTTCTATATGCCGCCCTGCCATCGCATGCCTGCCGCCAGGGGCGCGCTCGCGTGCCGGTCAGGGCCCCCGTGAGACCGGTCGCAGGTCCCGCAGACTCGATCGCCTCGGGGATACCTGCAATCGTCTCATGGGGCGGCTGAACGAGGAAATGCTGTTGTAAATAGCATCTCCCTTCTGCCTAGCAACAAGTATCACTGATCTCTGCTCCATGTGATTGGAGCAGAGATCAGTGTTCACTAACACAAATCCCAGCCCCCCACAATTAGTAACACACCCATAGAAACACTTAACCCCTACACTGCCACCCTTGGTTAACCCCTTCAAAGCCAGTGTCATTTACACAGGAATTGGTGCATTTGTATAGCACCGGTTGCTGTATAAATGACAATGGTCCCAAAAATGTGTCAAAAATGTCCGATGTGTCCGCCATAATGTCAGTCACAATAAAAATCGCTAATCGCCACCCGTAAAAAAAAAATTATTAATAAAAATGCCATAAAACTATCCCCTATTTTGTAAACGCTATAATTTTTGCGCAAAACCAATCAATAATCGCTTATTGCGATTTTTTTTTACCAAAAATATGTAGGAGAATACGTATCGGCCTAAACTGAGGGAAATAAATTTTTTTAGATATTTTTGGGGGATATTTATTAGAATAAAAAGTAAAAAAATAATATGTTTTTTCAAAATTGTCGCTCTATTTTTGTTTATAGCGCAAAAAATAAAAACCGCAAAGGTGATCAAAAACCACCAAAAGAAAGCTCTATTTGTGGGAAAAAAGACGCCAATTTTGTTTGGGAGCCACGTCACACGACTGCGCAATTGTCAGTTAAAGCGACGCAGTGCCGAATCACAAAAAGTGGTCTGGTCTTAAGCCAGCAAAATGGTCCGGTCTGAAAGTGGTTAAGATAGCGGATGCGACAGCATAAGCGCATATATACATATATATATATATATATATATATATATATATATAATACCCATGCATATATAGGACTCTGGATGTTCAAACAATATGTGCATAAAAATAAACAAAACAAATGAATAAAATAAATAAACGGAGGGTCAGAATAACACTGACTGATCAGCTTTCAAAAGCTCTGTACTAACAATCCGATTATCGTACGATCGATTCGAAAACTGCATTTTTCATATGATTTTTGGATCGTGTGTACGGGGCTTAGGTGTCTTATCCCAAAGGTGAGTTCACAAGAGCATCATATACATTTGGAGGGATCAAACTTTGTCATAGCACATTTTTTAAAAGAAGGAAACGGGTGGGAGGCCCTGCAAGTGATGGAACTGGATGGAACATCATGACTAATTGAGGGGGAAAAGAAAACATAGGGGAATAAGAGGGGCACTCCAGCCCCCCCATTTTACTTACCTGAACCCTCGAACTTGACCCACGGGGACGTGCTGTCTCTCTGCCCGGGGTTCTGGGCTCTTGATTGGATAGATTGATAGCAGCGCAGCCATTGGCTCCAGCTGCTGTCAATCAAATCCAATGACGCGAGTGCCGGGGGGCGGGGCCGAGTCCTGCATTTGGCCTCTATGGACGCCGAAGCTGGACTCGGGAGCGCTCCTGCAAGGTAACCCCCTCGGGGAAGCGCTTCTCCGAGGGGATTATCAGATGCGGGGATGAGCCGCGAGAGCTGCCGGGGGACCCCGGAAGACAAGGTTTGGGGCCACTCTGTGCAAAACAAGCTGCACAGTGGAGGTAAGTATGATATGTTTGTTATTTTTTTTTTTTTTTTTTTTTTTTTTTTTTATGTTTACCTTTACAATCACTTTAAACCTTTAAAACATGTAAAATCATAGAAGTAGAAACTAAACTAGACAAGCTTATGGTGATGCTAAGTAAGATGCCAGATATAAAAACCTGAGAAAGGGAATTCTTCTTATAGCAGATAGGCAGGAATTCCTTTTTTTTAAATTCATGGAACAGTTTTAATAAAAATAAAAAATGAAAAGCAGTTTGAAAAATTGCTGCGCAAATGCCGTCTGATATAAAAAGTTGCAACGACCGCCATTTTATTCCCGAAGGTCTCTGCTAAAAAAAAAACAAAAAAACATATAATGTTTGGAGGTCTTGAGTAATTTTCTAGCAAAAAAAAATATATATATATATTTTTTACATGTAGGAGAGGAGTGCCAGAATTGTCTCGGGCTGGAAGTGGTTAACGACATTACCGCTTGGAAAATGGAATACTAAATCGAGGATAAACAGTTTGTATTTACAGCGAGTCTGAAAACATCAGGTTACCCGCTATAACATTTGTGTTCTCCTTGGCCTGTGCTGTAAAGTGTTTTTCTGCATATTAATACACAATGAAGTTCCACGTAGGCTGCATTCATTGATTTACACACCTGTGCTATAGACCTTGAGAGGAAGCACCTTTATGGCTAACAGTGAATAGCTGATGAGAAAAAACACAAGGCGGTGACAGTTATCTACAGAAGAACAACATCCAACTCTATAGGGCTCTATACAGCCAATTCACCTGAATGGTATGTATTTCCAACAATAAAGTGACTTTTATGGAAAAAAAAAATGAATAGCAAATATAACTAAGCACTTACTTAACTGATGAAAGTTCGGAAACCAGGCAACAACTTGTTTGTTATCTAGCATACTTGTATTTTTACATAGGGTCATGAAAAGTATACATCCTTCTATCCCTATGTAATTGTACTGTACCTATTGTACCTAATGTACCTATTGTACCTATACTTTACCTATTAGGATGCATACAAGCAGGTTTATTAGCGATTGCCTTTCACTATAATGAGCCTTACTCAGGGCTTTTTTTTCAGCGGGAACACGGAGGGAACAGTTTCCAGACCCTCCAGCACTGTATGTATGCAATGACAAGGGGTGTGGGGTGTGCTGGTGGGTCTATTCATGCTGGCTGCTCAGGCATCTATTGTCACCGGTGGGGATCTGTTTTTGTGTGAGGGTCTATTGTTGCTGGTGGGGGATGTATTCTTCCTGGTGGGTGTCTTATAATGCTGACAAGGATCTACTGTTGAGAGAGTGGTGTATTGTTGCTGGCTGCTTGTAGATCTGTTGTTGCTGCTGGGGGGTGGAATGTTGCTGGGATGGATCTTTTGTTTCTGGGGGGTGGTATTTTGGTTGTAAGTATAAACATAGCAGAGCTCCCGGGTGAACGATCCATAGTCGCTGGCTGAGTAGAGTAATGTGGAAAAAATGATCGGCACTTCGGTTGTTGCTCTTAAAATGTCTTAATTTTATTGAATAGCCACAGTGAACAAACGCAGATTAAATCAGTTGACGCGTTTCAGCCTATAAGGCCTTAATCTTAACCAATTTTGTTGTAAGTGGTCCATTGGATGCTGTGGGGGGGGGGGGGGGTTATTGTTGTGTGAGGGAACTATTGTTGCTGAGGTGAGGTCTATTGTTGTTGGGGTGAGGTCTATTGTTGTTGGGGTGAGGTCTATTGTTGTTGGGGTGGGGTCTATTGTTATTGGGTTGGGGTCTATTGTTGCTGAGGTGAGGTCTATTGTTGTTGGGGTGGGGTCTATGATTGCTGAGCTGAGGTCTATTTTGTTGGGGTGGGGTTTATTGTTGCTGAGGTGAGGTCTATTGTTGTTGGGGTGGGGTCTATTGTTGTTGAGGTGGGATCTATTATTGCAAAGTTGAAGTCTATTGTTGTTGGGGTGGGGTCTATTGTTGCTGAGGTGAGGTCTATTGTTGCTGAGGTGAGGTCTATTGTTGTTGGGGTGGGGTCTATTGTTGCTGAGGTGGGGTCTATTTTTGTTGGGGTGGGGTCTATTGTTGCTGAGAGGGATCTATCGTTGGCTCTAGGGGATCTATATTTCTGCTTTTCTTGTTATTAGACAAAAACATATTCCATACAAATTATTCAGCACCAGAAAACAATACTTAGTACTGGGAGGTGAGTAAGGGGGTGGAACCAAGGGACGGTGCTCAGGGGAGGAGACAAGGAAGGACTCATAGGGGGGGGGGGGGTTCCTGCACCTATTCTATAAGAAAAACAGCCCTGGCCTTACTAATAAAATTGCCTGAAGGGCAAATTGTCTGAAGGGCCATACACACGGGCTGAATATCAATAGCAACCGGCCGACACTCAGCCCCTGGGTATGGCAGCCGGTCTGACAGAAGCCGGCCGTTTAGCAGGCTTCTGTTAAAGAAGCATGACCGAAAAAGGTCTGTCGATTGGTATCGGTATCCGATCAGCACTCTCAGCCAATGGCTAAAAGCGCTGACCGGTGTGTTCTGACGGGGGGGGGGGTCTCCCTGTAAGAACACAATAGCTCAGTGGGCGAGATCGCTGTACTAACATTGCATAGTTAGTACTAGATATGTGCAATTTGTTTTGGTCCAAATATGAATTTGGACTAACTTTTTGTTATTCTGAGATCCGGATGTGGTTGAATCTCCGAATGAAATAGTAAGGAATTTCATTGAAATTAGTTTAAATCGTGTCTAGGGTAAGAAGAGGAAGAAGATGTTCTCCGTGCTGAGGTCCGTGCTGCACGTCTCCGGTCGTGGTGTCCAGAGAAAGATCAGCAGACGATCCCATCACAAAGCTGAAGCCAACTTCCATGACAAGTACGGGAACGCCATCCTGGCCTCTGGGACCACTTTCTGTATCGGCATCTGGACTTATGTGATCACCTCCACAGGGATTTGCTGGAACGTTTCTCCGGTCGGTAAAGTGACACCGAAGGAATGGCGGGAGAAGTAGTATCTGTTTTCTAACCAATTCTCAAATTTTCATAACAATTCAAATTCGGATCGGTTGAAAAATGATCGACCGATCCGCATTCTGTGTGAAGAAAAGCTGGTTGTTAAGGAGAGGGCTGGTAAGAAGGCCACAGCATCCTTAACAACCGATGACTCATCAGCCGTCAGCGGGCTTCCCCACTGACAGCTAACAGCTAAAATGTAAACAAAACAATACAAGAAACAAAAATTCAGGAAAAAAAACAGGCGAGCGCCCCCTGAACCATAGCAGGCCACATGCCCTCAACATGGGGGGGTGCTTTTGGTAACAAGGTGCTTTAGGGCACCCCAAAGTACCCCCCCATGTTGAGGACATGCGGCCTGGTATGGTTCAGGAGGGGCGGGGGGCACTCGCTCATCACTCCCTCCTTTCCTGGTCTTCCGGGTGCATGCTCGAAAAAGGGTCTGGTATGGATTTGGGGGGGCACGTTGTTTTTTTTTCAGAATTTTTCATAGCCAGCATTTATTTGTTTACATTTCAGCTGTCAGTGGGGAAGCCCGCTGACAGCTGATGAGTCATTGGTTGTTAAAGATGCAGTCGGCCAACTTCCAGCTCCACACCTTTGCGACCAGCAGTTCTTCACACAGAAATAAGAGAAGAACTTACAGTTAAATGTTAGACATGGGCACACTAAAATATTTGTTTCGGAATTTTTTTTTCATCCGAAAAATACATTTATTTAGTCACTCCCGAAATTATTATTATTATTTTTTTTATTGCATTCGTCCGAAAATCTGAAATAATTAAGGTCGAATCTGTCATTGAAGGCTCATGGTGTCTGTCGAATGTTCTAAGAAGATTTGACGGAGCAGCTAAACTGTACAGCACCGCAATCGTACATTTCCGGTCGAATGTTCCGCCTACAAGCTATAGTAGAATTCTAATGTTGTATGACACTAGTAATAATTATATTTATTAATTATTATTACTAGTCAACCAACATTAGAATTCTTCTATAGCTTATGAGAGGAGCATTTGACCATAAATGTCCGCTCGCGGTGACTGCTTTGTCGAATCTTCATGTCGCTTCTTTTCTCTCAATGTTGAATAATCTTGTACTAATAGAGTTAGGTTAGGCACATTCGACCTTTTTTGCTATTGTGTCTCTATGTCGAATCTTTTCTCTCTATGTCGAATCTTTTCTTTCTATGTCGAATAATCTTGGACTAATAGAGTTAGGTTAGGCACATTCGACCTTTTTGCTATTGTCTCTATAATGTCGAATCTTTTCTCTCTATGTCGAATCTTTTCTCTTTATGTAGAATAATCTTGGACTAATAGAGCTAAGGTTAGGCACATTCGACCACAGGTTCGATGTACACAGATCGCCATTGTCAGCATCATGTCGAATATCCTATCTGTATCGAACTGTTGTCTCAACGAAAACGAACATAAAGCATTTGTTTATGTCGGATCTTTTGGTTTTCGGATTCTGCATGTTCGTTATTGTTTGTTAAAACGTAAACGAAAATACCCAAAATTCGAATGAAAATGCATTCAGACGAAAATGAATGCACATGTCTATTAAATGTAGCAAAAACAAAGAAGATTATTATTGATTATAGGAAAGGGGGAGTTAGCTATGAGCCAGTGGTGATTAATGGGATGAAGGTTGAGAGGGTAGAGGAGTTCTGCTTCCTGGATACAATAATTAGGAAGGACCTATGTTGAGCTATGACTAAACGCTAAGGAATTGTGAAGCGCGTTAGCTGGTGATGCTGTTCCCCTCTATTTGTGTTTTTGGACATGTTTTTTATGGACTTGCTGAAATAAAGGTGATTTTACTGGATGTGAGGCCAACCAGAATTATTTTTTGCTCAATTTGGAAGGACCTGTCATATATCCCATCTGGTGGGCAAGGCTCTTCAGAGACTGTACTTTTTGTTTCAATGATTTTTATTGAAATTATGTTTTGTTTTTTTTATCAGTAACAAGGGTCCACTTTGATACATATTTCGTTCACAATCATGTTACAGTTGTGGGTCTCAGATTAGTACAAAAGAAACCATAAGTACTTATAGTAAAATACATATCAACAAACTGGTAAATCATAGAATAACCACCCTTCTCTTTCCAAGACTGTTCATTATATATCTGACAATACTATCAATAGCCTTTGTAGTTTACTATAGAAACCTTTCGTGAGTTAGAATCCGGTAACCCAGCTTGGAGTTGTAGCAGTTCTCTAATAGTAAACGTGTGCTGGTTTGGATGTTCCATAGAGCCCACTATCACACATATGGGAACCCAACCATGGGAACAAAATAACCCTTTGCGCAAAAGAAGGGGTGAAGGAAGAAAAGAGACAAAAGAGAAAAGGAAGAAGGTAGGGCAGAAGAAGAAAGAGAAAGAAAAGGGAAAAAAGGGGAGAAAAGAGAGGGTGTATAGACGATCTCCACGCTCCAGCCTACTAATCCCCCCCCCCCCTCACGGCAACTGAAGATATCTAACAGAGGGATTCCATATCTTTTCAAATCGGTTTTGTTGGTCTCGGAGAATACTAGTTAGTTTTTCATTTATCATGATCCAGGAAATTTTGTTTTTAACTAGCACCAGGTTTATTTGAGAGGTTTTCCACGCACGCGCTATGGCAATTTTAGCTGCCAAAAAAATGAAAGAAATTAGGGATCTGAGATGTTTAGGCAGGTCATTCGAGAGATCAGAGAATAGAGCTGTTTTAACATTTTTTGGTATATTCACTCCGGTCACCGAATACACCAAGTTAAAAATTCTTATCCAGAATCTGTTGACTTTTGGACATGTCCACCAGGTGTGGAACATTGTTCCCACTTGACCGCACCCTCTAAAGCAGAGGGGCGAAGCCTCTGGATGCATTTTAGCTATCCGTGCCGGAACCAGGTACCACCGCGACAGTACTTTGTAATTGGCTTCCACGAGGGAGGTGTTCAAAATTCCCCTGTGCACCACGGCCGACCACCTGGACCAAACATCCTCATCAATCGTCTCCCCCAAGTCCGCTTCCCAAGCTATTTGGTAAGGAAGCTTAGAGTTCCGGTCTGATAGCAAGGCCTACAACTCTGAGATGCTTCCCCGCGCCCCAGGTGCTTTGAGGCACTTATTTTCATAAAGTGTTCTAGTGTTAATATCTCCCTGGCCTTGACCAAGCTATTGAATATAGTGGATAATTTGAGAGAATCGAAATGTCTCCGTCAAAGGCATTTCAAATGTGTCCCGAAAGTAAGAAAGTTTTCTGATACCTCTATGATCTATGAAATGTGCTATCCTAAGCAGGCCTTTATTGGTCCACCAAGCAGAGACTGTACTTTTTGAGAAAGCTATGGAGGGCAGGCTTTTCAGAGTGGGTCCTTTTTAGCTTTTATAAAGCTGCCATTGAAAGTGTGCTAATGTATCACATACTGTATCTTTGTGGCAAGGACCGTGCACAGTCCATGACAGAGATGCCCCCACCATGACCACGCCATGGCACTTAGAAATGCGCGGTCATACAACACTGTACCCAAATGAAATTTATATCATTTTTGTCACACAAATAGAGCTTTCTTTTGGTGGTATTTAATAACCTCTGGGTTTCTTATGTTTTATTATATAACTCAAAAAAGACTGACATTTAAAAAAAAATGAAAAAACTATATTTTTTAATTTCTGCTATAAAACATATTCAATATTTTCAATAAAAGAATTTTCTTGGAGTGTGGCTATTCAGATCCTAATCTGTTCATATGGAGGGGGGGGAGGGGGTGCATTAACTGACTAAGTGACACTGACATCAATAGTGAAACTTATACAGTGATCAGTGCTGATACTATATTGTCACTGTATTGACACTGGCTGGGAAGGGGTTAACATCTAGGGGTGGTCAAGGGGTTAACTGTGTGGCTCCTTCCTCCTGCTGATGATCCCTCTAGTGATATAAAGATCTATATAGAGGAATCGGAATCTCCTTCCTCCAGCTGGAGATCCCTCTAGTGATATGAAGATCTATGTAAAGGAATTGGGACCTCCTTCCTTCTGCTGGTGACGCCTCTAGTGATATAAACATCTATATGGAAGAATCAGGACCTCCTTCCTTTTCCCGGTGATCCCTCTAGTGATAACTAAAGATCTATATAGACAAATCAGGATCTCCTTCCTTCTGCTGGAGAGCCCTCTAGTGATATAAAGATCTATATGGAGGAATCAGGATCTCCTTCCTCCTGCTGGTGTCCCCTCTAGTGATAACTAAAGCTCTTTATAGAAGAATCAGGATCTCCTCCCTCCTGCTAGTGATCCCTCTATTGATAACTAAAGATCTACATGTATATAGAGGAATCAGGATCCCCTTCCTCCTGTTGGTGATCCCTCTAGTGATGTAAAGATCTATATAGAGGAATCAGGATCTCCTCCCTCCTGCTGATGATCACTCTAGTGATATAAAGATCTATATAGAGGACTCAGGACCTCCTTCCTCCTGTTGGTGATCCCTCTAGTGATATAAAGATCTATATAGAGAAATTGGGATCTCCTCCTTCCCGCTGGTGAAAACTCTAGTGATATAAAGATCTATATAGAAGTATTAGGATCTCCTCCCTCCTGCTAGTGATCCCTCTAGTGATATAAAGATACATATAGAGGAATCAGGACCTCCTTCCTCCTGTTGGTGATCCCTCTTGTGATAACTAAAGATCTATATAGAGGAATCAGGACCTCCTTCCTCCTGTTGGTGATCCCTCTTGTGATAACTAAAGATCTATATAGAGGAATCAGGACCTCCTTCCTCCTGTTGGTGATCCCTCTATTGATAACTAAAGATCTATATAGAGGAATCAGGATCCCCTTCCTCCTGTTGGTGATCCCTCTAGTGATAACTAAAGATCTATATAGAGGAATCAGGACCTCCTTCCTCCTGGTGATCCTTCTAGTGATACACCCCAGAATTCTATCTTCCTTTTCCACTGCCTAGCTTGTGAACTTTAATTTCTTGTAGATCAATGAAAACTGGCTGGTGACAGATGCTTTGGAATCCTGAATTACATTCATAGCATTCTAATTTTAGTTTTTTATGGCCCACTGCAGTTCAAGCACAATATATAGCCCCAGCCATATGCCTATAGGCTAGACATAGGCAAGTATTCAATTTGACATATCTTATGCTTAATCCTTGGCCATGTGCTTCTAAAATAGCAATAGAAGCACATCAGCAGGATCACAAATTATGCCTGAACCATGGAAGTCCCTCTGCCATCCCCAGTTTATTGCATGGAGGGTTGAGTGTTAATTGCCCTCTGTGAAATAACCTTCCATGAGCATCATTATCACTGCGGAATTTTCAAAGGCTGCGGCTTTGACGTTCATAGGAACAAAGTTCTTCCCCTCTGTGTCAGTTTTACGGTGAAGTCGCCTTGATACATATCCACCCTGCAGTTTCCTCCTCACTTCATCTCCCAATAAATAAAAGTTTAACTTGCCTATTGAATTGTACAAGAAACCAGACATCTCCCTCCTGCTGCTCTGGTGAAGCATTGCAAAACCTCCCCAAAGATTTACCTCCGTTTTTTCCAGCTGTATGTTAGTACCTTTTTATATGCAATTTTTACTTCATTTAGTCTTTAAGGTTGTGCCTGGGGTTAGTTTAAAAGGTTAGTTAAATGTTAATGGATGTTAATGCTGCAATTAAATTGTTAAATCAATTGAAAACTGTGGCTCTATCTCTGTCTCTGTTAGTGCCGGCCTGAGCTACATCGGCGTATAAATTAAAAGCTGTAAATCTACTGAAGTCTAATTAGAGACCAAATTTCTCATTTATCTTATTTTCACAGGACTGTAAGCACTGATAGATAATCAACGGAGGGCTAAAAGTTTTTAACATTAAAAAACTATTTTATCTATTTCAGGATTCAGGTGACTGATTAGAATTCAGATCCAATTACTGTGAAAGGTCACATGTGCTGGGATATTCCTAGACACGCAAGTTTTATTCTAGTTTGTATACACTTTGTTATTGCCTTTGTATAGAGAATGGATCTTCTGCTTTGCTTAAGAACAAAGGAGATGCGGAGCTAATCTTACTGAACTGAGTGACATGTTTGGGGTGCTCTGATTATTGCATTTATTAACCTTAAAGTTATTGTAAAGTCTCCTTTTTTTTCCTCTCCTTAAAAATAACAAACATGTTATACTTACTTGCTCTGTGCAGTTGGTTTTGCACAGAGCAGCCCTGATTCTCCTCTTCTTGGGTCCCCCTTCAGCTTTCCTGGGCCCTCCCTCCTGTTGAGTTCCCCAACCGCAAGCAGCTTGCTACTGGGGCACTGAGCCACAGCTCCCTGTGTCCATTCAGGCACAGAGACGAGACCTGGCCTGCCCCCTTTCTCTCCTGATTGGCTGATGGACTTTGTTTACCAATGACACTGCACTGCTGTCTCAACCAATGAGAAGGGGAGTCCCGGCCAGCCAAATTGTTTCATAGTTAGTTTGAATAAAGACACCAGTCCATCCTGAGTGAGTGTCTACAATTGACCCTATCTCTGTACATTGCACACTCATGTCAGTCCCTACCCTCAAGGAGCCCACAATCCAAGGTCCCCATTCATATACTAGGGCCAATTTACCTACCTGCATGTCTTTGGATTGTGGGAGGAAACTGGAGTACCCAGAGGAAACCCACGCAGACACAGGGAGAACATGCAAACTCCAGGCAGATAGTGTCATGGTTGGGATTTGAACCAGCGACCCTCTACTACACCACTGTGCTGCCCATATCTTGTGCAACATCGCCGGAAATAGAGAGGGCTCAGGTAAGTATTAAGGGAGGGGGGCTGTGAAGGCTTTTTATCTTAATTCATTGAATGCATTAACCACTTAAAGAAGAAGGAAACCCTGGTGGGTTTTACTTCCTCTTTATTTCCCTGCAAAGGTAAAGCATAATGGGCTACTGTACATAATAGCCCATTATGTGTCACTTACCCGAAACCGAAGCCTGCGATGCCAACGCTGTCCCCACTAGTAGCCAGCATCCATCTTCACCCCTCTTCCTTCTGGGGCCACAAGCTCCAGCTTTGTGACTATGAGGAGCTGCATGACGTCACTCCCGCACATGCGTGCAGGAGCCACCAGTCACAGCATGAACCCTATTAGAAACGACACAATGTGTCCTTTCTAAAGTGTGCATGCGCCATAGACATCGGCGCATGGCATTCTTGTAAATATCTCCTAAACCGCGGAGGTTTAGGAGATATTTCCAGCACCTACAGGTAAGCCTTAATACAGACTTACCTGTAGGTAAAAGTGGTTGTACAGGGTGTACAACCAGTACGCGCCGACGCCCGCCAGTGTGAACACACGGAGGCTCAGTTTGAGAAGAAGTGCACGCGAATGTGCCTGTCCATAGCTGGTAAGTCCCTGACATTGCCCCCTCCCAAGGGGCAGCCTCCGGATGCCCAGCAAGTCCCTCTTTTCCGGATGGGCAGATAAGTAGGCGCAAATTAATCACCTGGCATGGATATTGCTGTCAGGTTCCCAGGAATTGTTTTCTGGACCAAACCCTTTCCACTTAATCAAAAATTGAATACGTCCCTGTCTTCTTCTGCAATCAAGGATGGCTTCCACCTCATACTCCTCGTTTCCATCCACTAAGATGGGTTCTGGAGGTCTAGTTCCTCTATCAGGGAAAGAATTAGGGATGGCAGGTTTCAGCAGTGACACATGAAACACAGGGTGAATCCTAAGCGACTCGGGCAGGGCTAACTCATAGGAAACTTCATTGATTTTCCTCTTTACCGGAAATGGTCCTATAAATTTAGGTGCAAGGTTCCTGGAAGGACAAGCCAATTTAATGTTATCGGTAGAAAGCCATACCTGATCGCCAAGCTGTAGGGTCAGTTCCCCTCTTCTTTTCCGGTCAAAGGCTCTCTTGCTGTCTGCCTGGGCTTTAGACACTGCCACCTGCAACACCCGGTTATTATGGCTGAGGAACTCCACTGTCTCCTGGACCGTCGGAACTGAGGTTTCTCAAAGAAAGTCAGGCAGAAAAGTTAAATGAAAGCCATAATTGGCGAAAAAAGGGGACTGACCGGTGGCTGAATGAGAAGCATTATTGTAGGCAAATTCTGCTAAGGGCAGCAGGGACACCCAATCATTCTGTACAAAAGATGTGAAACACCTAATGTACTTTTCAAGAGTCTGGTTGGTCCTTTCCGTTTGCCCGTTGGTTTGGGGATGATAGGCCGAGGACAGGGCCAGCTCAATTTTCAGGATCTCACACAGGGCCCTCCAAAAACGTGAGGTGAACTGAACTCCTCTGTCGGAAACTATATTTGCTGGAATTCCATGTAACCTCCCAATTTCTTTAATGAATATGCGGGCAGTCTCCACAGCAGATGGGGTCCCTTTTAGGGGTAAAAAATGGGCCATTTTGGACAGCCGGTCTACAACCACAAAAATAGCTGAGCACCCCTTAGAACATGGACGCTCGACTATAAAGTCCATGGAAATGATTCTCCAGGGTCTGTCGGGCACAGGTAAGGGTTTCAGCAGTCCCCAAGTCTGATTTCTTGGCGTCTTGTTCTGGATACAAACAGGGCAGGAGCTGACGTACTTCTCACAGAAGTCCTTCAAGTTGGGCCACGAGAACGTGCGTCGTACAAGCTCAAGGGTCTTACGGACCCCAAAATGGCCTGCCAGCGGATGATCGTGAAGAAGGGACAACACTTTGACTCGAACATCCTTGGGAACAAAGATTTGACTTCCCCTCCAGAACAAGCCATCCCTGGACGTTAAAGTGATCCCGGGGGGTTTTGAGGAGTCAGAGGACGCTTCTTTGATCAGAGAGAGAAGATCTGTCTGTAAGAGTAAAAAATTTCCGGCAGGCAGGATGGTATCAGGGACAGAAGAGTCCTTTGGATTGTCATACATGCGTGACAGCGCATCCGGTTTCACGTTCTTCGATCCAGGCCGGTATGTTATATGGAAGGAAAAGCGTGAGAAGAACAGGGCCCAGCGAGCTTGTTGGGGTCTCAGTTGTTTGGCAGACCTTAGGTACCCTAAGTTCTTATGATCGGTATATATTAGTACCGGATGAGCAGCGCCCTCCAACAGATACCTCCACTCCTCCAAGGCAGCTTTAATAGCGAGCAGTTCTCAGTCGCCAACGTCATAATTCCTCTCTGCAGGAGAGAGTTTCCTAGAGAAGAACCCCACGGAGTGCATAAGGTCCTTGTTACCTCGACGTTGAGAGATGACTGCTCCTACGGCTCTTCAGAAGCGTCTACTTCAAGAATGAAGGGTAAGGATGGGTCCGGATGACTGAGGATTGGGGCAGACGTGAAAAATCTTTTAAGCTCTTTAAAGGCACTCTGGGCCTCCTGAGTCCAGCAGAAACGAGAGCTTTGTTTGATTAATTGCGTGATGGGCGCAATTATAGCTGAAAAGCCTCTTATGAATTTTCTATAGAAGTTTGCAAAGCCAATGAAGCGTTGTATGCCCTTCTTATCCAGAGTAACACGGCCAGTCTAACACAGCAGACACTTTTTGGGGATCCATCTTAATGCCCATTGGGGAGATTACTAGCCCCAAGAATTAGATGCTCTGTAATTCGAATTCGCATTTCTCAGCCTTTGCGTAAAGTCTGTGCTGACGAAGACGGCTTAGGACCTTGCGGACATGCTCCTGATGCTGATCGAGTGATCCAGAAAATATTACGATGTCGTCCAGGTAGACAATCACGAATACATCAAGAAAGTCTCTGAATACATCGTTAATGAGATGTTGGAAAGTGGCTGGAGCGTTGCAGAGCCCGAAGGGCATTACCAAGTATTCATAATGCCCGAATCGGGTCCGGAAGGCTGTCTTCCATTCATGCCCGGCCTGGATGCGGACTAGATTGTACGCCCCTCTTAGGTCAAGCTTAGAAAATATGATAGCAGACCTCAGTCTCTGGAAGAGTTTGGGTATCAAAGGTAAGGGGTAGTGGTTCTTAACTGTAATCTTGTTTAGCTCTCTATAGTCCACACATGGTCGGAGGGTCTGATCTTTTTGAAGTTGAAGGGTGAATTAACCCATTTTCCAGGTTCTCATCTAAGTAGATCTTAAGTGCCTCCTGCTCCTTTTCTGACAGCGGAAAGATGCGTCCAAAAGGAATCTCGGCCCCAGGGAGCAGTTCAATCGGACAATCGTAGGGGCGATGAGGTGGTAGAGAGTCCGCTCCTTTCTTGCTGAAGACATCAATAAACTCGTGATAATGCTTTGGTACCGTCTGGAGTAGATTCTGGTCAGAGTCTAGACATAAAAGGGTGGCAGAAGACTTGGCGGAGTCTGTTAGACAGTGCTTCAGACAATAGGGAGAAGGAAACTTGACTTCTCTAGTAACCCAATTGATGTGAGGGTTATGGGCTTGGAGCCAGGGTATGCCCAGGATGATCGGAAACATCGGAGAGGAGAGTATATCAAGGGTCAGGAATTCTTTATGCTGAGAGGAGATGATGACAGGCAGGGGAAGAGTCTCTTGAGTTACCTTCCCAGAACTGATGCTAGATCCATCAGCCAGGAAAACTGAAAGTCCATGAATCTTGTCTTGTAACGGGATACCCTGTTGGCCAGCAAAGATGGAATCAATAAAGCGGCTGCATGCCCCGGAGTCAATGATAGCATTGACTGTCACTGTCCTTCCTTGGAGCTGTAGCAAAAGAGGAATAGCAAGGTGGGTTGAGTTGGCAGACAAGGCAGAGAGACTGGTAGAAGCAGAAGATAGGCTATTACTTGTCTTGACTGGGCAGTTATAGACATAGTGACCTGTACCACCACAGTAGAGGCAGAGATTCTGCTGCCGGCAATGTGCACGTTCTTCTGGAGGTAAAGTAGAGCGCCTTCGTCTCAATTGCATGGGCTCTGAGGTGTCAGGAGCCAAGCCGGCCGGATTAAAGCTGGGCGGAGGTAAGTAGCAGGAAGCAGGAGTTGGGGCCTTCGCTGTCATCCAAACCAGACGGGTTTGCTGAGCAGAGCGTTCTGATCGCCGCTCCCGGAGATGACGGTCAATCTGGATTGCCAAGGAGATCAAGGCCTCCGGGGTTTCTGGTATGCCGACTCGAGCAAGTTCATCCTTAACCCCTTTGGATAACCCCATGCGGAACTGATGCCTCAAAGCTGCATCATTCCACTAAGTGTCTGCTTTACAGCCTCTAAAGTCTGTGACATAGTCCTCGGCCAGTCTGCGGCCCTGCTGGAGCGCAAACAGGGCAGATTCATCTGTGGCAGTCCTTTGGGGGTCTTCATAAAGCTGAGCCATGGCTTCAAAGAAAGATTGCAGAGAGTGAGTCAGGACTGAGTCTCCTTCAAGTAATCGGTGGGCCCAGGTCTGGGGTTCTCCTTGTAAAAGGGAGATCACGAATCCTACTTTAGTGGCTTCCAGGGAGAAAGTCTGTGGTTGTAGGGCAAAATAGAGCTGACAGGCGTTCTGAAATGCCTGAAATTTGGTTCGATCCCCAGAGAACCTCTCTGGAACGAGCACCCTTGGCTCAGGTGGAAGCATGACAACAGATGGGGAGGCAACAGACTGTACTGGTGTGGAGGATGGAGCGGAAGCTGCGTGACCAGCATCAGTAAGGTTCTGGACCTGTCCTTCAAGTCTGGTGTAGCCATCCTGCAGCGACTTTACAGCTTGGGTAAGGGCCGCCAGATGCGTGCAGATCTCCTTCATGGGAGAGGTCTCTCCTGCGGGTTCAGTCATGGCTGTTTCATACTGTTAGGTACCTGGTGTAGAAGCCCGACTTGTAGAAGGAGACCTCTCTTACAACGCTGGTTCAGGAGCCACTGGAATGGGAACAGCGGTCTCGAGAGCACAGTGGGTAGGAGTGCCTGCTGGAATAGTGCTTCTGTAACTGTTATAGGAGAAGAGATCCCTCTGGATGGCTGGACGGCTGGCGGACCAGGGCTGGAAGTTGATAGAAGAGCTGAGGAATGCAAGCAGCAGCTACTGGAGCCGATGAGAGGAACCACAGGCACAGCAGAACACTGAACAGGCAGCAGGCTGGAGCAGGGTCAGACGGTCCGGGTCAGTAGGCGAGCAGACAGGTGATAGCAGCAGGCAAAGGCAGCGTCGGTAAAACTGGCAGAGGTCGGCAACGGAATCACAGGCAGAAGTGGTAGCAAGGTCAGGCGGGCCAGGTCGGGTTTGGAGAAGGCAGAGAGGTCAGACGAAGCCGGGTTTGTAACAGTAGCGGGTGATCAGGTTTAGGTTTAGGTAGTCAGATGCACAGGAGCTGAGACGAAACAGCGCCGCACCAGCGCACTAGGAGAAACTTTAAGCGTTCAGTGGCGGCAAACAGTGCTATCACGCACACACGTGCACCTAGCACCCACGCACGCCCGCGTGCACACCGTGCACCACTCACACACGCGCCGGCAGTACGCGCTGACGCCCGCCAGTGTGAACACGCAGAGGCTCAGTTCTAGAAGAAGCGTGTGTGCGCATGCGCACACGCGGCTGGTCCTGTCCATTGCTGGTAAGTCCCTGACAGATACCACATGTGTGGGACTTGTTTACTACCTGGCCCCATACAGAGGCCCAACATGCAGGGAGCACCATCAGGTGTTCAAGGATTACACATTTAACTTGTTGACTACCTATTACACTTTTAAAGGCCCTGGAGCACCAGGACAATGGAAATGCCGACAAATTGACCTCATTTTGGAAATCTATGATGAATGGTTCATTTTTTTCCAGAAGTTTTTGGAAAATGTGGAAAAAAATGAAAACTTTTTTTTTACACAAAGTTATTGGTTTATAAGATATTTCCAACACATAGCATTTACATAATAAAAATAACACCCCAAAATACATTCTGCTACTCCTCCTGAGTATAATGATACCACATGTGTGAGACTTTTACACAGCCTGACCACAAAGAGAGGCCTAACATTGAAGTAGCATCTTCAATTGTTCTAGGAGCATAAATTACACATTTCATTTCTCGAACACCTATTAGCCCTTGTACACACGGTCGGAGATTCCGTCGAAACGTTTCCTATCGGACCGTTTTGTCGGCTATTCCGACTGTGTGTGGTCTGCATCGGACTGTTTCCGTCGGAATATCCGACAGACCAATTTTTCCAACTTGCCGGTAAAATTTTCCGCCAAAATGCTCCGATCGGACATACTCCGATCATGTGTAGCTTACTCCGATGGACAAGGTGCCACGCATGCTCACAATCAAATTTGAACACGGAAGCGCTCGCTCAGGTAAAACTACGGCTCGTAATCGATATAGCACATTCGTCACACTGCAATGTTAAAACTTCTTTCATGAAGTGCATTCTCTTGTTCTTTACAATGCTGCAAGAATGAACTTCTTTTAATGCTCATAGTCACACACACTTCTCCCGAACGTAATTCTTTAGTCTTTTTTACTCATTTCAGCAATACAATATTTTAAATCGTCACATCTACACATTTTTTTTTTGTTTTTGTTTTTTTGGGGGAAATTTGTTTTTTATTTAATAAACATCTCCTTTTTTGACAGTTTGCTCATCTTTGAATTTTTTGGGGTGTGTTTTGTGTGTCAACTTACCACAACAACATTTTTATATTTTTTGTATTTTCATTTTCTTTTTTAATCTACAGGAGGTTGTTTAGTGTTGTTATTCATTTCACTTTGTATTTTTGAAATGTACCTGCCTGCTCACAAATAAACTGTCCTTTTTAAAGTCAAACACATACGCAAGTATTTCTTCAAACAAAAAAAACCTTTATTTAGGTCTCAAACAAATAAAAAGAGGGAGGCAGCCCAGGGCAGACATGAACTAATTCGAAAAAGAAAAATTGGTGGCCTGAGGAGTACATATCTCAGGGAGAGAAGTCTGGTCCAGAAGTCCTAGAGATCAGGAAAAACAGATGCCATCTATGTCCCCAGGATGTGGTTCTTCAAGAGCCTGCATCTTCTGTCAGACCAGACAGAACCCAGGCCATCACTCTCTCGTCTTCCTTAGGCACTTCCCGCCAGGCATCCTTCAAGGCTGTGGCTGGGCTCCTGTAGTTGTGGCAGGAGGAGGAGAAGGAGGGCGTTGGTCGACCTCCTGGCTGCCACTTGCCACAGCCTCCCCCCGGCTGAGGTCTTCCTGTACATGAAAATGGGACATACTTTTATTTTTTTGCTCATCAATCACACCATTTTGTGCTCATGACTGTTGCAAATGGAATGTTACCAAATAGAACAGACTATCATTCTGAGCCCAGCATTTTTCATTCTGGTCCCAAACATTTTTGCTCACTACTGTCTATTGAAATGTAAACCACTTTGTTAAATCACAACTCAATAATAACATCTATATGAAATATGTTCAACAATGCAATACCTGTCTCAAGCTGGGCCCCACCACATGTTGCTGCCTGGAAGGCCCAGGTTGGACGTTGGAAGCCTCAGCTGGGGGTGAAGGAAGCCTTGAAGGAAGACGGTCGAGTGGTGGCCTGGGTTCCCCCTGGTCTAACAAAAAATTTAGCCTCTCAAAGTAAACCATCCTGGGGTAATAAATGGCATCTGAATCTCCTGATCTCAGGGACTCAGGTGCTTCTTTCTCTCCCTGAGATATGTAATCTTCATGTCACCAATTTTCAACTTCACATAGGCCATGTCTGCTGTGGGGACCATGAGCACCAAAGAAAGAAGTTTCTCCAGGGCTGCCTTCCTCTTTCTTCGGTCCTGATAAAAGGGGTTGTTGATCTGCCACAAGCAGGGCAGCTCTCTGAACAGTTGAATGAATAGCTCCATAAAATTGGCGTTTTTAAAGGGATTCATCTTGTCTGCAAGACACAACACAAGACAAACCCTAAAATACTAATAATGCCATGATAAACCCTCCTAATCTTGTCCCAACATAGGCCTAGATAGAAGAAGTCTAGTCTAGTGATGTACCAATTTCAAAATTTTACCTTCGTTTGCACGATCGTCGCGTCAGCTCCTCACTCTGTTCACAGATCGTACGGACGACACACGCGTGTTTCGTTTTATATACAGTGCGCATGCGTGAAACTCCGCCCACCCCTGACATTCTTTCTAGACTATTCCCCGCCCCTTCGCTTTCGGTGCAGTGGGGAGAGCACATGGCGGAGAGAACGCAGGTGCGCAATCAGAGTTCCACTAACGAGGAGGAGGGCGAGGAAAGCACGGAGCCTGAAACATCCCGATCCAGGAAGAGAAGATTTAAGGCCTCAAATATGTATTTTGGAGAGATGTTGGAGATGGTGGACATATTGAAGAGGACCGACTATGATGGGAAGTATGGACCTTACCCAAACCCAAATATCAGAAAGGCCAAGATCATGACTAAAGTTGTGAAGAGTCTTCAGAATAATTTTGGGGTACGCCGATCCAAGAATCAACTGAGAAAACGATGGTCAGACCTGAAACTGAGGGAGCACGATCAGTACAGAAGGATCAAGCGTGTTCTTCAAAAAAGTAAGTAGTTGTCGTGTGTTCATATGATTATTCTTGCTTGCATACTGCTCCATGTGCTTGGATTTCATGTTGTACAGTTTAAAATGGCCACTTTCAAGTTCATGGTTTCATTCGTTCGTAAGAAACATCGTTCTGCAGGTAAGTATCCCAGCTTAACAAAGTGTCCACAATAATGTTCTCACCTTTGAACTCGGCCAAAAAACACAATTGTACAACACTTCCAAGCAATGTTTCATATTCCTTTTTCTGCCCTCTGTGTGCTAATAATTCCTTTTTTACATTCTCATAGGGGAGAGAAGACTCTGGAAGTCTGAGGATACCAGGGACCCCACCCCTCCCAAAGAAGTCAAAATTCCAACACCAGAAGTAGAGGAGCAGGAGGAGGAGGAAGGAGAGATCATTGAAGTTGGACAAATTGTCACCAAAACAGGTGAGTGTCGGAGACCACAGCTTCCAGTAAGCTAATCAATGTATGTCGGCATATTTATAATACATGGTGTGTTTTTTTGCTTTTTTGTAGGTGATGTGGAAGAAGAATCACATTTTACCAGTGAAAGTGCCCAGATCCTGATTTGGGAGATAATGGTATGCATTAACATTAAATAGGGGTGTGTATCTATGACAGGGTGGTGTCTGCGGATACACTCAAAAAAATCAAAAAACCAATTGCCACGTCCTAGTCATAACTTCAAATTGTATAAAGATTGCGGGGAAAAGGGGAAGAAGAGGGAAAAGAGAAACGAACCTTCACACGAAAGACCTCAGAGAACAGTGTTGGTTCTATTGGACTTTTTAGGCAGAATTAAAAATAAATAACCATATATTCAAAAATATTATTTATTTTAAAAAGCTAAAAAAAAAAATTTTTAGAACAGAAAAAGAGGGGATTATAAAAACATATCAAGTACTGCTTTATATCCTGTCAATGTTAGCATAGTCTAAACAAAATCCATATTCATTTTCAAACAATCACATTTTACCAGTGAAAGTGCCCAGATCCTGATTGGGGAGATAATGGTGTGCAATCGGGATTTAGAAAATATACAGCAAAACATCAATGATGTTAAAAATAAAATGAAGAACATCATTGATGTTTTGGGGAGAGTGTGAAACACCCCAAACTAGCTAGGGTTTTATTTTTTTTGCTTTTAAACAACAACTTTTGTCTTTTACAAAAATCCAAAATTGGAAGATGCACACAGTGTGTCAACATGCGCTATCTCCCATCATGGGGGATCAATGTACGTGTTTTGTGGAAAGTGGGAGAGTTGAAGGGGTTGCAGCCCCAAAACATGTACATTGATCCCCCATGATGGGAGATAGCACATGTTGACACACTGTGTGCATCTTCCAAATTTGGCTTTTGCAGGGGTGACACCCCATGTGATGAAGGCAATATCAGCCCAGTTTGTACATACTCATGTCTGATATTGTCTTCACTTTTCAAAGTTGAACTTTGTAAGTTCCTGTGTTCTGTATGTTACGCTTTGATTCATGCCTGTTTACACAAAAACACCAAGTTACCCAAAAATGACCTTAAATAATGTTTTTGATACACCCAATATCTTGGTTTGTTGTAAAACCCTTTTCTAAACGCACATGTGAATGTGCTTTGATTAAAAAGTGAAATTAGCAACAATGTGTGGCTTCCTTTTTCAATGCGCAAAAGCAGTATTTGTAGTAAAATTGTTGTTTGAGTGCAGTTTCAGGTGTACTTTTGCAGTGCACTTGTGGTGCATAGTGGATGTGCCTTTAGTAAATAACACCCATAGTGATGTGTTAATTTTCACAATCATGCCATTTTCCTGACCCCACATATTTCTGCCATGGTGCTGAAAATTAGCAAGATTTTTGTCAGTAATGCACTACATACATTAGTTAACAAAAAGAAGGTGTGTGTGTAGCAGACCCACAACATAACAAGATTATCTGAAGAAGAGACTGTCCCCTCATCTCGTTCAGAACTTGGGTTTGCACTGTTGGAGAAAAAGGCACAACAACACAAAACATACATTTACCTAGGAGACACCTAAAACCAAGCCAAGCAGTAAATGAAAACAAAGATTATTGGAGTTTCATAGGAAAATGTATTTAAAAAATGCCGCTCAGACATTGTCTGGCATATCAATGGCCCCCCTACCCACAAAGTACTCCATGTATTGGATTCGGACCTCATGGGCGCTTTGGGGGGGGGGGGGGGCAAGCCAGGATGAGCAGCTTCAAGGGCCGTGAGGTTCTAATTTTCAAGCAAGTCTGCATCTTGTCCAACTGAGACCGCATAGTTAGCTAAATGTCTTTTTAAGAAATTGTGCAGAACACAGCAGGCAAGCACTATCTGATTTATTTTATATTCCGCCATGTGGATAGGCGTTAAAAAAAGCGGAACTGGCTGGCCAGGATTCCAAAAGTGTTCTCCGCCACTCTTCTGGCTCTGGCCAGCCGGAAATTAAAGATCCTCTGGTCCGGGGTGAGGGTCCTCATCGGGAAAGGCCGCATCAGATGGTTTGCCAGGGCAAACGCCTCATCCGCAACGAAGACGAACGGGAGTCCTTCCTGATTCTCTTCTGGGGGTGGCAAGCCCAGACTGCCACTCTGGAGACACCAGTAGAACTCCGTCCGTGCGAACACTCCACCATCCGACATCCGTCCATTTTGCCCCACGTCCACATACAAGAAGTCATAGGTCGCAGACACCACCGCCAACATCACGATACTATTAAACCCCTTGTAGTTAAAATAGTACGACCCCGAGTTGGGTGGTGGGACGATGCGGACATGTTTCCCATCAATTGCACCTCCACAATTGGGAAAGTTCCAACGACTGGCAAAGTGGGAGGCCACAGTCTGCCATTCCTGTGGCGTTGAAGGACACTGTGGAGTGAAACAAGACCAAAAATTTGTAATTTTGCAAATCAACATTGCAAGCAGATTAGACACCAACATTTTGGGCCAAGATCAGTATAACATTTTGGGAACTGTGTATTTAAAGCCTAAAGTATAAGGTCCCCTTATCAGAGTCATCACCCCCCCCCCCCACCCCACCCATCTGATGGGCCCTTGCTACAAATGAGGGGGGGGATGTTTTGGACAGGTAACCATCTCCACTTGATTGAAAGCTGAATGCCTAAATAATGTGTGATACTTTGGGAAGCCCCTCCTTACTTACACTATTGGCAGCCCACCGGACAGGTAAGAAGTGTCATAATACCAAAAATTTTAAAAAATGGAAGCACATTTTGACATTCTGCTATTACATATCAAGATAATAATAGGGGGAAAAAATGATAGCATTTGAAAGTATTGAGGCAGGCCCTTGCACTACATGCTTTGGTGAACTCGTCCATAAATGTGACCATCAAAAGGTAGATATAGTGTGTATTGGGTTTGGTAAAGTCATCAGAATCTGAATGATGGCAGAACAGGTCTCTGGAATAATGATCCCCAGAGCCTGGGGGGAGATGCCTGTGGAAAACTTGAGGTCCTGAAGGCTTCTCCCTGTCGCCAAGTAGCGCAACGTGGCAATGAGCCTCTGCTCCGGAGTGATGGCTTGCCGCATGCAGGTATCCTGCCTGGTGATATAAGGAGACAGCAAAGCCAGCAGACAGTGAAAAACGGGGTCCGTCATCCGGAGATAATTCCTGAAATCATCAGGATTATTCTCCCGGATCTCACAGAGCAAAGGCATTTGCGAGAACTGGTCACGCTGGCGCAACCAATTCTTGGTCCACAAACGCCTCCCCTCCCTGTTCATGGACCGGGCTTGTGTCAAAGTAAGAATCCCAACACGAAGCCCCTGCACAGCACAAACTCTACGATGAGTACGTAGACGAAACATGGTTTGAAAACGGTCAGCTGGTCAGAACGGACAACAGAAAGCACCGATAAACAGCAATGCCTGAAAGAACGACCTGAATAGCAGAAGCAAGCAGACAACAAGCAATGCAAATCAAAGCGTACTATACCAAGATATAGTCCACAATGGGAAACAAATGCTTACTGACTACACACACTGATTATCAGATACGCAAAGACAAGTAGAAACTGAAGAGCAGTAGCGAACTTAAACACAAATCTGAAAAGCACGAATCGTCTCTCACCAAACTTCTACTAACACGCGATAGACACGAGATCAGCAGAAGGAGCCCAAAGGGTGCCGGACATGGTGCTGAACTTCCTTTTTCTAGTGCCGCCATACGCGGCTTACGTCACCGCGTTCTTGGCAACCGGAAATTCCGACAACTTGGTCCGACCGTGTGTATGCAACATCACTTCCGGACCTCTTCCGGAATTAATCCGTCGGAAATTACTCCGACGGATTTGGTTGTCGGAATCTCCGACCGTGTGTACAAGGGCTTACACTTTTGAAGGCCCTGGATCACCAGGACAATGTAAACGCCCATAAAATGATCCCATTTTGGAAAGCTAAAACACCAACGTATAATCTATGAGGCATAGTGAGTTTTTTGAACGGTTCATTTTTTCCAGATGTTTTGGAAAATGTGGGAACAAAATGAAAATGCATTTTTTTTTTTTTACACAAAGTTGTCAGTTTATAAGATATTTCCAGCACATAGCATTTACATAGCAAAAATGGCACCCCAAAATACATTCTGCCACTCCGAGTATGGAGATACCAAATGTGTGAGACTTTTATACAGCCTGGCCTCATACAGAGATCCAACATGCAAGGAACACTGTCAGGTGTTCTAGGGACACATAGCATGCACATACCAAGAATTACATCCCAAAATACATTATGCTGAGCAAAGGGTAAACAAAAGATTACCTGTGGTTTTAGTAGCGCAGTTGTCCACAGGAGGATAGCACTGGTCCAGGCCGCAGGCAGGGACTTGGTCAGCAACAGAAAACACAATTGTTCAGGCAGCAGGCAGGGATATTGTCCATATACAGTCCAGGGTCAGTGCAGCCAGAGATATTGTCAGCAGTGTCAAAAATATTGGTCCTGGTAGTAGGCAATATTGTCTATGTGCTGTGGTCAGTGCGAGACAGAGACATGATGGCAGTAAGTCCTATAGGCAGCAGGCAGAAGTAGGGACTCATTCAGGACAGAATGGTGATAGGGGTAGAGGTTTCTCCCACCCAAATCTCTTTGAAGCTACAGAGTCTCCAGACCCTAATTTAGGAATGAGAAAACAAGAAAAAAAAATTTTTTCATCCAAAAAAACTATTCTTGAGCCCTCACATATGTGTAGAATCGCACTAGTTCAGTTGCAGAGTACAAGATCAGTCCAAGAGGCAGGCAAATAACATGGTCAAACAGTCCAAGGTCAGTTCCAGATCAGGCAGAGGTATGTACAGAATTGTTAGGCAGAAGCATGGTCAAATAACAGTCCAGTGTCAGTTCCAGATCAGGTAGAGGTATGTACAGAATCGATAGGCAGAAACATGGTCGAATAACAGTCCAGGGTCAGTTTCAGATCAGGCAGAAGTATGTACAAAATCAGCAGGCAGAAGCGTGGTCAAAAAACAAGCCAGGGTCAGTTACAGAGCAAGCAGTGGCATAAGGGGTGTGAGGGTAAATGGCAGGAACTGAGGCTTACGTTTACCATACTTCACCAATAATTTACTAAAGTATGGTAACGGCGAAAACAGTCACCTATGCAGAGGCCTGGTTGGGAAGGACAATGGGGACAATAATAAGATGTGTCTCTTCTGACTAATGAACTGGTACACACCCTACATCTTTTTTGACATCTTTGGCCTGTTGGTTTGGGAAGGATTTTATCGGGAAAGTGGCATTCAGAGAGTTGACTAAGAACAACTGATCAGATGTTTCCTGGTGGGCCGTTCAGGAATATAAGGGCAGTGTAACTTTCCTACTGATAGCCAAGGAACGGTTGGGGGTTTTGGTTGGAGTTGCAGTAAATGATATAGGAATTGAATATGGCCAATTGAAAAAAAATAAATTGCTACTTTTTTATATCGATGGTATGTCCGTCTTGTGGCAAGTATGGTTCGAGCATTTGGTCGTTGAAGTCGATTCCCCCCATAAACAAATTGTATTCATGGATGCATTTTGGTTTTTGGATGGGGCCATTCCTTCTGGGGATTTCCACATAGGTATTATTGTGGATCAAAGACAACATGTAGACATCCCTTCTGTCCCTCCACTTCACTGCCAGAATCTCCTTGTTTCGCAGAATTGCCACCCTCTTCTCAACTTCATACTGACAAGTCTTTGAGGAAAGCCTTTCCGGTTCTTTCTTATGGTGCCACATGCTGGCGTCTTCTTCCGGTGAAGGTTGTGCAACAGGGGCAGACTTGTGTAGAAGTTGTCTAGGTACAAGTGGTATCCTTTGTTGGATAGGGGGTATATGTGGCCCCAAACAACTTTCACGCTGGATCCCAAGTAGTCCAGGCAATTAGGGGACCGCAGCTGGGTGTCCTTCCCTTTGTACACTATGAAGGAATATGCGTACCCTTTGGCTCGGTCACATCATTTGTACACCTTCACCCCATAGCAGGCCCTTTTGCTGGGGATAAATAGCTTAATTTTAAGCCTGCCACTAAATCTAACAATGGACTCATCCACACATATGTGTTGGTCTGGGAACTGGGTATTATAACTGAAATGTAGGAACCTCATGATCATAAGATACCTGGTTCTGGGCATTACAGCGAAGAAGAACAGCATGTGGTGGATGGGGTGGGTTGACCAATAGGAACACAATTCATTTTTTTGGTGAGTCCCATATTCACCACTTGCCGACCACCGCACGCCGATGTACGTCGGCAGAATGGCACGGGCAGGCATAAGGGCTTACATGTACGTCCTTGCCTGCCCGCCGGTCGGGGGCCCGATCGGGCCCCCGCCCGGTGCCTGCGGCGGTCGGTATTCGTTCGGGAGCGATCCCGGACGAGGGGACGGCCATTCATTCATGGCCACCCCCTCTCGATCGCTCCTGGCGAATGAAAATGTCCGGTGACATCACTTCCTCTCCTGTAATGTAAACACAGGAGAGGAAGTGATGTATTCTCTCCTCTGTGTCGGTAGTTTTCGTTCCGGCACCGAGGAGAGAGGATCGGTGAGTTGCACCAACACACCCCACATACAGTAGAACATGCCAGGCACACTCACACCCCCCCTTTACCCCCGATCACCCCCCAATTACCCCTGCCCCCCCAGTCACAGTGACACCAATTGCTTTTTTTTTTTTTGCATTGGTGTCATTTGTGACTGTAGTAACTTTTAGGGCAGTTAGGGTTAGCCCCCTTTAGTTCTAATGTGCCCCCCTAACCCCCCAATAAAGGTTTAACCCCGTGATCACCCCCCGTCGCCAGTGTCACTAAGGCTGGGTTCACATTGCAGCGGTTTATGAGAACGAATGTGATTCGCACCGCACTGCAGTGCAAATCACATCCGATCTCTGTGCGATTCGAGTTCAGCCATACAGATAGTATGGCTGAATTCGTGTCGCACCCGCCGCACCCGCCGCACCCGCCGCAAATTCGCACGGGACCCTTTTTTTGGCCCGCAGCAGAATCGGATCGCATGGGTGTTCACACCATGCGATCCGAGTTTGCAGATCGCACTGCGATATGCGAACTGATCTGGGGGTGTCATTAACATTTCACTGACACTCCCAGCAGTTCGCATAGGGCAGTGTGAACTGCCGCCGGGAGGCATGCGATGCGGGAACCCGCCGCGGATTCATGGCGTTCCCGCATCGCTCCAGTGTGAACCCAGCCTAATAAGCGATAGTTTTTCTGATCGCTGTATTAGTGTCACAGGTGACGCTAGTTAGGCAGGTAGGTATTTAGGTTTGCCGCAGCTTTTTATAGCGCCAGGGACCCCCATATACTACCGCATAAAGCCCCCTGATTGCCCCCTAGTTAACCCTTTCACCAGTGATCACCATATAACTGTTACAGGTGACGCTGGTTGGTTAGTTATTTTTTTATAGTTTCAGGGCACCCGCCATTTATTACCTAATAAAGGTTTAACCCCCTGATCACCCGGCGGGTGTCATTTGTGACTGTAATAACTGTTAGGGCAGTTAGGGTTAGCCCCCTTTAGTTCTAAGGTACCCCCCTAACCCCCCCAATAAAGGTTTAACCCCGTGATCACCCCCCGTCGCCAGTGTCACTAAGGCTGGGTTCACATTGCAGCGGTTTATGAGAACGGATGTGATTCGCACCGCACTGCAGTGCAAATCACATCCGATCTCTGTGCGATTCGAGTTCAGCCATACAGATAGTATGGCTGAATTCGTGTCGCACCCGCCGCACCCGCCGCAAACTCGCACGGGACCCTTTTTTTGGTCCGCAGCAGAATCGGATTGCATGGGTGTTCACACCATGCGATCCGAGTTTGCAGATCGCACTGCGATATGCGAACTGATCTGGGGGTGTCATTAACATTTCACTGACACTCCCAGCAGTTCGCATAGGGCAGTGTGAACTGCCGCCGGGAGGCATGTGATGCGGGAACCCGCCGCGGATTCGTGGCGTTCCCGCATCGCTCCAGTGTGAACCCAGCCTAATAAGCGATCGTTTTTCTGATCACTGTATTAGTGTCACAGGTGACGCTTGTTAGGCAGGTAGGTATTTAGGTTCGCCGCAGCTTTTTATAGCGCCAGGGACCCCCATATACTACCGCATAAAGCCCCCTGATTGCCCCCTAGTTAACCCTTTCACCAGTGATCACCATATTACTGTTACAGGTGACGCTGGTTGGTTAGTTATTTTTTTTATATTTTCAGGGCACCCGCCATTTATTACCTAGTCTCACTAGTGTACCCCTAAATTTAGGGGTGTCTACTTTCCAAAATGGGGTCATTTGGGGGGGGTTTGTGCCATCTTGGCATTTTATGGCCTTCAAAACTGTAACGCCCTTAGAAAGCCTGAAGGCGGTGCTTGGTTTTCGGGGCCCCGTACGCGGCTAGGCTCCCAAAAAGTCCCACATATGTGGTATCCCCGTACTCAGGAGAAGCAGCAGAATTTATTTTGGGGTGTCATTTCACATATGCCCATGGCATGCGTGAGCAATATATCATTTAGTGACAACTTTGTGAAAAAAAAAAAAAAAAAAAAAGTTTGTAATTTTCCCGCAACTTGTGGCAAAATATAAAATATTCCATGGACTCAACATGCCTCTCAGCAAATAGCTTGGGGTGTCTACTTTCTAAAATGGGGTCATTTGTGGGGGTTTTGTGCCATCTTGGCATTTTATGGCCTTCAAAACTGTAATAGGTAGTGAGGAGTGAAGTCAAATATTTACGCCCTTAGAAAACCTGAAGGCGGTTCTTGGCTTTCGGGGCCCCGTACGCGGCTAGGCTCCCAAAAAGTCCCACATATGTGGTATCCTCGTACTCAGGAGAAGCAGCAGAATTTATTTTGGGGTGTCATTTCACATATGCCCATAGCATGTGCGAGCAATATATCATTTAGTGACAACTTTGTGTAAAAAAAAAATAAAAACATTTTTTTGTCATTATTCAATCGCTTGAGGCAAAAAAATAAAATATTCAATGGGCTCAACATGCCACTTATCAATTTCCTTAGGGTGTCTACTTTCCAAAATGGGGTCATTTGGGGGGGTTTTGTACTGCCCTGCCATTTTAGCACCTCAAGAAATGAGATAGACAGTCGTAAACTAAAAGCTGCGTAAATTCCAGAAAACGTACCTTAGTTTGTAGATGTGACAACTTTTGCGCAAACCAATAAATATACAATTATTGACTTTTTTTTTACCAAAGACATGTGGCTGAATACATTTTGGCCTAAATGTATGACTAAAATTGAGTTTATTGGATTTTTCTAATAACAAAAAGTAGAAAATATCATTTTTTTTCAAAATTTGCGGTCTTTTTACGTTTATATCGCAAAAAATAAAAATCGCAGAGGCAATCAAATACCATCAAAAGAAAGCTCTATTTGTGGGAAGAAAAGGACGCAAATTTTGTTTGGGTACAACATTGCATGACCGCGCAATTACCAGTTAAAGCAGCGCAGTGCCAAATTGTAAAAAGACCTCTGGTCATTTACCAGCAAAATGGTCCGGTCTGAAGGTGGTTAAATGTGAGGCCCAAAAAAACCTTCAACTCCTCCACTGTTAGGTCTCTCCACTCATAGGGACGGGCATAATAGGATGTTGGATTTTTCTAAATAAATTGCTGTGCATACAGGTTGCACTGGGCCACAATTGACGCCAACATGTCCTCCGTAAAAATTAAATTAAAAAAATTGCTTGGGGTTAAGCCTTCACTGATGAGCAGTGATGAGGTGGCACTGATGAGCACAGATGTGCACTGATGTGTACTGATTAATGGCACAGATGTGCACTGATGAGGCAGCACAGATGGGCACTGATCGCACAGATGTGCAGTGATGAGGTGGCACAGATGTGCAGTGATGAGGCGCCACAGATGTGCACTGATTGATAGCACAGATGTGCACTAATGAGGCAGCATAGATGCCATCCATCCACAAATGTCCATCCACAAATGGAAGCCTCCACAAGGGGAAAAGAAGCAAAATCCAGCAGGAACTACAGAGTATAAAAGAGAGGAGAGGCGTCTCTAATGCCGCATACACATGATCGTAATTTCCGCCCTACAAAAGACCGATTAAAGCTTGTTACCACAAAAAAAAAGTTTTAGACCATGTGTATGCTCCATTGGTCTTTTGCTCTCAATTTTTCGGCCGGGAAAAGTTCCTATATGAAAATACGATCGTCTGTGGCAATTTCGATGTGTAAAATTCCTACGCATGCTCGGGAACAATTAAACGCATGCTCGGAAACATTGAACTTAATTTTCTCGGCTCGCCGTAGTGTTGTACGTCACCGCGTTCTTGGCGGTTGTAATTTCAGCAAACTTTTGCGTGACCGTGTGTGTGCAAGGCAAACTTGAGCGGAATCCTGTCGGAAACGCAGTCATATCTTTTTCCGATGAGAAATCTGATCGTGTGTACGTGGCATGTGTAGCAATATGGTTACATTTAATGAAGGTACAAGATTTAGCAACTCCCATGGTTGATGAATAAAAGAGGCTCATCTAAGTATGCAGGCATCTGGAGCAAAGCTGTCCACATAGTCCGTCCTCCCCACCGCCGGCTCTCACCGCTGCCAGTCTGCAATCATGACTGAATGCGAGGCTTGAACTGCTCGTGGACCGCAGTGTGGCAGGGACAACGTCGGAGGATGGTCTATGTGGACATCTTTACCCCAGATGTCTGCATACTTAGATGTGCCTCTTTTAATCATCAACCATATGAGTAGCTAAATGTTGTACCTTCATTAAATGTAACCATATTGCTACACTTAGTGGCATCTCTCTTCTCTTTTATACTGAGTTGTGATGTGACGCTACTTGTATATCAAGACATCTCTCATTTATCAAGTCAAAATTTATGAAAAAAATTGTTCCTCGTCTTGCAAAACACTTGCAGGCCAAGTTACTTGCCATCCAAGGTATTACTGTATTTAACAATTTTGACAATGAACTGGACTTATTTTAAAGGCAACATACACATCTCAGTATTTCTAGGGTGTTATCAGATGATATGTCTAGGTGTACATTAGAAATACTATATATATATATATATCTATGTATGTGTATAGATAAAAAAACGTTTTTAAATCTTCAAGCCCCACATCAGGCTAAAACAATTTTTCCCAATACATAGCTCCCTCCACTTCTAACCCATTCCCCCTTTAACTGCTGTCCAGGTCCCTCACTGCAGCCAGTTCCAGCAATGCGATGGCGCCCCAAGAATACAGCTTCCCTGCTGTTTTCCTGTGATAATTCTCTTTCATACTCTTGTCTCTCCTGTTACAACCCCACTAGTGGCCATCCAAATTTTTTTGGAAAAATCATGTCTTTAAAAAACACCACATTTCACAGGCAGTGACATGGACACCCAAATGAAAGAGTTCTCCTTCATTTGGGTATCCTCTTCTATAATAGAAGAGTAGAAGATATAAACTGTTGATGTCACATGATCATGGATTCTAATAAGTTGGAAAGGGCAATTAGCTAGGTTATTTATTTATTTTATTTTTTTTGCTAAAGGACCATTAGAGGATGGTAAAAGGGAAGGGTCGGCAGGAGTATCATTTCTATCCTGGAGAGGAGATTTGAATCCAAATGTGCCTTTCCAACACTATAGCATATTATTTATTTTATCAGTTGGATAGACTACAGATGCTTGTACAGTAGTCTCAATGCTGCTGAGCACTATCATCTATGTGATCTGGTACAATTGTCTTAGTGTGACAATGTCTTGGTATGCTGGCGCCTTAAAAGCTTCCTTCACTGGAGCTAAGGGACCAAGCCCAACACCTGAAAAACAACCCCACACCATAATCTACCTCCACCAAATGATTTGGGCCAGTGCACAAAGCAAGGTCCATAAAGACATAGATGAGCGAGTTTGCGGTGGAGGAACTTAACTGGCCTGCACAGAGTGCTGACCTCAACCTTCACCTTTGGGATAAATTAGAGCAGAGACTGTGAGCCAGGTCTTCTCTTCCACATCAGTGCCCGACCTCACAAATGTGGTTCTGGAAGAACGCTCAAACATTCCCATAGACACACTCCTAAACCTTGTGGACAGCCTTCCCAGAAGAGTTGAAACTGTTATATCTGCAAAGGGTGGGACAACTCAATATTGAACCCTACGGAGGAAAGCCCCATACATACTATCAGATTTT
This sequence comes from Lithobates pipiens, assembly GCF_037356315.1. NCBI lineage: Eukaryota > Metazoa > Chordata > Amphibia > Anura > Ranidae > Lithobates > Lithobates pipiens. The sequence continues at coordinate 6,253,574 of NW_027507892.1, read as the reverse complement.
CTGCTTATTTTTTCCTTCAGATTTACCAAAACCATGTAGTGCAAGGGCCTGCCTGATTGCATACAAATTGAAACTCCTAAGGTTTGATCCATATTATATGGTTTTGGTAAATCTGAAGGAAAAAAATCTGCAGAAAATCTGATAGTGTGTATGGGGCTGAAGACTGGGATGCCATTAAAGTTCATGTGCTTGTAAACGCAGGTGTCCCAATACTTTCGGTTAATATAGTGTATGTACGCTTTTCTTTCACAATATTTTTTTTTTTCTATTCATTATCATTTGCAAGTGGATGCTACACTGCATTTTGGACTTGGCACTTTGTATTTTGGGATGGAAGATATTCAGATAATATTTTTTTAGTCACACCGCTCTATTCATGCATCTGAAAGAGATGTATGTGCTATGTATATGTTTTAGTTTTGTTTGATTGCGTGTAGTTTTATTTAATTTTATTGTATATTTTTTGGTGTAGGAACACATGGCGATCATTTACATTATTTATTGAATTTGGTTCACAATTTGTGTGGTAGAGTCTGGTATAGCAAAGTCAAAGATATGTAGGTTATGATCTGAACTTATAAAAAGACGACAAATTTGGATTGTGTAGTTGTAGCCATTGTACAATAAGTTGATTTACTAAAAATGCCTAAGTCGGAACATGGGCTATTAGTATCTCAAAGTATATGCTATGACTTCGGACGAAGGTATCTGCGGTCTGTAAGTCACAAACACCGGTGATGATATTTTGACTATTTCCAAACAAGATTCTCCTGAGTCCCACCAGCTGGGACTAATAGCATGGGGAAGGGGTAAAAAGCTTCCCGGGCCTGCTGGTTTCAGACAGGAAAGCTCAGGGGGAAACAAGAGAAACCCATTAACTAACCACAGTATTATCCTGATCCTCTCAGAAAAAAAAACGAGTGAGGGACGGCTAATGAACTAACCTTCACGTTTCAAACTGAATGCACCTCAGGGAGCTCTACAAGAACAAACAGTGTGACAGATCAATGCCTGATTCCTATATCAAGAGAAAAGGTTATTTGCTCCTCTAAGGAATTATGGGATTGGTACACCTCTGTGATACCATCTCTATCCTTTTTAAATATGTCTGGCCTTGTAATATCGTTATGTTGTACCTTCTCGTATCAAAGCTCATTAGCGCGAACATTGACAGCATCATAAAATTTGAAGCCGGGCATCAGGTTCATCGTCACTCGGAACTTTGACACCGTCGTTTTGAATTCTAAATTCCATGGTCAAAAAAAAAAAGAAACTTTGTAAAATGCAAACTTGACATATGTCTCCTCTACAAAATAATCTATGGATGACAATGAGCGACAATTCCATATGAATGGCCTTCAAGGTAAAAAAAAAAAAAAAAAAAACAGGACAGGTGACAGAAAATTTTGAGGTGTTAAGTTAGTTACGAAAACGTGTGAATTACATCTTGTTTAAACACTTTTAAGTTCTTACCTTGACATTTTATGATTTATTTCCAAGTCACATTAATTAAAATCCTGTTAAAAATATTTTGATGGCTTCTCGGAATTATCTGTGATTATGTATGTGTGCTTACTACAGTCTACTTAGCCCAAAGATAAAATACGTATGTATTTGATTGCTTGGATTCTCTTTCTTCCCCTTTATTTACCTATTTTTATATTGTATAAGTTACTGTATTTATTGGCGTATAACACTCACTTTTTTCATTATGAAAATCGGGTGCAAATAGTGGGTGCGTGTTATTTATTTCTATGTATAAGTGAGCTTCCAAGCAAATAACTGCTATACCATAAAGTGCAAATGAATATTACCATTATGTAAATCACCTATATCAATATAACATACGGGCATACCCCATTTTTAAGTACACAATGGGACCAGAGCATGTATGTAAAACGAAAATGTACTTAAAGTGTAGCAATACCTCGTGGTCAGCTTGACATGGCACTGCTCCTAGTTTTTACTATTTAAAGTTGGCGTCTATGGGAAATCTTGGTCAGCTTGACATGGCATTGCTCCTAGTTTTTACCATTTAACATTGGCATCTATGGGAAATCTTGGTCAGCTTGATATGGCACTGCTCCAGAACCATAAGTGACAGGTACACCAAACTTGGGGACCCAGGACTACGACATGGTCGATTACCTAGGTAAGCTGGCCTATCCCAAATTCTCGGTGCTCCCCTAAGTTTGGTGTTCCTGTCACTTATGATTCGGAAGCAGTGCCATGCCAAGCTGACCAAGATTTCCCATAGACACCAATGTTAAAAAACAGGAGCAGTGCCATGTCAAGCTGACCAAGATTTCCCATAGACGCCAATGTTAAAAAATAGGACTAGTGCCATGTGAAGCTGACCAAGATTTCCCATAGACGCCAATGTGTACTCGCTAGTGTACGTAAAGTGAGCGTATGTAAAGTGGGGTATGCCTGTACTGATCCTTAATGTATAATTACAAATAGAAAAGTGCTAGTGCAAAGTATAAAAACAAATGTCAATATAGTTTCGCAATCAATCAAATAGATAATGTACAAATTAATACAGTAAAATAAATTAATAAATGAGTTATATGCAAATTTATAAGTGCATTATATTAAAATGCTTGATATAAAGTGACAAATCCATGCAAATCTTGATCACACAAAGTATGCAGCAGATACATGTTTTTCCCAGTGACTCCTCTACCATGAATTGTTCAGCCTCTTACCAGATGAAGTTGATCTCCTTTAGAAAAGAGATCGATGTGCGCTCAATATGCACTCCCCAGCCACTTTATTAGTTAAACCTGTTCAATTGCTTGGCAACACAAATTGCTAATCAGTCAATCACATGGCAGCAACTCAATGAATTTAGGCATCTAGACGTGGTTAAGATGACTTGCTGAAGTTCAAACTGAACATCAGATTGGGGAAGAAAGAGGATTTAACTGACTTTGAAAGTGGCGTGGTTGTTGGAGCAAGACGGGCTGGTTTGAGCATTTAAAAACTGCTGATCTACTGGGATTTTCACACACAACCATCTCTCGTGTTTACAGAGAATGGTCCGAAAAAGATAAAATATCCAGTGAGCACCAGTTGTGTGGAGGAAAATGCCTTGTTGATGTCAGAGGTCAGAGAAGAATGGGCAGACTGGTTCCAGATAATAGAAAGGCAACAGTAACTAAAATAACCACTTGTTACAACCAAGGTATGCAGAATACCATTTCTGAATGCGCATCACATCAAACCTTGTAGCAGATGGACTACAGGAGCAGAAGACCACACCGGGTGCCACTCCTGTCGGCTAAGAACAGGAAACTGAGGCTACAACTTGCACAGGCTCCCCAGAATTTCAAAATAGAAGATTGGAAAAACGTTGCCTGGTCTGATGAGTCTCAATTTTAGCTGCCATATTCAGATGGTAGGGTCAGAATTTGGCGTAAATAATATGAAAGCATGGATCCATCCCGCTTGGATCAATGGTTCAGGTTGGTGTAGGTGGTATAATGGTGGGTGGGATATTTTCTTGGCACACTTTGGGCCCCTTAGTACCAATTGAGCATCGTTTAGATGCTAAGGCCTACCTGAGTATTGTTGCTGACCATGTCCATGCCTTTATGACTACAGTGTCCCCATCTTCTGATGGACCCTTCCAGCAGGATAATGCACCATGTCACAAAGCTCCAATCATCTCACCACTGGTTTCTTGAACATGACAATAAGGTCACTGTACTCCAATGGACTCCACAGTCACCAGATCTCATCTAATAGAGCACCTTTGGCATGTGGTGGAATGTAAGATTCGTATCATGGATGTGCAGCTGACAAATCTGCAGCAACTGCGTGATGCTATCATGTAACTAAGGACCAAAATCTCTGAGGAATATTTCCAACACCTTGTAGAACCTATGCCACGAAGAGTTAAGGCAGTTCTGAAGGCAAAAGGGGGCCTAGCCCAGTACTAGCAAGGTGTACCTAATAAAGTGGCCAGTAAGTGTATATACTGTATATGCCTTTAAATGCCATTTCCTTTAGTCAGTACCTACAAGCAGATCTCCAGCCAATATGCTACATGGGATAAAGAGTAAAACTATCGATGTGAAATCATTCTCCAATCTACCTCCAAAGACAAGCCAAAAGGAACCTCAATAGTGGTATACCATTAAAAAAATAATTTATTAAAAGTAGACAGGTACTTACACAGTAGAGAAAACTGTGTAAGCCCTTGTACACACGGTCAAAAATTCAGACGGAAATTGTCCGATCGGATCGCGTTGTCGGATAATCCGACCATATGTGGGCTCTACTGGACTTTTTCCATCGAGATGTCCGACCAACAAAGTTTGAGAGCTGGATATAAAATTTTCCGACAACATGATCCTATCGGACTTTGTCCGATCGTTTGTAGAGAATTCAGATTGGAAAAAGTGCCACGCATACTCAGATCAAATTACGAGTCCAAAGCTATTGGCTACTAGCCTGAACGTAGTCCCGTCGTAACGAACAAACGTCATCACGTTCCGAACGATCGGATTTTCCGACAACTTTGTCCGACCATGTGTATGCAACACCAGTTTCGGACAAAATCCATCTGAAAAAATCAGACGGATTTTGTTTTCGGAATGTCCGACCGTGTGTACAAGGGCTAATAACGTACTATGAAGTAATAACGTCACCGGCTAGGCCCTGGTGTCTACTGTGTAAGTAGAAAAGGGAGAAAAGAGACCCTGGTGCCGCACATCCATGGAATCCTATGGCAGTATGAAAGAGAGACAACCTCAGCATTGGCTCCCCCATGACTAAGCTCCGGGGGGCGGAGAGAAACACTTTGGGGCATGGCCTGGTGGGAGCCCAGGCTGAGGTTGTCCCTCTCATACCACCATAGGACTTTGTGGATGTGTGGCACCAGGGACTCTTTTCTCTCGTCTTCTAGTGACTACAGGAGCTGGGACGAGTTCTATTCTTTGCTGGCACTCCTTCAGTGGTTGCAGCATCACCCACACTACTCCCCATAGTGATCGAGCCTGAGCAGCACACTAAACAAACCGCGGGTCTAGTGTGTAAGTACCAGTCTAGCGCAAATATGCATTGGGAGCTTTCCGGTACCCATTCGATACTGTGCTAGGAGCGCACTTTCAGCATAGTAGTGTTTATATATGCCAAGAGGCCACATATATGCATACGGCCAGTGGGGAGAGGTTAAAATGTATCTAAAAGCAAGAACAAAAATATATTTTATATTGAGCCAGGTTCACATACGTGCAAGTAAAATTCACTACTCTTTAGCAAGCGGGGGTGTCATTAATTCCTAAATGGCATCCCCAAGCATCTGCAAAATGCCTGTTTTTTCACATGCATGAAACTTCATTGTGCCACAGAACCATGCTGTTCCATGTGGCTTGTTTTTGAAAAGGGTTGGATACTATTTTCCCTGAGTTTCTCTTGGGTACAGCTGACCATTCAAATAAATGGGCTGCTGTACCCGCTATGTGCACGCTCAAACACGCAATCAGGCCGAGACAGAAGTACAGTTAAATCACACTTGTTTAATAAAAAAAGTAAATTGAACAAACGTAGTCAAAACATAGCCAGAGTTCAGGAACCGAAACGGATAGTCAGACAAGCCAGAACATCAGGGAGCCGGAGATGAGCGTAGTAAAACAGCAAACAGGATCTGGAGCCAGAAAGGATGTCAGCCAAGCAGTTCTTTTAACAGGAATGCAGGAGATAGTCTCTGTGATGTTGACCAAGGCGAAGGCAGAGATCCTCTGGACTGGACCGCTCAAGTAGGCAGGACTGACGAGCAGGATATCATCAACAGTTAAGTAACTGTGGAGAGATAAGATCTGGCAATTAGCCAACAACTGAGCGGCCAGCTCAGATAAGGAAGGGCTGAGCCCAGCCCTGACACTATGTACATTTTCTGACACAATCCCACATAATGTTATCTGTTTTCCTAACTATCTTCTGTGAACTACAGAACTCCCCCTTCTCTGTGTAATGGTGATCACGAGAGCAGCCTTGGGTGACAATGCTACTCCTCCAAAGATACAGTACACTGAGTGAGTGTTGGCACTCTATGACGAGAAGTACTGTATGTTACTGGCAGGATCACCAGGTGAAAATAAAAGAAAAAAAGCCTGAAAAAAGAAAATAAATGCAGCCATCACAGCTATGAAAAGATAAATTGTAATATTGCACTTCTGTTCCTGAGTTTAGATGCATTTTAATATATATATATATATATATATATATATATATATATATATATATATATATATATATATTTGTGAATGGTGACAAGTTCTGATCCATTTGTATTTGCAAGTCTGTCACCAAAGGTATAATATTTAGGACTGTCTGTATTCTGCAACACATTAAACTTTTCTCTTTGATTATCACTCCTTTAAATAAGCTACATTGGGGATGGCAATGATTGTAAGCTTCAATGAGGTATTCGTTGAGAACAGTCAGCAAGAATGGCCATTTGAAGTAAATGATAAAAAGATACTAAAATAAAATAACAATCCATATGCTACAATAACAATATATGGGAAATAAAGCCTTTTAGTGGTTAAATGTTTCATGTGCTGGGGTTGTTGGAGTGGTGTATGGCCTTCAAACTTGGATGACTCTCCTACTAGGAGGATATTTGGTGAGGTTGGTGGTCTCCAACACTTGGATGGACATTCAACTTGGTTCCATAGAACCTGATGAAGAGGAACTCATTACCCGTAAAATTTGTTGTGCAATTCCCATATTCCCCTCTCCAATGGTATGTTTCTCCTGTGTAAATTGGTCAGTAATGAAGTGTAGAAAAGCTGATGGTAGAGGTAACTAGGGCAAATGTGTACCTTGAGGCTTACATATGATTATACAGTGCCTTGAAAAAATATTCATACCCCTTGATATTTTCCACATTTTGTCAAATTACAATCAAAAACATAAATGTGTTTTATTGGGATTTTATGTGATAGACCAATACAAAGTGCCACATTGTGAAGTGGAAGGAAAACAATAAATGGTTTTCAATTTTTTTTTACAAATAATTATGTGAAAAGTGTGGGGGCATTTGTATGGCGCCCCCCTGAGTCAATATTTTGTAGAACCCCCTTTCGCTGCAGTTACAGCTGCAAGTCTTTTTGGGGATGTCTCTACCAGCTTTGCACATCTAGAGAGGGACATTTTTGCCCATTCTTCTTTGCAAAATAGTTCAAACTCTGGGTGGAGAGCGTCTGTGAACAGCAATTTTCAAGTCTTGCTGCAGATTCTCAATTGAATTTAGGTCTGGACTTTGACTGGGCCATTCTAACACACAAATATGCTTTGTTCTAAACCATTCCATTGTAGCTCTGGCTGTATGTTTAGATTCGTTGTCCTTCTGGAAGGTGAACCTCCGCCCCAGTCTCAAGTCTTTTGCAGACTCTAACAGGTTTTCTTCTAAGATTGCCCTGTATTTGGCTCCATCCATCTTCCCATCAACTCTGACCAGTTTCCCTGTCCGTGCTAAAGAAAAGCATCCCCACAACATGATGCTGCCACCACCATGTTTCACGGTGGGGATGGTGTGTTCAGGGTGATGTGTAGTGTTAGTTTTCTGCCACACATAGCATTTTGCTTTTAGGCCAAAAAGTTCAATTTTGGTCTCATCTGACCAGATCACATTCTTCCACATTTGCTTTGTCTCCCATATGGCTTCCCGCAAACTGCAAATGGGACTTCTTATGGCCTTTCTTTCAACAGTGACTTTCTTCTTGCCACTTTTCCATAAAGGCCAGATTAGTGGAATAGACTAATAGTTGTCCTGTGGACAGATTCTCCCACCTGAGCTGTGGATCTCTGCAGCTTCAGAGTTACTATGGGCCTCTTGGCTGCTTCTCTGATGAATGCTTTCCTTGCCCGGCCTGTCAGTTTAGGTGGACGGCCATGTGTTGGTAGGTTTGCAGTTGTGTCATAATCTTTCCATTTTTGAATGATTTATTGAACAGTGCTCTGTAAAATGTTCAAAGCTTGCGATATTTTTTTATAACCTAACCCTGCTTATAATTTCCTGCACCACGTCACAAAGCTCCAGTCATCTCACCAGTAGTGTATTTAGGTTTTGTGCTGCCCTAGGCCTGACTAAACTCGTGCACCCCCTCAATTAAAAATGACTCGCCCCTTCCTGTCAATGCCACACCCTTTGCTGTTTAAGACCTGCCCTGAAATTGTGCGAGTGGGGACACTAGTTCTGAGGGCCCGGGGAGGGAATGGATTCCCTTAATTTGCATAGATCTCCTCTCACTTCCTGTTTGGCTATGGGACAGGAAAGGGAATTTCTGCAATGGGACAGGGAAGGTAAAAAATAAACTGACAGGGGCTATACAGGGGCTTGTTGGCCTAGGCCAGGATACAGCGTTGCATCTCACCACTAGTTTCTTGAACATGACAATGAGGTCACTGTACTCCAATGGCGTCCACAGTCACCACATCTCAATCCAATACTGCACCTCATTTAAAGTCCCAGGTGACTTCCTGTATATAGATCTCAATCCAATAGAGCAGCTTTGGGATGTGGTGGAAAAGGAGATCGGCATGATGGATGTGCCGCCAACAAACTGCGTGATGCTATCATGTCACTATGGACCAAAATCTCTGAGGAACGTTTCCAACACCTTGTTGAATCTAGGCCACCAAGAATGAAGGCAGCTCTGAAGACAAAAAGAGGTCCAACCCCGCAACCTAGCAAGGTGTACCTAATAACGTTGCCAGTGAGTGTAGATCTGTTGGTAGCTATAATAATTCAATAACTAAAAAGTAATATCAAATGTTCCGCTTAAAAAAAAAATGGAGTTCATCCATTTTGGTGGAGTAATCCACTGGGAAATTTAGAAATCCATTTCAAAATGAATAAACTGCAGTTGTGTTTAGTAACTCGCTATTCGTAGCAGGATGTGCTCATGCAAAGTAATTATTGAATGAAATATGTATTACATAACACATTTTAATATACAAATAAACGCAACCTCTCTCATTTCATTAGGGGTGCAGCTTACCCTGTAGAGGGTTGGTTCTTTTCAAATACAAAGTCTAGAGAAATATTATACATGTGTTCCCTCATTACAACCTCACATGACACCTATTCTTAAATCAAAAATGCCTCATATCCTCTCATTTTACCATTAGAGTGCTATTACACCTCAAACCTTTCCCTCTCATTACTAGCAAAGTCTGAACTCTCTGCCGCTCAATAATCCATCAACCAGCTTCTCTTGTCTTTTTTGAATCCCAATTAAAATCTGAGCTTTTTAAAACAAGCCCACTGTCACATTTCCTCTGCTCACATAACTCCAGATACACTTGACCCTGTTACAGTTGTTTGTTAATGAACCCATGCTGTTTATATACCAGCCCATCACTTCATGCTGTACTGTACAATTTCTTATTTTTTTTACATACATTTTCTATAACTGAATGGTATCTGCTGCTTTCATCACTAAAAATTATGTTTGCCATAGAGCATGATACTCTAAACAGTGAAACATTCAAATTCATCATAGGGGTACTTTGCACCGTGCATGCTTATGGTTGTGTTCAGTGGTGGCTGGTGCTCAATTTTCTCAGGCGGTGTCGGCCCATGGCCCCCACCTGGCCAGCCCCCCCATCATCAGCCAATCGACCCCCAATCCCAGTGCTTGATTGATTGATTGCCGCTACCCCCCATCGCTTGATCAATCACCACTTTGCTCGCCCGTCGCCCACCAGACCCTCCCGCCAGCCCCGCACTTACCCCATCTAGGTCGCAGCTTTGGAGGCTTCCCCTTTGCGTCTCCTCCCGAGTCCTGATGGTCACTTCTCCTTCCAGCCATGCAGGACTTAAGACTTGCAGACAATCTGGTCTTAGGACTCCCAGACAATCGGATCTCAGGACGGGTTGGAAGAAACAGGAGGATTATGTCACAAAACATCATGTCACACAACAGGATGAGCTCAGGGCACAGTGCTCTGCTCCCCGAGTCCACCTTTTTTCAAGGGTGGATGTTGTGTGATATAATCCTCCTGTTTCTCATCCCGACCAATCAGAAAGCAGGTCCTGAAACCCGATTCACTGGGAGTCCTAAGACCCGATTGGCCATGAGTCCTAAGTCCTCAGGCTCTATTCAGGCTCTATTCAGGCTCTATTCATGTGCTTCAAGAGAAAAAAAAAAAAAAAAAACATTTAAATCCATGCGTCGGGTGTCCTTGCGTGTGGATTAGGGTCTGGGCGAATGGATTAGGGGGATGGTGCCCCTGCACCCCGTTTAAGCGGCCACCACTGGTTGTGTTGCTTATGAAAAAAATGTTTACGTTCCGGATGGCCACACTCCAACAAAAAATCCATACAGCAAAATCCATACAACAAAAATGGAATCAATCGCTACATATCAACGCAAAACAAACAAACACAGCAACATTTATGCTTGCCTGGTAAATCTGTAGTTCAGGGTATAGAGACACCTCACAAAACTAGACAGATATCCAAAATGACGAAGTTTCAAGTCTCATGTATATGTATACAGACACAACTATGTAGTAGACACAACTAAATAGAACAAGAAAAATATTTATTATAAGTCACTGTGGAATAAAATGCACCCGTACATGCAATTTGAAAGAAGGCAGTACTGGAATTATTCACACCTGATATATAGCAAGTATATGGATTAGAGATGTATAAATATCAGAGATTAGGCCAACACACAGAGGTAAATTACCATAGGCTATAACTACAAACCTTTCCATCAAGATACCTGAAAGTAGAAATGGTATCAGCAGTTAGCCTTTGGCCCTACAAACAAATGATACGAGGTAGAGCAGAATTTATGGGTGGTGCTCAGGGCTGGACTTACCATTGGGCTTGACTGGGCTCAAGCCCATGGGCCCCGCCGAGATACATAGCCGAGTGTACTGGGCTCAGCTCCGCTCACAGTCACACCCAGTCCCACCCTATGATGGACATAACACAAGGACTGGGCGCGACTGTGAGCCGAGCCAAGTACACTCGGCTACTTTCGGCTCCGCTCGGGACTGCGAGAGGACCTGAGAGCTGCCAAGCGGGCCCGAGAGCCTTTTTTAAACTTCAAGACTGCAATGACAAGGCTGCAATGACACTGGGCAAGGCTGCAGATGGACACTGAGAAGGCTGCATTGATGGGCATTTAAATGTAAGTTTTTTCCTTAAACTTCCCTCCTAAAAGTTTTTTCCCTTAAAATTCCCTCCTAAACTTGGGGTATGTGTTATACGCCGACACGTGCTATACGCTGATAAATACGGTAATGTATTGAAGGTAGGGCCCGAAAGTGACTCAAGCCCAGGGACCCCCACTACCCTGAGTCCTGCCCTGGTGGTGCTTACCAACAATACCAATTGTGGCCCAAAAGATGCAACACCAATATATTAAATGGATAAATACACAGAATTCCCCAAATGTATTTAATTATTTATTTAATTGTTTATTTATAGAAATTTGTATACATCATACAATGCGACATATAGAAAAATAAAGGCATTTCAACTTTCGTATGTACAAAACATAACTGACATTCAGTTATATGTGCAATACAACATGGATACAAATACATTCAGATGGAGCTTTTTCCAACAAGGGATCATTGAAGCATATTTAACATTTGAAGCATATTTAACATACTGTATCTTATGACAAAACATAGCATGAGGAGATTAATTTGCTCTAAATAAAAGGCAAAGGATAGGAAGAACATAACACAGTACATTCAAAAAAATGGTATCAAGAAGGTTAAGTGTCATGAATATTTTCAGATTCCAGTGAAAATTCGTCCCATAGCTTCCGTGTTTTATTGAAGAGAGGTAACGTTTTTTTTTTTTTTTGTTTTTGTTTTTTTCACCTCAGTAAACTCGTTCGGGGAACACAAATCAACTCTAATGTTCATAGTTGTCCCGACTCGTTAGAACATCATTGTAGTAATCTTCTCTCCAATAAGTGTGTTTTTTTGTTTTTGTTTATCTATATATATAAATTCTGCCCCTCAAGGAGCCTTATTCTACTTTCTTTAAACATATCTTAATAATCTTACCAAAATTTTCTCCCATCTACCACCAAACCCCCACACCAGCCCCCCACCCCCCCTCCCCCCGTGGTCTCTCCTCTATATCCAGTAACCGACATAATCCACCTATATGCAATCTATTTTTCCCATGCTTTCCATGTCTTTACAAATCCCGTTTCTCCTGATTCTCCACTATGCTTTAGTCCAAATTATAAATTTTATTGATTTTACCAAACCAACTTTCAAAGAAGGAGTCTCTGGCTTTTTCCACTGGCAGGGGATTAAGCTCTTTGTGGCATGTAGTAGACTTGAAATCAATGATAACCTATATTGTTTAATAGGCGAGATGGTCCCATGAGGCAGGCATACCCTAGGATCCTCTGGGGTATCTAGACCCGTTTTTTTATTTAATTTAATTTAATTTCTTTAATAATTGACAAAACGGTCTTCCAGAAAGTTTAAATTTTAGGGCATGTCCACCAGATGTGTACCGCAGAGCCTATTTCTGGAGAAGAAGAACCCCCTGATTGGGTGGGATTTTTAAATGACCACCAACGCCAAACAAAAATTAAAACATATACATACTTTTATTGGTGGTTACAACATGAATATAAAATACACCATATAACCAAACAGACCCCAAACCGCTAGTGTCTACGTGGTTACTATACAGACACGCAAACACATAAATCAATAAGACAAGCCAAAGAATGGATAATTAAACATCCGACACGTTTCTAGTTGCTGGTATCACAGAACTTTCATCAGGGGTGAAGAGCACAAATTCGATGACATGACAGAGCCTATTTCTGAGCATCCCCTCCAGCATAGGTTAGAGTTCCCACTATGAAATTGGTGTATTCTGTCTGGGGTTAAATACCACCAGGCCATACACTTGTAGTTAATTTCCAGTAAACTACAATCCAGTGAAATTGCATGCGGCATCTTTAGTATTTTCTTAATCTCAGCCTCCGTACTTCTTATGCCAATCTCTTCATCCCATTTTTTAATGTATGCGGGGGGTTCCGTGGTTTTCAGACCACCAGTATTTTATATATCCTCGCAATCCCTCGCCTTCCTTCAGTCGCCATACACAACTGTTCTAATGGGCGCAAGTTGTCTTCTGATCTAATCGGGTGGGGGAGGGATTCCACAAAATGTTTAAGCTGAGCATACCTCCAACAATTAATATCTAACACCTCTTTTTTTGTCTTTAATTCCTGGAATGTGCAAATTTTACCTTTATTAGTAATATCTTTTATTTGTGCCTCCATATTTCTAATCCACCCTCCAAATGTCCTTTTCTTCCCTGGTGAAAAATAATTAGTGTCACATAAAGGTGTTAATGGGGAATTATGATCCCATTTTTGTTTTTTATGAACCCTATCCCAAATTACCATTGCGGTCCGTGTAATTGTGTGAGTGTGAAAATCTAATTCTCTTAACTGTGACGGGATCCAGATCACCTTTCCTAATGCAACATTACTTATCCCTTTCTCTAATTTAACCCAACTTTTCTCTTTATTATCCCTTGCCCATTCCACCACTCGTGCCAATGGAATTGCGTAGTAATAGGTTTTAATATCAGGAACCCCCAGCCCCCCTTGAGTCTTGTCTCTAGAGAGTGTTCCCATACTTATCTGTGGTTTTTTATGCCACCAGATGAACCTGCGGAATAGCATGTTTAGCTTATTAAATTATGAATCAGGAACCAAAATTGGTAACATTTGAATTTTATATAATATTTTAGGGAGTATTATCATTTTTAAACAATTTATCCTATTAATCCAAGATCTGGAGTTCAAAACTGGTAGCTATACATCCTCTTCAGGAATGGGTGGGAGATCCAGATTGCGAATGAAGGCCTCATTTTCATAAAGGTCTCTCAAGGAATATTAGACCCCATCTTTTGTGATAGATAAGCGGAAGGGAAATCCCCAGCGGTAAGGCACTTGGCGATTTTGCAGATGAATGGTAACCGGGGGCGAAAGCTAAATTTCTTTGCTAGGGTAATAGGGGAAAGATCGCTGAAGATCTCAATTAAAAGCCTGTTTAAATTTAATGTGAGATTTATAAGGAGTTGTGATAGTGAGGGCTTCTTTGCTTTCGTAATAGTGGAAACAGACAATGATGTCTCTGGGATTGGAGTCAGGGAGAGGTTTAGGGGCCAATGACCTGTTGGCCCGATCAAGGCGCCAATCTATGTCCAGGATGTGGGGGGCCAGAGTAACAAATCGGCCCAGGAGATATGGACACAGCTCCTTATCAGTAACCGATTCAGGCACCCCACGGATCCGGAGGTTCTGACGTCTCTCCCTATTCTCCAAATCCTCCTGCTGAAACTGGAGTTGAGAAACTGTGTGTTTCATGACAGCATTATCTTCCTGTAGGACATGTATATACTGAGCCAGCTCATAAAATCTGTTCTCCAGAGTGTCTGTGCGTTCCCCCATTGATCTATCTCCCCCCCGCCCCCCAGAGTTCATGTGCAATTTTAACCATCTCTTTAGCTATGTCGTGGGTCCGGCCTTGAAGCAGCGATTGCAGCTTTAGATCCAGCACAGCTACTGTCATCATAGCTGCAGTATCTGATGGTAGGGATTGCTGGGATCTGTAGTCCATCGGAGGTGAAGTTTCAGCCGTTAGATGAGGATCAGCGGGGTCCGATGGGCCAGCCGTGGTACTGGATTCTGGAGATTGCGCTCCATGGCGTGGTTAGGTCTTGAGGATGGCGGTGGGATAAAGCCTCGGTAGATCGCTTTTTGGAAGCCAATTTTGCTCATAAGCTGCCCGGGGGCTTCAGGCGGGTGTTAGTGTTACTCCTGGGGCTATTGTAGCTGAAGATGCAGAGCAGGAGTCGCGGACAGGGAGGCGGGGACCCGAGCTCTCTACTTACACATCCACCATCTCAAAAGCCACGCATGCGCCTCCCAAATGTATTTATTTATCCATTTAAAATATTGGTATTGCATTTTTGGACCACAATTAGCCAATGGCTAATTGCTGATACCGTTTATACTTTGAGGTATCTTGTTGGAAACGTTTGTAGTTATAGCCTATGGTAATTTACCTCTGTGTGTTTGCCTATATTCTGATATTTATAGATCTCTAATCCATATACTTGCTATATATCAGGTGAGAATTCAAATGACAGCTCAGGTTGGAGCCGCTGTACTAACTATGTGTCATTATTACAGAAATTTCCCCTGCTGAGCTATTGTGTTCCTCCGGCAAGAACACTGCAGTCAGCGCTCTCAGCCATTGGGGGGGGGGGGGGTGCCACAAGGAGATTGGCGGAGGGGATTTGTGTTGGAAGTGGAGTAAGTATTGTTCTAGGAGAGGAAATTTGAGGGGGATGCTAAGAGTGGTGAATTAGGTGGATTTGTGTGGGGAGGGGGTAGGGGTGAGAGGAAGATGATTTGTGCTAGGAGGGGGATTTTGGAGGAATTTGTGCTAGGAGGGGGACATTTTAAGTGGGGCAGGGGAGAAGATATGTACTAGAAGGGGACATATTACGTTCAAAAGATTTTTATTGAACATTATATGTTTTCTCAAAGAAAGTAATACATCCACAAAGCCATTATCCTTTTCAACAAAGCTTCACAAAACTTTACAGGGCATACGAATGATACATAATGAATAAGATAACATTTATTGCAAACAAGGTGGGTCATTGACTAAGGACATATAGACCTTAACGAGTATAACTTCCAATAGATAACAGACTAAAAAAGCCCCGAGCCCTAGAATGAGTTGGTAAATCCAGCTCATTCACAGTAATGTATACAGGGTCCAAGGAAGAGAAAGCTTGAGGCAAGCTATAGGGAGAGATCAAAGAAAAAAGGAGAAAAAGAAGGGGAAGAAGAAGAAGGAGAAAAGGAGCCCTATGAACATGAACATAGTGTGCCCACGGTTCCCAGGTTTGCTCAAAGAGCATCTGTTTACCATTTATCACACTAGCCACCTTCTCATGCAATATGATCTAAAACATTTTATGCTTCGTGCGGCCAATAAAAACAGTAGGAATCTTCCATGCTCCAGCTATGGTTATTTTAGCCACTGATAGCATGAAATAAATCAATTTTTTCATAGGGTGCAGAATGCTCTCTGAATGAATGAATGAATGAATTAAATACTTGTATAGCGCACAATGCGAACTGAATCGCCTCTAGGCGCTGTGGCGAGCTTTGATCATCTGCTAAAAGAGGAAGGTCTTGAGCTTTTTCCTAAAAGCCAGGTGATTTTCTTCCAGGCTTTCTTCTCTGTAAGGTCGTTCAGAAGAGCTATAGAAGGATGTTGATCTATGGATATCCCTGTGACCTTGCAGATCATGGAAAAGACTCTACGTCAGCAGCCCCTAATGCGTGGGCATCCCCACCATATGTGGAGCATCGTAACTCGTAAGGTACATCCTGTAAAGCAGTCTGCTGAAGTCAATGGGTACATGGCTAGGCAAGCAGGGGCCAAATACCATTTCATTAGTACTTTGATACGTACTTCAATTTGGAAGATGTTTAATATGCCTCTGAATGAGATCCTAAGCCTGGAGTACCAGGTCTCTAGATCGAGCGAGAAGTCCAGGTCCCTCTCCCATGCCAGCATGTATGGATGTTTCTCAGCAGAGACAAGTAGAGATGTATAAGCAATGGAGATGCCACCCATTAGAGTCCTGATCTTTAGTACACCAATTATAATACACAATTAATACAGGAGGGTCTGGGGACACATGGACAGTGGACAGAAAATGAGCAATTTGGAAAAAAATTAAGTCGTTCAGTGGGAGGCATTTCTAGAACATTATTGCAATGGACAAAAGTGAAGGGACCTCTATGCCTAAAGAAATGTCCTATATGGTGAAGGCACTTATCTGTCCTCCATTTAAAGGCTCTGATCTCCATGCCTGGAGGGAAGGCCGGATTAAGGAATTGGTGGTCCAGGGGATTGAAGTGCAACACTAGTGTCGGGTCAGTGTGCATGCAATCCCAAAGTGCGAAGGAATGGGAGAGTGTAGGTGCCATAGGAGGGGACATTTTAGACGTAGAGGATTTGTGCTAGGAGGGGTGAACTTTTATTTTGGAGGGGGGATTTGGAGGATGGGGGGGCAAAGACTTGTGCTGAGAGGGGGTATTTCAGCAGGGGGAAGATTTGTACTAGGAGGACGGGGGGGGGGGGGGGGTTATGCTCAGGGGGTGAGCATGCAGATTAGTGCTCAGGGTTCTAGTGGGGGGATTTTTGCAGACAGATAATGCTTATAATTATTGGGGGGTGGGGGGTGCACTTTGGCATTTTTGCCCTGGGCTCTAAATTACCTTGCCCCAGCACTGCATATGGAGGCCCTATATGAAGGCCTCAAGCTTCTGCAAAGACTGTGACTTCTGTTTGTTGCACCAATGTGTACTTTTAGGTGGGCAAACTAGCACATTTATGGCAAAAACAGCACAGCAGGCTGGAAAATGTAGTGTTCAATAAATGACCATTACTGAACAGTTAAAGATGCCTACAAAAGAGGAGGTTCCCAAATAGCAGGGTTTTTCCAATCAACACCATTATTTTGTATTTATTTACTTTGATCATTGGCGCGACCATGTGAATGTAGAATCCAGTCAGTAACAACCTTGACTAAAGCTTGTGTGTATGTGAACACAGGGCAAATCCATACCACTGAAGAGGCTTTAAAAGTTTCCTGATAATTTGCTACGGCTTTAACTAGAGCAAAAAAAAAAAAACACCATCTTAAAACAGTCTATCTATTTATAAAGTCAAGGCGCTGGGGAATGATTAATGAATTCAATTGGGCAGTGAGAAATTCAGTTCAATGACCCATGTTTTCAGCACAGGTATTGATGTGAAGCTAATGAGAAATATGCTGGTGAAATTTGAATGTTTATTCCAATTACAGAACGACATATTTAAATGGTAAAATCGCTATGTAACCTTCACTTTTCTTTTGTGATGTACGGAATACACCAGCTGCGGCCACCGTAGCAGATGAAACATTTCGGAATGCAAAATGACCGCGTTCCTTCCCGCCCCATCTTTACTGAGGATTTACCTTTTAGTTTAAGTCAGAATTCCACCCATTCCACTGCTAGTGTTTATTCTGCTCATTACAAGGATGCAAGGCAAAAAAAAAATAATACACGCTGGATGGCAAGTAGAATATATGATGCAGTATATCCTTTAAATCCATCCTCAACCACCCCACCGCCTTATTGCTTATTGCTTGATACGCTGTACAAGAGGGCTGTTTAATTGGCAGAAAGCAGATCATGCAGTATTGTATGGACTTATGAGATATTTGGGGCCCCGCGCTATGGTGTATGGTATATACAACCCCTGGCAAAAAGCATGGAATCACCACTCTTGGAAAATGTTCATTCATTGTTTAATTGTGTAAAAAAATAAAAAATAATAATCACAAACTTGCCTCAAAGCTATTTTCATTTAACATTCCATCCTTCTGGCTTTAAGAAGCACTTATAAAAGAAAGAAAACTGTAGTCAATCGCAACTGTTTTTGCAGATCAAGCAGAGGAAAAAAATATTTAAATTCTAAAGAAAAATATGGATTTACCATGTACTTTGCAGTTCTAAAACAAACATCTGTATCAGATTACATCTGCTAATTAGACTGCAGTTAAAAAAAAAAAGAGTTCTTGCACACCTTGGTGAGCTGTTGCACCAACCTGATTGACATGAATCATGGCTCCAAAAGGAGAGATGTCAGTTGAAAAGGAGAGGATTAAAAAACTGCTTCAAGAAGGAAAATCATGGAATGTTGCAAAAGATGTTGGTTGTTCCCAGTCAGCCAGTACAAATCAAATGGGAAGTTTGTTAAAGGGAAGAGTACTGGTAGACCAAGGAAAACATCAAAGTGTCAAGATAGAAAACGTAAAGCAATATGCCTTGAAAACAGAAAAATGCACAACAATACAAATGAGGAACAAATGGTCAGAAACTGGAGTCAATGTCTGTAACCGAACAGTAATGACCCGTACACACAATCGGGCATTCCGACAACAAAATCCATGGATTTTTTCTGATGGTTGTTGACTCAAACTTGTCTTGCATACACACGGTCACACAAAGTTGGTCGGAAATTGCGAACGTCAAGAATGCGGTGAAGTACAACACGTACGACAAGCCGAGAAAAATTAAATTCAATAGCCAGTTCGGCTCTTCTGCTTGATTCCGAGCATGCCTGGAACTTTGTGCATCAGAATTGTGTACACACGATCGGAATTTCGGATTTTAACGGATGTTGTTGTCGGAAAATTTGAGATCCAGATCTCAAATTTTGTGTGGCGGAATTTACGATGGAAAATGTCCGATGGAGCCTACACATGGTCGGAATTTCTGACAAAAAGCTCCCCTCAAACATTTTCCGCTGGAAAATCCGACCATGTGTACGGGGCATAAGACATCGACCTAAAGGAATTTGGATTTACATACAAAAAAAAAAAAAAAACATCATTAACACCTAAACAGAAAAAAACAAGGTTACAGTGGGCTAAAGAAAAGCAATCATGGACTGTGGATGACTGGATGAAAGTGATATTCCGCGATGAATAACCAATCTGCATTGGACAGAGTGATGATGCTGGAACTTTTGTTTGGTTCCATTCCAATAAAATGTATGAAGACGGCTGCCTGAAGAAAACATGCAAATTTCCACAATCATTGATCATATAGGGTTGCATGTCAGGTAAAGGTACGGGGAAGATGACAGTCGTTAAATCTTCAGTAAATGCACAAGTTTAATTTGGGATTTTGGACACTTTTCTTATTACATCTATTGAAAGGATGTTTGGTTAAGATGACATAATTTTTCAGGATGATAATGCATCTTGCCATAGGGCATACCGGCCAATGCGGTCACTTTTCCTCTCGGACCCCGCTTCTTGATTAGCTGGGAGGAGAAGCAGGATGATAATAGTGAATATCAATTCGCTATTG
Source organism: Lithobates pipiens (assembly GCF_037356315.1). Taxonomy (NCBI): domain Eukaryota; kingdom Metazoa; phylum Chordata; class Amphibia; order Anura; family Ranidae; genus Lithobates; species Lithobates pipiens. Next base: position 6,233,592 of record NW_027507892.1, on the reverse strand, counting down.
TCACACAAGTCCCCCTTTTTAAAGCCAATTAGAGCCTCCAGGTCTAATCATGTGCTTCAAAAAAACAAAAAACAAAAAAAACGAAACATTGAAATCGATGCATCCAGCACCCTGTATGGAGTTTAGGGGCCGGGCGCATAGAGATTAGCGGGTGGTGCCCTTATGGAGCGACCGCCACATATATATATATATATATATATATATATATATATATATATATATATACATACACACGTGACAACACTGAAATTACATTTTTTTACAATGTAAAGTAGTGAGTGTGCAGCTTGTATAAATTGTTGTATAAGTGTAAATTTACTGTCACGGAGGAGCTCAGTCCATCTTTCTCAAGGACTGAGCTACATTGAAGCTTTGACAAAAAAAAAACACTCATGTTTGATCTTCCTCCTCTGCCAGACCTTTGAGTGCGTTTTGGATTCATATGGATTTCTTTTTGGCACCTGGGCATTTTTTTTATTTATTTATTTTTTATTTAATTTTTTCGAATTTGCAACACTGTCAAATGTATAATAATAATAATAATCCCTATAATAAAACAAGAATAACTAAAATCAGTATAGTAAAATAATAATAATACTTGTGATAATTTCTGAAAGATGTGTTTCTTTGTATTGTCACATTATGGCGTTTGCTCCATCAACACAAATTTTTTCCAACTGTTCCCCAAAAAACTTTAAAATGTAATATTTTTTTAAATATTTTTTTTATTTTCTAGTGTTTTGTTGCAACATAGTAGAAAGTAATACGTTTGATACTTTTCTTAAAGATTTATTTGTTTGTATTGTCAGTCTGAGAGCGCAGTGACCAGCAATTGATTGTGCATAAAGGTCTTGGCAAAGACCAACTGGTGGGGAATTTCAGTGACGAGAGCTGGGCTTTTGTATAGTATAAGCCTTGTGAGTGTATTTCAGATGAGGCATTGTGTGACCTTCAGCAAGTCACTTTGTCATGTGAATTAGCATAAATTAGGAACTGCTAAATTCTGGGACTGTCAATTGTCTCCCTAACTAAACTCCTACTAATATATGCTAATCCACTCTCTACTCAGCAGTACCTGAAGACCTCTGTGCTGGTAATCTCTCCCCTAATACACTCCCCGGGTATATATGCTTAGCTGCTTAGCTATTTATTGTCACAAAGAAAGACCTTTCTGTGTGTGTATGTATACAACATATTCTTATCACATCAATAGTGTGCCCAATTATAATGCAGAGAACTTTCAGCACAACGGAGAAAAATAGCAGAGAAATGGGCAGTAGACCATAAAACAAATTCTAATGCTACCCAAAGATAGGTGGAATGTCCATTATGATAGAAGATCTGAGACTGTCCATTACTTTGAACATCTGAATGGTTGCAAAATTCTAGTCCCAGCCTGAACATTAACTTTTGATGATTGCAAATGTTTCAGAGAGAGAAGATAAAGTTCAAAATCTTAGCTGCATAATTAAATGGTGAATCAATAAGAAATTATAACCCAGATTATGCAATGATATTCAGATACTATCACATCTTCCTAAAAAGATTGCAGTAAGTTTTTTATCATATTTTTTATAATTTTTTTTTCACAAAAATAGAACTTTCTTTTGGTGGTATTTAATTATCGCTGAGTTTTAAGAAAAAAAAAATCTAAATAAATTTAAAAAGACCGAAAAATTTTGCAAAAAAATTGTTTTTCTTAATTTCTGTTACTTTGTTTTTCAAATTTTGCCTGTTCACCGAACAGTGAACATTATGTGCTGTTTGTGGCAAATTTGAAAACATCGGAACACCGTTAAAGTCTATGGGACATTAACATGAAAAACCAAAAGTGCTAATTTTAAAGGCTTATATGCAAGTTATTGCCATAAAAAGTGTTTGGGGACCCGGGTGCTGCCCCAGGGGACATGTAGCAATGCAAAAAAAAGTTTTAAAAACTTCTGTTTTTCATCACCAGTGATTTTAATAAGGCTTAAAGTGAAACAACAAAAATGATATATTCCTTTAAATATCATGACTTGGGGGTGTCTATGGTATGCCTGTAAAGTGACACAGTTTTCCCATGTTTAGAACAATACCACAGCAAAATGACATTTCTAAAGGGGAAAAAAGTCATTTGAAACTGATCATGGCTGTAATGAATTGTCGGGTCTTGGCAATATAGATAAAAGTCATTGAAAAAAAATGACATGCCCCCCCCCCCAGTCCACTACCAGGCCCTTTGGGTCTGGTATGAATATTAAGGGGAACCCAAACCAAAATGTAAAAATAAATTGCATGGGGGTCCCCCCAAAATCCATACCAGGCCCTTCAGATCTGGTATGCATATTAAGGAGAACCCTGCGCCAATTAAAAAAAAAAAAATAAGTAGGGGTCCCCCTAAAATCCATACCAAACCTGAGGGTCTGGTATGGATTTTAAGGGGAACCCTGTGCCAAAATAAAAAAAATGGCGCAGGCCCCCCCAAAATCCATACCAGATCCTTATCCAAGCACGTAACCTGGCAGGCCGCAGGAACAGAGGGGGGGGACGAGAGAGCGCCCCCTCCTGAACCGTACCAGGCCACATGCCCTAAACATGGGGAGGATACTTTGGAGTCACCCCAAGGCACCTTGTTCCCATGTTGAGGGGGACAAGGGCCTCATCCCCAAAACCCTTGCCCGGTGGTTGTGGGGGTCTGTGGGCAGGGGGGCTTATCGGAATCTGGAAGTCACCTTTAACAAGGGGGCCCCCAGATCCCAACCCCCCATCTGAATTGATAACGAATGTACCCCTAACAATTCACATAAAAAGTGGCAAAAATAGTAAAAAAGACAGGTGACACTTTGAGACCACTCATTTATTAAAAAATAAAAAATAAAAATGTCCCGCTATGAAAGTCCATCTCACGCTGGCCGATGGACTAAAAAAAGGAAAAAAAACGCAACAGCTCCTACTCCATGGGAGACTCCCGCTGAGTGATGCTTCTTCTCGATGACAGCTGTTATATAGCATAGGGCAGGGCCACCCTGTGAAGTAAACAGATGACCTCTCCCCCCTGTGATGTCAAGGGACGATAAGCCCCCCACCCGCAGACCCCCACAGCCACCGGGCAAGTGTTGTGAGGATGAGGCCCTTGTCCCCATCAACATGGGGACAAGTTGCTTTGGAGGTGACTCCAAAGCACCCCCCATGTTGAGGGCATGTGACCTGAAGGGTCTGGTATGGATTTTAGGGGGACCTCTACCTCATTTAAAAAAAAAATTGGCGCAGTGTTCCCCTTAATATCCATACCAGACCTGAAAGGCCTGGTATGGATTTTAGAGGGACACCCACACAATTTTGTTTTATTTTGGTTCGGGGTACCCCTTAACATTCATACCAGACCCAAAGGGCCTGGTAATGGACAGGGGGGGAGACACATGCCGTTTTTTCAATGAGTTTTATCTATATTGCTGAGACCTGATAATTCATTACAGCCACGATCAGTTTTAAATGACTTTTTTTTCTTTATAAATGTAATTTTGCTGTGGTATTGTTCTAAACACGGGATAACTGTCCGACTTTACGGGCATACTATAGACAACCCTCAAGCATGAAATTTAAAGGAATAATTCATTTTTATCGTTTCACTTTAAGCATTATTAAAATCACTTCTACTGAAAAAACTGAAGTTTTTAAAACTTTTTTTTGCATTAATACACGTCCCCTGGGGCAGGACCCGGGTGCCCAAACCTTTTTTGTGGCCATAACTTGCATATAAGCCTTTGAAATTAGCACTTTTGATTTTTCTACCATAGTCATGTGATAAACTGCAGGGTCCGCCCGAGTGCTGAGTGTTCAGACAGGAAGAGATTTCCACTATAGCCTGTGTGCTCATGCTGTTATGGGAGGCAGATCATCCATGAATCAAGATGTGATATCCCACCCACTGTGTTCTTTTTTAGTTACTGGGCATGGAGGAGGGGGAGGGACTGGGCTGTCATTTAGGATCTGTATACATGCCGAAATGTGTGATGTCAATATCATGTGACCTGAATAGCTCAACTCAACAAGGAAATGTTCTCTCCAGCAATAGAGACCAAACTAAGCATGTGCAGGAGGACTACTCTGACTGTGTCTTATCTGGTCTTGCCCTGGGTGACCCTGCAGGAGAGGGAAGATCTGTGAATACAGGATCAAAGAGCCATTTTACACAATGTAGAGGATTAACCCCTCTCCTTGTTTTGAAGACTATTGGTCTCTCACTGCTTCATTAAAACGTAATCTGGTTCTCTCTCTATATTAGAAGTTGCCTTTGAACCCTCTTATGTCCGGCGAGTGTCTGAGGTGGCAGACTTATCTTGCAAGGAACCCATTCTGGTCTTGCATATAAACAAGGTGTTTTTGAGGCCTTGGACTCTCCTTTTTGATAGTACTCGGTTTGCATTGTGATCCCTGCTCATGTTTGCTTGACCAGGGCAGGCATGGCCTTATGAAAAAAAAGTAAAAATGAACAAAATGTAAAAAAAATAAGATGAAAAAAAAATGTAAAATATCTGTAAAGCATTAAAAAAACAAAACAAAAACATAAATATATAACAGGTGGAAAAAGAGCTAGGTCTGAACCAGCGCTTGATTCTCAGCACTACCATATGTCAGGATTCTGCCATTTCTATTATTTTCCAGGGACCGTAGGCCTCTCACTCCTTGATTAAGATGTTTGTACAGTGAGTATCCCATGTAGCGCTCCCTGTTAGTTCCCCTGTGAATTTATGGGATCTGCATATGGTATTATCGAAAGTGCTGCAAAAACTGTTGGCGCTACTATATATAAATCTGGCATAATAATAATCTACACTTCAAATATAACCCCTTTAAAATCCATTAGAGACATTCCTCTCTCTACTCTCATCTACAAGATGGTATTCATTGTAGCTATTATATCAGCAAAGAGGGTGTCTGAGCTGGAGGGCTTGCAACCCTTTTTTTTGTTTTGGCAAAGAGACAAAGTTGCATTGGGGCATAGAACCTTCTTCTTGCCTAAGGCAGTACTCAGTATACATTGCTGTCCCTAACTGCGTTTGCTTGACCGGGATTGGAATGCCCTTACAAAGAAAAACATTAAAAAGTAAATAAAATATAAAAAAAATCTACAAATATGTAAATAATAAAATAATAAAATCTGTAAAGCAAGTTGTATATACCTGCCACAAACAGAACATACACAATCACCAGTCTATGACAGTGGTTGTTCTCTTTCAGACTGCCTCCTTCATATGTTTAACCTTAACCCTCAGGCTGGGTTTACACTATTGCAAATTGGATGCTGTTTTCCACATTGTGACCCTGCAGCTGTGCTTCCAGTGCCCTGATTATAATGAAATAAAGATATATATATATATATATATATATATATATATATATATATATATATAAAATTCAGCTGGCTGTTGAGTGCCTGGAAGGAGAAAGATAATGCTAGAATAAGAATTGCATACATGACCAGTATCTGTTGTGTAGACCCCAACTGCATCAATACCCAAAAATACAGAAATATATATATATATATATATATTATATAAAATAAAAGATAACATAAGTAAAAACAGCTCTGGAGCAACGAAGACCAGGAAATTTCCACTAGATAGTGGAGGGGTTACAATGTAAACAGCTTGGACAAAGTAGGCTCAGACCAAAGGACTTAGGGGTTGCTATAGTGTAATTGTTAAGCCACTGTACGGTATTTGTGGCTATTGTCTCTTAAATAATATACCCTCATTTCTGTTTTAAGATAGCCTAAGAAAAGTACTGACATAGTGTCCAGACACTGAAAAATATCTGAGGATGTTGTCTCTCAAAAAATACACTGTAGTGTGTAGTTCATGATAAAATATGCCTTGTCTCTTCCTCTTACATAGCGACCTAAGAAAAGTTCTTACCTAGTGTCCAGACATGATAAAATATTTGAGTATGTTGTCTCTTGAAAAATACACTGTAATGTTTATTTCATGATATAATCTGCCTTGTCTCACCCTCTTAGATGGTGGGCTAAGAAAGGTGCTTAAATCATGTCCAGACACTGTAAAATATTTGAGTCTATTGTCTCTCGAAAAATACACTGTAATGTTTATTTCATGATATAATCTGGCTTATCTCTCCCTCTTACATAGTGGCCTAAGAAAGGTGCTTATATGGTGTCCAGATACTATAAACTATTTGTTTATTTCATGATAAAATATGCCTCATTTCTCAGTTTTAATTCAGCCCTTAACCAAGTTGCTTACAAACAGTCAAGCAACTGAACAATATGTGTGGCTATTGTTTCTCAGATCGTACACTCTAATTTATATTGCAAAATGACATCTGCCTTGTCTCCTTCTATCTTTGGCCTATTAAAATGTTTGCATACTGACCTGATACTAGCCAATATCTGCCAAACACAACCCTGAATTTTATATTTTTAATATTTTGGCAATGATTGAGAATACTTAGATGGGAAGGTAATCGGGGAAGGAGGGGTTTTTATGCTGAAGTTGCATAGTCAGTTTGAAAAAAAGACACAAGTCTATCTAATTTAAACAATAAACTTTGTTTTGACTTAATTTAAATATTAAAGACAATTCAGTGTATTACTGTTAAAAAAAAGAAACTCACAATCAGTACTATTAAACTGTTTTGCCACTGGCCAAATAGCAAGTATTGGTATTTGAAAGCAAAAATAATTTTATGAAGAACTTGCACATTTAGGGGATCCTACTGATAAATATCAACTTGCCATTAGACTATGTGTTCCACACCAGGTTAGGGGATACCTTGTGCACTGTGGGGTTTTCTTAAAAGGGTACCTACTTTAATGCACTTCAAAAGCATTGATCTAAGTAGCTCATAAACATTATTTCATGAGAATGATTACCATATTACAGCAATATCAAAAGGTGGTAGAAGTCTGTATTCGATCTTAGTCATGTTTCTTCTGTTATCTTATGACATGTCAACATGTAATATGTGTTTACAATGCTTACATACAGAGAATTGTAATATATGTTTATACAATGTAGATACATCTCTTAAAACCCCTGCATTTCTAACTCAGAAAATGTAAAATAATATGATAAATACATAGTGCATGGCAACATATTAAAAAAATAGAACATTTCTCGTACTTGAATTACTTTTTTTCACCTGCTTTTAAAAAGGTATTTGTAGCTACGGTGGAACTGGCTGTAAGGCAATCTATAGACATTGTATAACTTCTAAAAAGTTGCCCTTGTCATGCCGATGCTGAAAATATAGCTATTGTTGCCCCCTAAAACGTATTTGCAAACCCCGAGAAATACTGAAAAGTAATGTGGCCCAGTGCCTATGTGTGTCTAACACCTTCATGGTCAGATAGTTCATATCTCTATGGAGTTTGCTCGGCCTGTTGGCAGTCATGCGGAACCAGTTTTCAGACTTACAGCTGCGCTCTGCAAAGGATGTTCCCTGTGACATTCCTGGCCCTGCATCCACGGTACTCTGCTGGGGATATGTGAAAGGGTCTTTCTTGTTTGGTCTGATGAAGGTTGCTGATCACGGATAGCTTGGTGTGACACTGATTTCACCTCCTTTGTTGGCCACACGCAAAAATATATCTCCAGGGATGAAGCAAACTTTAAGGGACTAAAAAAGACTTTGCCAACAATGTTGAAATGTATCACGGAATATGCACAATTGTCGAGGAGAAATACTAAGCAGCTGATGATAACAGCATTGGATAGGTGTTGTGATTCTCTATATTTAATGCAACAATTTGAGCTAAGACTCTCATCTTACAAAAATTAGACATGCTTTGTCTGCATGCATTCAATTTGCAAATTATAAAACCCCAAAATGTCCAAAATAATATTGTACATATTATTCCTAAAACAATATGAATTAGAAAAAGACCTTATCGGTTTTTCTACATCTTTTGCTTCCACCTACCTAATTCACAAAGTGCACAACCTAAAGAGGACTTTCAGTCCTGTTTTAGAAAAAATAATAAAAGTTGCAGCTACAAATATAGCAGCTACAAATACTTAACAAACAAACAATACTTATCAGTCCAGGAGTCCAGCACTGTTTTCACTGGAGCCGATTCTTTGCTGGGTTTCAGATCCTTGGCTCCGCCATCTTAGATGTGGCTTCCTGATGTCTCACAGCCAGCCCATCAGAGCGCATGTGTGAGATTGAATGGTGCTGTCGGACTGGTCCCGCAGCCTCCTGGGATGATGAGATGTGTGATGTGTTCCAGGAGGTTGCAAGCAAGGAGCAGGCCAGGCTGACTTATTTTTTGCCTAGGTGAGAATTGCAGAAGTGGGGGCAGGTACTTGTTTAAAAAGGTACCCAGTCCCCCCCTCCCCCAGAAAAAAACTCAAATTTTATTGGGCGGAGGGGGGGGGGGGGAGCCCACCTTTCACTTTTAAGTGAAGGTCCACTTTAAAGAGTGGGTAAATCTAACATCGATTTTCAGTGTGGTTTCAATGTCTCAATGTTTACATATTTCCTATACAAATAAAAATCTAAGGCACATCATATATTTTTTTATTTTCTCCGGTTTCTTTGAGAATGTTTTCAATCTATCAGCCTCCTGGACTGATATCAACCTTCCTTGATGGTTTTTCTGCCTAGCTACCATACTTTATCTCTTCAGAATTCCCACAATCATTCCTGATGTGTCCCGAAGTGACTTCAACATCCCAGTGTCCTACCTATACACTTCTTGCAACCTTAAAAACAATCCTTTTCCTCTCCCAGATCACTACCATATTAGTTTCACTCTCTCCCTGTCCTCGACTTACTTTCCCCCAATGACCTAACAGTTACCTGTAGAAACCTTCGCCAACCACAACCCTTCTCTTCTCTATTCTGCCACTGACTACCTCTATGGCAAAATCTCACCCCTTTCCTGCCCCAACCTAGCCACTTCTGTCTTCAACAGTTCACTGTCATCCTCCCTTGACAAACTCGCTCCGTTCACTATACACAGAATTAGGCCCTGACCCTACAACCTTGGCAAATAGACAACACCATAAGTCTCAAAAAATGCAGCTGCACTCTTGAGCATCTGTGGAGTAAGTCTAAGTCTCAGCAAGACTCCAATCAATATACAACATAAATCTGCCCTTCAAAAATACAACTCCTGCCCTCACAGTGCCAAACAGACCTATTTTATTACTTTTTACCTTTTTCTACTTAATCCTCCACTGCCTCCACCCACTAACTCACTGCCTAGGAGATGGCTAATCACTTAAAAAATAACAATTGATACAATTTGTCAGTAGATCTCCGCTGTACAGATGCCTTCTCCACTTAACAGACCATGTCCACTGGTACACGTAATACTTCCCGCATTTAACCCTGCTACTATAGAGGATATATAAACTTTTTTTCTAATGCTCATCTAACCACTTGTCCCCTGGACCCTGTTCCCTCACAAATACCACAGTCACTCCCTGGCTCTATCCTACACTTTTTAGCTCACATATTCAATTTCTCCCTCTTTACTGGCATCTTCTCCAATTCTCTAAAGAATGCACTAGTCTCCACTACTTAAAAAGTCCTCACTAGATCCCACTAATCTTAACAACCATACACCCATCTCCTTGTTCCCTTTTACCTCCAAACTCCTCGAAAATATGGTCTACTGCTCTCCTAATAACTGCTCACCTAAAGCTCACAAACAGTTTACTAACAGCCAAAATATATGGTCCCTATTCTGAACTCTTACTCTTGGACCTCTCTGCTGCTTTTCCCTACAGTTGAACCCCCTCCTCCTCCTCATAAACTCCATTCCTTTGGTCAATGTGACTGTACACTTCATGGGTTCTTATGTTACCTATCCCACCACACCTTCAGTGACACTTACAATTCTAACTTCTCCCCTCCTCTTCCTTTTTACTTCAGGGTCCCCGGAAGCTCTGTTCATGGACCTTTCTTATTCTTAATTTACACCTCCTCCCTGGGTCATCTGATAGCCTCCCTTTCAATGGCTTTCAGTGCTATTTATATGCCAATGACACCAACATTTGTCTTTCTACCCCTCAGTCTCCTCAGGCATTAATAGTTTACCGACAGACATATCAGTCTGAATGTCACACCACTTCATCAAACTCAATCTATCCAAAACCAAGCCCATAATAGTTTCTCCCCCACATTCCCTTTCCCCTGCCGCCTCTGTAAAGACCAATGGCACAACTTTCAGTCCATCCCCACAAGCCAGGATGCTAGGTGTAATCCAGGTCTCCGAACTCTCCTTTTGACCCCACATCAAATCACTGTCCAAATCTTGCCACTCCAATATCAGCAACATCAAAATATGTGGTTTTAATATTTATAATATAATTTTATATGATAGGAAAATAAAGGTTTGACATTTTACATTTGTGTGTATTATACATACACACATGGTACCTTAAAAGTCCCATTTAGTATTGTTGATTGGATCTTACAAGAATGGCTTGTGTAGCTGAGCCTGAGAACACTCCAGACTGGTCAATAGACAATCCAGTCTTAAGAAATATGCGATTTTTTAATTTTAGGCTCTATAAAAAAAATGGAATACTGTGCTACATATGCCAGATGTGATTTTCTTGTGTTATGTTCCATATATAAAATATAGGAGGTAGTGTTGCGCAGTACTGGGTTGGGAGATATTAGCCTGAAAAATCAGTAGATTCTATAAGCATCACAATAATTGGGAATAGGTGTACTATCGCCCAGACTAATTATTGTGATGCTTATAGAATCTACTGATTTTTCAGGCTAATACCTCCCAACCCAGTACTGCGCAACACTACCTCCTATATTTTGTTATCCTGTAATAGGGGTTCAAGTACCCCATTTCCAGTGTATGCAGCGGTACAAAAACTAGATCTTTTTTCCTGATTAGGCGCAGGAATAACCCCTTTACACATATGTTCCATATATAATTATGCCTCTTTATTTAAGAACTTGGTATAAAATATAAATGCCATGTATTCACCACATATTTTGCCTGTGGCTAATCTGTAGCCTCTTTAAGTGGACCAAACTGGCGGTAATTTGAGGGGGTGAGATCTATATGCAGGATGTGCCTGTGACAGACTCAACCGGAACAGAGGCTTTTGAAGGGCACTGAATGCTAGCCTACTGACTATGGGCCCTGGCATTTGAGGGCGCTACAAGCATTAAGGAATTCTGTTATGTAATGCAAAATATTCTGTTATGTATTATGTATTATGTTATGTATTCTGTTATGTAATACAAAAGGACATTATTAAGGAGGCCACGATGAGGCTGTATTCCAATGTTCTATTGTGTCTGTTTGACTTTGATATTATGGGATGTGTATGTAGGTTATCTGTGAGATTGGTGGAGGTGGATTCCTCCAACAGCTCTCACTGCTGATTGGACAGTCTACCCCGCCCGGAATGCAAAGGTGGGGGGATTGTCCAGAGTATTACCTGTGTACCTGTGTTTTCAATAAACTGTCCATTTTCAGCAACCAAATGAGTATTGTCTTGTTTGTTATCTGCGGTTGGAATATCTGATATCTATATTCAGACTGGGAGGAAGTGGTATAATGACAAAAAGCACTCAAACGGAGTGTGGGATGTTACATTACAGCTTCAATACCTTGAAACCCATCTTTGAAGAGTTTGAACAGTGTGGATGGTAGTCTATGGGTGTGCATCGTCATGCAACAACAAAACACCTATGAAAGCCAAGCCTGTTATGGAAATTCTCATATCCAGGCCCAAGATTAATTTGCATGTGATTTGCCACTTCATCGACATTCGTTGATAAACACTTGCTCAAAGTTGTCATCGGTAGTGGATGTGGATGGGTGACCTGCTTTTTCTTCTCGCTTAACACTTATCCAATCATTTTTTAACTCCTTGATTCATTCATATACACTTCACTATCGTAAAACATTTTCCCCATATTTGATTAAGGCCCTTAAGATGGATTTCTGCTCCTGGTAGACCTTCAGACCACAAAAAAATTAATAATCGTTCACTGTTCCTCTTTGGTGCAAATGGAGAGTGTCCTAGCTATGTTTACTGTGCAACAGCAGCAAAGGTAACTGAGCTATGAAGGTCAAACATTTATTAAAGTGCCATTCCTTGACATGTGTACACAGAAATCAGTATAGTCAACCTAAAGAATATTGGACCAAAAGTGCAGTTAATTATTCATTTATTTCAGGTACTTGTATAGCGCCATAAATTTACCCGGATATATCTTGCATTCACAACAGTACCTGCACTCATGGAGCTTACAATCTAAGCTCCCTAACTTACATTTATAAATACATGTACTAGGGCCAATTTGTACAGGAGGCAATTAACCTACTAGCATGTCTTTGGAGTCTGGGAGGAAACCAGGGTACCCAGAAGAAACCCACACAGGTGCAAGGAGAGCATGCAAACGCCATTCAGGTAGTGCTGTGGTTTGATTTGGAACCCTAGTGCTGCTAAGTGGAAGTGCTAACCACTTATCCACAGTGCTAAAAAGAATTTCACCTTCCCCCCTATTAATGTTTAGTCCTGCTGTTTACCTGATGCTGGGATGTGCATAGTTCAGAAATTCACCCACCCAGTGGATCCAGCATTGTTCAGCTGAGATCCACTTCTCTGCAGCCACTGTTTGGGTCCTGTGCTGCCATTTTGCCCTGTGATGTCTTTGAAAGGCTGCTGGTTCTAGTTTAGGTGCATCCTCCTGATGATGTGCAGCTAGGCATGCCCCTTTTTTCTTTTAATGAATGTAGTGCTCCCGATGACTCCTGAGACTATGCATGTCACATATTCCAGAAGCCTCTGGGGACACTGATGTCCTTCCCCATAAACCAGGTGTCTCCAAACTTTCTAAACACAAGGCCAGTTTACTTTCCACCAAACTTAAGGGGATTGGGAGTAGAAAAGGTCCCAACATCAGTGAGAATAAACAATGCCCAGCTTTGGTGGCAGTGGGAAGAATAGCACCCCATTGCTGGTGTCATTGGGAGGAATTGTGCCCCATCTTTGGTGTCATTGGGAGAAATTCTGCCCCTTCATTGGTGTCCGTTTATGCCCCATTGTTGATATCAGTGGATGAAAACAGTGCCCCAAGGGCCAAATAAAAGCAAGAAAGCAAGGGCCGTATCTAGTTTGGGGACCACTGACCTAAACAAATAATGGTGGATAAGGCAAAATCCAGGTGAAGATTATAGACCCAGAGATTACTGCTCCAACCTCCCAGATCCACAATAAAGTGTTCACCCTGATGGAACTCACAGGTGCTGGCTCTGCTCAAGATTGAGGAAAAAAAGAATTCCTGGATGGCCGCACATCAAAAAAGGCATCTTGATTGGCAAACGATTAAAATCCAAGTACAGTCACCTCAGAGAGATAGGGAAAACAGGACAAATATCAAACGCGTTTCACACCCCATCATGGCGCTTATTCATAGCTTATGAATAAGCGCCAATAAAGATACAATTTTTGATGTGCGGCCATCCAGGAATTCTTTTTCTCCTAAACATAATGGTGGATAGGGGAGATGGCTGAAACCTTTTTCTTAAAAAAAAAAGTTTAAGTACACAAAAAAGCGACCCCGAATTTGTGTAGCAGAAGAAGGGCGGGATAGAGAGGAACAAATTTGTTTGAAAGGGGGAAGATCTGCTTTAACCTCCCTAGCGGTAATCCCCAGTCTGGCTCGGGCTGGGATTTTAGTACCATAAGCGGTAACCCCGAGCCAGACTCGGGATCACATCGCTGGATACAGGGAGGACACAGGGAGAAGTTACTTACCTTGTCCCCTGGATCCAGCGAAGTCCTCCACGCTGTGTGATCGAGCTGTCCTCCGCTCGATTCACACAGTGCCCGAATGCCGCTGAGCTCCATTCCCTGCAACGTTACAGCGCACGGGAGCGGAGATCGGCACCAAATTCAAAAAAGTAAAAACACACAAAACACACACAGTACTGTAATCTTAAAAATGACACACACCCTTTGTCCCTAGTGGTCTGTGCAGTGCCCTGCATGCTCTTTTATATTATAAATACTGTTTTTTCTGCCTGGAATTTGGAGATTGTCCATAGCAACCAAAAAGTGTCCCTTTATGTCAAAAGTGATTTCAGACCAACTAGATTAAATTATAATCACTTGCAGAATTGAGCGATAGCGATTTGTGGGGAAATTCATCATCAAACACTGAATCTAATGACAGCAACAATTCTGCAAATGAGCAAATTTCAGTGTTTTTGGATTTGATTACATTATTGAATAATTTGTATTATTATTTATTATATTATAAAATTTATCATACCCGGGATGTCTGCTAGACTCTGGTTTGAACAGATTTAAGAGAGTTATTCCTAAGAATTACAGGACTACAATATAAAACGCCAAATTTCCATGCAAAATAATTGTACCGCTTTCAGCACCTAAAACCAGAACTAATCATACCGCCAGGGAGGTTAATGATTCACGCTTGTATTATTAAAAGCTGGAATTTTTTTCCATCCAAAATATTTTATATTTTTCTCTACAGCAGACACATTTAGAGTTTTAACTGTAGAATTTACAATACATTTGTAATTTAGTTGTCCCCTTAGAACTGAATTGCTAGCCAGCATAAAAGCTTAAATTCTAATTTTATCTAATGAAAAGGAACACAAATAAGACAAGAAAATTGTATAAATGTTGTATAACTCTATGTTCCCTCCTGAAGAACACCACATTAGAATCACTGTAATGGTAATTCCAGTAACAGTACCAAAGCTCAGAGTCTAGCATAGCCAGTAACGACCAAGCCAGCGTGAGTCCTTTCTACACTTCTTTGGGAAAATTGTATTATTTTCTTCTAGTTTGCTTTCGGAAGTCTGTGGCCTCCAGTCATGGCTTATCAGTAAGTTGCGTATTTGGAGCAGAGCCAGATCAATACTGTATTCTCTCATACATCTCTGAACCCAGCATGGAAGGTAATCACAGTGATACAGAACTCTGCACCTACTGGAACAGATCAATACTCAAACAGAGTCTGGCTTTGTTCCTTCACTAGCTTTGAGATGTTCTGCATGCTCTACATGATTGCTTAAAGGTTTGTTTTCGCCTTGTCCTATAAGACAACATAGCTCCCTCCCTGGTCTCACCTAATAACATCACTGTAATTGTCTTGACATGAAATAGCTGCACAAAACACAAAGCAGTTTTTTTTTTTTCCCCCCTCTTACTAACGGTAACGGCTGTTGATATAGCTTAAATAGGTAGTCAAAGCCTTAATGCGTATTCCTGCTTATTCAACCAGACTCGGCTACGTTCCCCAAAATGATTTTACCTGTGGGAGATGCTCCACTGAAAAGAACTGTATTCCAATTTAAACACTGGAAAATTAGCACAGGCTCCGTGGTCCCTGTTTTCCTTGACTTGTCTTTGTGTGACATAATATTCCAGGTTCTTTATTCATAGCGCTCTATGCAACAGTTTTAAAGGCTGGTTAAATGCTTATGGCGTTTTTTTTTTCATACATAGTTTGTTAAATAAGGACAGAGCGATCTATTGTCCTTTATTTTACTCACTTCTTTAAAATCAATAACACAAGCATTCTAGATAAAAACAGAATAACCACGGCAGTGTACACCCTATCATTGACTCATACTGATCAATCTCTTTTATTTAGATATACCGGTTATTTTCCACACCACTTGATTTTATATTATTATTTTTTTTGGAGGGCAAGTAAGAGGAATGCATTATTATTAAAGACTGGGTATTGTTTTTTTTTTTTATTGTTTTTTTACACATTCATAATCTTGAGGTCATTATAAAAAAAGTTTTAGTAATAATTGTAAATATTTATATGGGGGGGGGGGGGGACTGTGTCGCAAGGAAAAATAAAAAAAAATACCTGACACCATTGCCCATTATATTATCCAAAAGGGAAAACAGGAACCCCAAGTCCCCAATCAAGGAGCCTGGAGTAGGAGGATATTATTTGTGTCATATAATACACAAAATAGTAAATATGTAAAATGTTACAAAATCTTTATTAGAATGGAGAAACCCCCTAGATGTGGGACTTTATAAATTTATTATACAAAGAAAAAGTACATAATTACAGTGCAAAAGAAAAAAAATCACATAACTGGTCAAGGATGCATAATAATATACAAACAATCATGGACTGGTATAGTGAAATGACCCAAACCCAACGACGTTTCAGAGATGAGTTGTGTTCTCCTTCATCAGGGTTTTTTTTTTTACAGGTGACACCATATATCCTAATCTCTAGATGAGTACATTTAAGCATTCAAAACAAATTCTAAAATAAATGCGGAAGAGACATCGTGACGCAGGGCCCAGCACGAATCCCATCCAACCATATGTTCGTAAAAAGGTGTATCAATACTGAACAAGAAAAAAAGAGAAATTGGGGGGGGGGGGATGATGTTGAGATCCCCCACTTAATCACCTATCCTACCGGCCACACTGAAGTCCGAAATATCAGAACTACAGGGGGCAGGCATGTATACTGGGGCCCAAAAAAATTGGAGAGTCTTAATCAAATAGTGATGTTGCTTACAGGCAACTAAAAGAATGGAGAGGGATGCATCAGAGGCCCCGGAATAATCTACTGATTAGGATATATCTTGTTACCTGTAAAAAAAAAACCCTGATGAAGGAGAGCACAACTCATCTCTGAAACGTTGTTGTGTTTGGGTCATTCCACTATACCAGTCCATGGTCGTTTGTATATTATTATGCATCCTTGACCATTTATGTGATTTTTTCTTTTGCACTGTAATTATGTACTTTTTCTTTGTATAATACATTTTATATTTTTCTATCAATGTTGACATGGTAGTACCTATAAAGTCCCACATCTAGGGGGTTTCTCCATTCTTATATTTTTGGGGATGTGGTACACCTACATAGCAGATGTATTCAGATAGTTCTTTCTCAAAATCTTTATTATGCTGCGTACACGCGATCAGAATTTCGGCGAGCAAAAGACCGATGAGAGCTTTTCATCAGAAAATGCGACCGTGTGTACACTCCATCGGAATTTAGCTGGCCGAATTCCCGCCAGCAAAAATTTGATAGCATGTTCTCAACTTTCCCGATGGAAAAACTTTCGGAAATTACGATCGTGTGTATGCAATTCTGGCGCGCAAAAACTCACGCATGCTCAGATTCAACTACGAAATGGAAGCTATTGGCTACTGGGTATTGAACTTCCTTTTTCTAGTCCTGTCATACGTGTTGTACATCAACGTGTTCTTGGCGGTTGGAATTTGGTGTGACCGTGTGTAGGCAAGACAGTTTGAGTGGAATTCCGACGGGAAAACCATCAGAGCTTTTTCGAAGAGAATTCCAATGGTGTGTATGCGAAATTAGTGTATAACATATACAATTCTGATTAAAAAAAATGTGTGTGTGTATGTGTGTGCATGTGTGTGTATGTATATATATATATACAGAGTATCTCACAAAAGTGAGTACACCTCTCACATTGTTTGTAAATATTTTATTATATCTTTTCATGTGACAACACTGAAGAAATTACACTTTTCTACAATGCAGAGTAATGAGTGTACAGCTTGTATTATGCCTTGTACACACGGTCGGATATTCCGACAAAAAAATCTGTCTGATTTTTTCTGATGGATTTTGTCCTAAACTGGTGTTGTATACACACGGTCAGACAAAGTTGTCAGTAAATCCGATCGTTCGGAACGTGATGACGTTCATTCGTTACGATGGGACTACGTTGAGGCTACTAGCCAATAGCTTTGGTCTCCTAATTTGATCTGAGCATGTGTGGCACTTTGTCCGATCGGAATTCTCTAAAAATGATCGGAAAAAGTCCGACTAGATTTTTTTGTCAGAAAATTTGAGATCCTGCTCTCAAATTTCTTCTGTCGGAATTTCTGACGGAAAAAGTCTGATCACACAATCAATAGCTTTGGTCTCCTAATTTGATCTGAGCATGTGTGGCACTTTGTCCGATCGGAATTCTCTACAAATGATCGGAAAAAGTCCGACTGGATTTTTTTGTCAGAAAATTTGAGATCCTGCTCTCAAATTTCTTCTGTCGGAATTTCTGACGGAAAAAGTCTGATCACACAATCGGATTTTCCAACAATATAATCCGATCGGACCTTTTCCGTCAGAATGTCCGACCGTGTGTACAAGGCATAACAGTGTTTGCTGTCCCCTCAAAATAACTCAACACACAGCCAAAAATGTCTAAACCACTGGAAACAAAAGTGAGCACACCCGGAGTGAAAATGTCAAAATTGGGCCCAAGTAGCCATTTTCCCTCCCCGTTGTCATGTGACTTATGTTACAAAGTCTCAGATGTGACTGGATAGCAGGTGTGTTAATCTTGGCATGATCCCCTCCCTTGGGAGACTATTCCGCTGGGCAGTATTCCAACATGATAACGATCCCAAATACACCTCCAAGATGACCACTGCCTTGCTAAAGAAGCTGAGGTTAAAGGTGATGGATTGGCCAAGCATGTCTCCAGACCAAAGCCCTATTGGGCATCTGTGGGGCATCCTCAAACAGAAGGTGGAGGAGCGTAAGGTCTCTAACATCCACCAGCTCCGTGATGTTGCCATGGAGGAGTGGAAGAGGAGTCCAGTGGCAACATGTGAAGCTCTGCTGAACTCCATGCCCACCATTTTTCAATAATGGTGGCCACATGAAGTATTGACACTTTGGGCCCAATTTGGACATTTTGTTTGTACTCACTTTTGTTGCCAGTGGTTTAGACATTAATGTCTGTGTGTTGAGTTATTTTGAGGGGACAGCAAATGTACACTGTTATACAAGCTGTGCACTCACTACTTTACATTGCAGCAAAGTGTCATTTCTTCAGTGTTGTCACATGAAAAGATATAATAAAATATTTACAAAAATGCAAGGGGTGTACTTTTGTATAATATATATATATATATATATATATATATATATATATATATATATATATATATATATATATATATATATATATATATATATATATATTATACAAAAGTACACCCTTCGCATTTTTGTAAATATTTTATTATATCTTTTCATGTGACAACACTGAAGAAATGACACTTTGCTGCAAGGGGTGTACTTTTGTTTAATATATATATATATATATATATATATATATATATATATATATATATATATATATATATATATTTGTAAATTACACAATGTAGAGCCTAGTGGACCAACGAGTTTTGCATAAATCCAGTGCTGCTTCAGGATCCACAATCTCTCTATTTCAAAAATTCGGGTATAATGTTTACAATGAAAAACACAATAATTACAAAGTTGTACATTACGTAATTATACATTTAGTTTATTCCTGCAAGTTACACTTGTGGAGATAGTGTGAGCTCAAAGTGGAGAAAAGAGAAGAAGAGGAATGCATAGCATACATATGAATGAATAGCATTTCTTATACATAGTTTGTTAAATAAGGACACAACGCTCTATTGTCCTTTATTTTACTCACTTCATTAAAATCAATAACACGAGAATGCTAGATAAAACAGAATAACCACAGCAGTGTACACCCTATCATTGACTCATACTGATCAATCTCTTTTATTTAGATATAGTTATTTTCCACACCACTTGATTCTTTTTTTATTTTTGAGGGCAAGTAAGAGGAATATATCATTAAAGACTGGATATTGTTTTTTTTTTTTTTACACAATCTAATGGTTGTTATACAAATAGTTTTAGTAATAGTTAAATGAGGTGGAAAATTAAAAATAAAATAAAAACACAAGTGCGTCCACAACAGTTTGTTCAAGTGCTAAGGGGCCCAGCAATAGAGTGGGCCCAGTGAAAAATTATTTCATGAGTGCTCTTTCTTTGACTTCAACATTATTTAGCGAGTTAAAGCAATTGTACATGTAGCGTCCTCTAAGGCCCCTTTCACACATGCGGATGGTATGCCCGTATTTCATCCATCCGTTTGCGGATGAAATACGGACATACATGCATTCCTATGTGAACATCTGCAGACACCTGCTATCGTCCGCCTCCGCTATTGTCCGATTCTGCAGACAGAGAAAAATCCTATTTTTCAATCCGTCTGCAGAGCTGATCGGATGAACAGGGACAGACGGTCCGTTCTCATACGATCCCCCATAGAGGAGAGCGGAGAGCTGACAGGGCGGTCCCTGCACAGTGTGCCGGGATCGCCCTGTCCGCCGCCGGCTCAGCGGGGACAACGGAGCGATCCCCGCTGATCATCACAGGGCAGATCATTACTGATCCGTCACGTGTGAAAGGTGCCTTAGTTAGGTTTCTAAAAGGTTTACGTAAAGTTAGTTTTTGGCTACTCTGTAGCTAGTGGAGCAGGATTTAGTTATCATAATAAAAGTAATGGCTGCACATCGAGAAGTTCCAAATGGCGTTTATTAAAAACCACCGAAGTCACACCATAAGACATCAACTTGGCGACATATGGTGTGACTTTTTAATAAATGGCATTTGGAATTCCACGATGTGCAGCCATTAATTCTCATTTTGATACTAGGGAGGCCGGGGCTGTCACTCGTTATAAGACTCCATCAGGCTCATTTGTCTCACCTGGAGCAGCGAGTTCATTTTTCTTTCACTTTGTTCCAGGATTTGATTGTTGCCGGCTGTTCTGGTTCCTGCTGGCTGTTCTGGGTCCTGCTGGCTGCAGGCTAACCTACTTCCCTCTGCATTCCAGTAGGTTCTGGAATATAGTGGGTTGGGAGAGGCTGACCTAAATCTACTTGCAGCCTCAGCCAATCTCTGGTCGAGAGGGTAGCCAGCAGAGGATGGAGTTGTGCATAAATAGTCTGGAGCCTAGAGCAGCAGGGTCTTTTGCCTAAGGGAGAGTAACCGGGCCTGTAGGGGCTGTCTGGGGACCATATAGTTGGAGTCTGCAGGTGGTTTTTCATGGTTCTAGCTCAGCGAGAGCTGGGGGGGGGGGGGGGGGGTGGGCTACTAAAGCTGCATGAACAGTTGGGAGTAAAGTCTGCTGAGGATCTGGCTGGGAGACTCATGGTACAGTGTCTGACTGATACTGGAAGGATTCATCCATGTATACAGAAAAATAGTGAGTAAAGACCTGAGAGAGATCCTGGAGAGATTTTTGCTGTTTCTGTCCTCCTTTGTGAAGAGACTGTTCCAGATTTTCTGGCTCAGATCTGTTTCCAGTGTGGGACCCCTGTGAGTTGTATGTTCACATCCTCTTGCCCTAGAGGCCTACCTTGACGAACTTAAATATAATTAGAGAGTGTCCTCACCAAAGTTTGCCCTTTGGCTCAGCCTACACCCTATCCCCATTCTTCAAACAATAAATCCTTAAAAAATACACTTTCGGCCTAGCTAGTGTGTGGAAAAGACTGGAGGCATACTGGGTGTCTGGCTGCTGTGCACCTAATAGGGAATGGGACATAGAGCGGGATTAGTTTGGGGTCTGTGCTACATACATTTAGTAGCATGCATGCTGTAGATGCAAGTGTCCTTTGAGTTGGCTGGGAGCATTTGGAAGATTAATAATGACATTTTTTAAGCATCAAAACCATTGAATTCAGTTGCACAAACCTTCCAGCATGGTGGACACTTTTTTGACTGCAATCTGCTATGTTTTCATGAGCTAAACTGTTAAGCATTATTAGCAGCACGAACATGAAAATACTCTTTCTATCTTTATTCTATCACCGCTTACTTTGACATGTTTTCTATTTAGTTATAAAATCTGTGTTTCACACGAAAAAATACTTAAGGCATTTCTTAAAGTGGTTGTAAACCCTTACAACACACTTTGACCTACAGGTAAGCCTAGATTAAGGCTTACCTGTAGGTCCAAGAAATATCTCCTAAACCTACACGGTTTAGGAGATATTTGCCGAAAGACAGGCACCGCTGTCTACGGCGCATGCACCGTAGACAGCGGCACGCAGGCGCACTGAACGTGGCACAGTCAACGGCGAATATGCCGTGCGTAGCGGCTCCCGTGCGCATGAGCGGGAGTGACGTCATCGCGGCTTCGTCGAATGACAGCGGCGGAGCAGCGAGACCCACCGAGAAGATGGATGTGCCGGACTACAGGGGACAGCGGTGACATCGCTGGCTCCTGTGTCAGGTAAGTGACACATAATGGACTACTATGCGATGCGATGCGATGTGATGCGATGCATAATAGTCCATTATGCTTTACCTTTGCAGGGAATGAAAGAGGAAGTAAACTCATCAGGGTTTACTTCCTCTTTAAAGAAGTCTTCATTAATATGGTCTACTTGGCCCCAATATAAAAAGAGGCATACAATGGAGCTAGTTTTAAGGGTTATATTGGGTAGGTTATTTAATAGAAGAATGTTAAATCTATTACACTTTTGTTATGTAGTGTAGGGTTGTAGTATTTTACTAAATTCCTTCTTGTTTTGTTGTACAGCAGTGGGCTGTAGTTTAGCCTCACTTTACCTCAACAGGAGAGTTCTTCTAAGCTCTGGGTGTATTTATTTTATCACGTCAAGTGTTTTGGTAGTCAAGTTAATCCGTATGCCTGGGGAACCTGCTGTGCATGCTAAGAGAACTAATAGATACTCAAGGAATATCCTGTTCTGCCACTTCTCTCTTGGGTTGCTCTCCTTTGGGGATGTCAGCTTAGTTGGTCTCTTCAAGGCTTTGGGCTTAGTTACATAGTAGGATGCAGGAATCTTACCACGTGGGAGGAACCCCTGAAGCTGTTTGGCTGCAGAAAGAAGAGAGCATAAGGTGTGAAGGAGGCAAACTGCAACTGTCTCCACATATGGAAATGTGGAGTGGTATGGATGAATGGAAAGATATACACAGGAAGCTTTCCATGATGTCCTTTTCTGGAAGTGAAGACTGAGTTACCAATTAAACCTTAGTCGCCAGGGAGCTCTGAAGGAGTCTAGTCAGCACTGTAATCTAAAAGCAAAAATGAAACACTTTGAGAGATCTAGAAGATATTGAGGCCTAACTTTATACAGTTGTGCTCATAAGTTTACATACCCTGGCAGAATTTATGATTTCTTGTCCATTTGCCAGAGAATATGAATGATAACACAAAAACTTTTCTTTCACTCATGGTTAGTGTTTTGCTAAAGCCATTTATTATCAATCAACTGTGTTTACTCTTTTTAAATCATAATGGCAACAGAAACTAACCAAATGACCTTGATCAAAAGTTTACACACCCCAGTTCTCAATACCGTTTATTCCCCCTTTAACATCAGAGACAGCTTGAAGTTTTTTGTGGCATTTGTGGATGAGGCTCTTTATCTTCTCAGATGGTAAATCTGCCCATTCCTCTTGGCAAAAAGTGTACTTTTCATCATAGGCCTTGTTGACTCCTATCCAAATGTAGTGTTTATGGTTGTGGGCAAAAAGCTACATTTTGGTCTCATCACACCAAATGACTTTGTGGCAGAAGGTTTGAGGCTTGCCTCCGAGCTGTTTGGCATATTGTAAGTGGGATACTTTGTGGCATTTGCGTAGTAATGTCTTTCTTCTGGCGACTCGATCATGTAGCCCATCTTTCCTCAAGTGCCTCCTTATGGTACATGTTGAAACAGCCACACCACATGTTATCAGAGTCCTGTATTTCACCTGAAGTTATTTGTGGGTTTTTCTTTGTATCCCGAACAATTTTCCTGGCAGTTGTGGCTAAAATTTTAGTTGGGCTACCTGACCGTGGTTTGGTTTCAACAGAACCCCTCATTTTTCACTTCAAGATTAGAGTTTGAACACTGCTGCTTGGCATTCCCATTTCCTTGGATATCTTTTTATATCCCTTTCCTGTTTTATACAGTTCAACTACCTTTTCCCACAGATCCTTTTTCAATTCTCTTGCTTTCCCCATGACTCAGAATCCAGAAATGCCAGTGCAGCACTGGATGAAAGATGCAAGGGTATGTCAGGAGTCCAGAAATGTGTTAACCTTTTATACACACACTAATTACTAGCAAACAGATCACAGGTGAGGATGGTTACCTTTAATAGCCATTAAAACCCCTTTGTGCCAACTTGTGTGCATGTTATCAGGCCAAAATCACCAGGGTATGTAAACTTTTGATCAGGGTCATTTGGGTAGTTTCTGTTGTGATTATGATTTAAAAAGAGTAAACACAGTTGATTGATAATAAATGGCTTCAGTCAAACACTAACCATGAGTAAAAGAAATGTTTTTGTGTTATCATTCATATTCTCTGAAAAATGGCCATGAAATCATAAATTCTCTCAGGTTATATAAACCTATGAGCACAACTGTATCCTGACCCAAAGCACACCTTTCTTCCCATATTGCCCTTTTTCAATAATCCTTTTTCTATCTAAAATGCACTAAAATGACAGTTGCCCATTCGTTTTGAACATCCAAAGAAAAGAACTACACCTGGGATGAATCTGGATCTTTACTGTAATTAAATGGATAAATGTGTGCATAAGTTCTGAAGATCAGTACAAATAGTGCTATAGTAACACAGAGTCAGGTTTAAAGTAATTCCCTAGCAAGGCACCTTGTCCCCATTTTGATAATGACAAGGGCTTCATCCCCTCTCTGTGAAGATCATAACGTCCCTATTCATTCCAAAAAAAAAAAGTATTAGTTAGAAACAAAGTAACCAAAACTTTTGAGAAATCCTTTATTTAAGAAAGTATCTATTACAAAACCCACTGCCGGCGACTCACAAAAAAAAAAAAACAATGACCCGGCACACATGACTGATCCTGATGGTACCTCTAGCCAGATAATAACTCCCAGAGCTGTCATTAAGGGGAAGGGGTGAAGATGGTGGTGACATTATTGACCAATTATGGCCATGACACTGGTTCCTAGGGATGTGGAGAGTGAAAGCACCTACTGCTTCCTTACTTACCAGTGACAACTGGCATATACTGTATAGAAGTGGTAGAAATACACTATGATGCTCAGCTCCTGCTGAACGGGGAGCAAACAGGCAAAAGTTCAGGCGTTGTGCCAAATACCCGGAGAGCCAAAAGTTGGTCCAAACCTAGGTTTGGTTCGAACTATCAGCTCATTCCTAACCACAACCTTTAGGCTCTAAAAAATGCCAACACAGCAAGAAAGACACACTGTCATAAAAAAAAAAAGTCTAGAAGTGTAGGGATAACCCTCTCATTAGCAATTTGTACTGTACAGGACTCCAGGGATGTGTGCTGGACTGGAGGTATGTTTCCACATTATTTGGGTTGTGGCCCCCTTAAGGGGGATGATAAGAGACATTTTTGAGTCCTCAGGGGTTCTCACTCATCCAGAGTGAGAGGTTCCCGGGCAATCCAGTTGGAAAGGAGAGGACTGATTTGCAGTTCTTTTAGGATTGATAAGTCCTCATTTAGAACCTGGAATTCAGGAACTTGGAGAGACTTTGCATGGGACAGAGCCTTCAAATCCTGATTACAGGGACTTTGGTCCCAAAAAAATGTAACCCACCTGCAAGGGAAGCTTGTAAAGAGACAGGAACAAGTCAGCACTTGTCTAACTTTTTGAGTTTAAGGGTTCACAGGTGTGTTTAAAGTGTGGATTGCGCTCCTGCAGCCTTTGTGATAACTCTGAAGTAGATGGGAACCCTAAACCCAAGTGTGGGACTGGTATATTGGAAGTGAGCCGTTATGTCGTCTTGATTATTCAAGTATTATTTGCTTTATTTTTGCGCAAGGAAACAGTTTTTATGTTCTTGTTTTTCAGAGTCGAGTAAAGACTGTTAAGCCCCGTACACACGAGCGGACTTTTCAACATCCAAAGTCCGTCAGACCGAGTCCGTCAGACTATCCGATCGTGTGTGGGCTGCAACGGACTTTAGCTTCGCAAAAGTCTGACGGACTTTAGAAATGAAGCATGCTTCAAATTTTCCCGACGGAACTCCGCCGGACCCAGTTCTGATGTAGAAGTCCGCTCGTCTGTATGCTGTTCCGACAGTCCTAAAACGACGCATGCTCTGAAGCAAGTACGAGACGGAAGTGCTCGGTCTTGTAAAACTCCAGTTCGTATTGGAAGTAGCACATTCGTCATGCTGCAAATTCTGTGCTCGTTTAAATGTATAGCGCATCTTCTTTATAATGCTAGAAGAACGAAGTCTTTATTTATAATGCTAGAAGAACGAAGTTGCTTTGCTGCTCATATTCACTCACAGAGTTCTCACCAAACACATTTCTGTTTTATTTCTCCTCATCTCATGAATGATCTTGTTTTTATTTTAAAGCCCCATCTCAATATATTTTTATTTTTATTTATTTTTATTTTTATTTTTTTTGAGTAATTTTTTTCCTCCATATTTTTGGTAGAATTCTTTACCATGTTTTTCTTGTGATCTCCATATTTAATTATTCTGTCAATTAAAAAAAAAAAAAAAAGTTGTTAACTTGACCGAATAATTAAATATGGAGATCACAAGAAAAAAAATGTTCAAGAATTCAAAAAAAAATATTGATGAAAAAATTACTCCAAAAAAAAAATAAAAAAAAATAAAAAATGTTGTTGACTAATTTTTTGCCTACATATTTTTGGTAGAATTCTTTACCATTTTTTTTTTATTGTGATCTCCATATTTAATTGTTCCGTCAAGTTAACACCAAAAACTTTTTTTTTTTTTTTTCATTACCACAATAACCTTTTTATTTTTATTCTGGTGACAAGTTACCACAATAACATTTTTATTTTGTTTATAACCTCAAGGAGGTTAGTGTCCCTTGTTAATTTCACATTGTCTTTTATAGAAAGGTATTTGACCAAAAAACACATAGGCAATTATATTTTCAAACAAAAATATCCATTTATTCTGGTTCAACAAATAAAAAAATGAAGGCAACACTGGAGAAACTTTTGTGACATTTGTGTAGCCTTTTGGCCCCAGGGCAAACGTGAAACTCTGTGGAAAAGAAAATTCAAATATTACGAAATTCAATATGGTCCCAGAATCCCAGACATCAAGAGCAGCATCAGATGGTATATATGTCCCCAGGCTGTGGTACAACAGGCTGCGTCTTTTTGGTCGGACCAGAGTGAAGCCAGGTCATCACCTTCTTCTCTTCGCTCCACCCTTCACTGCACCCTTCCCTGCAGACTTCCCTGTAGCCTTCCTGGGAGGCTGTGTCTCCGGTGGTGTACTCGTGGCAGGAGGAGGAGGAGGAGGAGGAACAGGAGGAACTTGCTCCACAATATTGCTGTTGGCAGATAATTCTCCACTCAGCCCCTTCTGTAACGCCAAGAAAATTAGCCTTTCACACTGCAGACGTTGGCCCATCTCTAATTGGTGGAGACGGCTGGCGATGTAGCAGCCATAGGCCTCTTCTGCGTCAGGGGGGCTGTTTAAGACATTAGTAGCCTCTCTAATTAGGCGCAGGGATTCCTCCTGTGCTAGCGTATTTTTTTTTGCCCTTTTTGATGGAAGATGGAGGGGAGGCACTTGTGATGTTGTCAGGCTTCTACTAGGCCCGGCCACCTCCTGGCTGACAGAGGGCATGGACTCCTCCTGGCTGAGAGTGGGCCCAGCCTCCTCCTGCCTGCCACTTTCCCCACCTTCCTCCTGGCTGAGATCATCCTGTGTATAAAAAAGGGACATTGTTTTAGTTTTTTGTTCATCAATCCTAAACATTTTTCAGCTCCTGACTTCAAAATTCTGTTAATACATATAAAAGAGTATCATTATGACACCACTATTTCTTGTTTCTGCTGGTGACAAACATTTGTGGCCACTACTGTAAATTGATATGTCCAAATTTTAACTATTTTTTAACATCAATAATAGCGTACAAATTCTAATAACATCTAGTTAACATCATTAATATTATGAATATCACTATTTTTGCTAAAAAAAATACCTGGCTCCAGCTGGGTGCATCCGCTTCTTCCAGGATGGAAGGCTCATCAGCCTCTGCTGAGGTGGAGGGAATGCTGCAGGGAAGGGTGGAGGGAAGGGTGGAGGGAAGAGTGGAAAGCGACTCCCTGGGTTTACACCGGTCGTCCAGGAACCGTAGCTTTTCAAAGTACCACAGCCTGGGTACATACACATCACCTGGTGCTGCTCCTGTTGTTTTGGAATTTTCGATTTTCCTCTTTTCCTTTCGGTACATATTTTGCAATATTTGAATTTTCTTCTCCACAAAGTCCACGTCTGCCTCTGGGATCCAAGTCTGCACAAATGTCAAAAATCTCTCCAGTGTTGCCCTCCTTACTGGTTTATTAAAATAATCCTTGTGCTTGGTATGCCACAGATTTGACATCTCTTTATATTTGTCGATAAACAGACTTACAAATTCCGGATCCTTGAATTTTTGATTCATTTTTCTGAAAGACAATACACAAGCCAAAAACCATAATGTTAGCTCAGACTCTCCTAATCTTAGCCCAATATAGACTCCAGGATCTGCCACTTATTTGGGGAAATGGTTTAAACTTACATTCGTTTTGCTTGCTCCCAACTTCCGTTCCTATTTTCGCAAACGAACATACGACATGTGATTTTTGTCGTTATATACAGTGCGTACGCGTAGAACTACGCCTGCGTTGCCCGCCCCTGACGTTCTTTTAGTCAAGTTCTTGTTTTCCCGCCCTTTCTGCGCACTTAACGTACGTACGACATGTGATTTTTGTCGTTATATACAGTGCGTAGGCGTAGAACTACGCCTGCGTTGCCCGCCCCTGACGTTCTTTTAGTCAAGTTCTTGTTTTCCCGCCCTTTCTGCGCACTTAACGTACGTACGACATGTGATTTTTGTCGTTATATACAGTGCGTACGCGTAGAACTACGCCTGCGTTGCCCGCCCCTGACGTTCTTTTAGTCAAGTTCTTGTTTTCCCGCCCTTTCTGCGCACTTAACGTACGTACGACATGTGATTTTTGTCGTTATATACAGTGCGTACGCGTAGAACTACGCCTGCGTTGCCCGCCCCTGACGTTCTTTTAGTCAAGTTCTTGTTTTCCCGCCCCTTTCTGCGCACTTATAACGTACGTACGACATGTGCATTTTGGCGTAAGATCCAGTGCGTACGCGTAGAACTACGCCTGCGTTGCCCGCCCCTGACGTTCTTTTAGTCAAGTTCTTGTTTTCCCGCCCCTTTCTGCGCACTTAACGTACGTACGACATGTGCATTTTGGCGTAAGATCCAGTGCGTACGCGTAGAACTACGCCTGCTTTGCCCGCCCCTGACGTTCTTTTCCAAGAATATTTCCCGCCCCCTTTTCTCTACGGTGCGCAGTAGGAGAAACATGGCGGAAACACAACAGGTGCTTGATCTTAACGACTCCAGTAGTCACGAATCCCCGGAGCCACAAACGTCCCGATCCGGAAAGAGGAGATTTAAGGCCTCAAATATGGCATTTCAAGAGATGGTGGAGATGGTGGCAATCTTGCGAAGTAAGGATTATGATGGCAAGCATGGACCATACACCCATCCGAACTTGCGCAAGGCCAGAATCATGGCCAAAGTAGTTAAGACCCTGCATAATCGTTTTGGGGTACGACGGTCAAAAGACCAATTGAGGAAACGGTGGTCCGACCTTAAATTGAGGGAGCCGGATCAATACAGAAGGATCAAGAAAGTTCTGAAAAAAAGTAAGTACTTGTCGTGTGTTCCTATTTTATGATTATTGCATACAGATCCATATGCTTTACCTTTGTACAATGTAAAAAATTGCTGCTTTCATGTTGTATACAGTAAAAGAATCGTATCGTTTTAACAAACCCTCGTAAATTGTTCGTGGCAAACCTCGTTTATGATACAGGGTTTAAACAGCATTTTTTGGCTGTGTAATTTTTAGGACACAACAAATGATTAGGACATTGTGGTTTAGATGTGTTTCAAAATACAATGACTAGAAAAGAACATTCAGTGTAATTGAAGGAGAGGACACTTGGCAGCTGGGTAAAAACACATCTGCACTCATGAGCAAAGGTGTGGGACACCAGAGAACATTTATTAGGGTAAACCACACGCCACACGGGGTTCCCTGGTATACTTTGGGGGGGGGGGGGTTGGGCATGTGTGAACCTTGGCACAAAAAGCAAATTATTTGATTTTTTGGCAAAGTGAATTGATTTATCATGTCTTCACATTTTGCATCTCTTCATAAACCGACAATTGTACAACACTTCTAATCAAGGTTTCATCTTCCTAGTTCTGGCCTTAAATATCTGTGTGCTAAAAGTATACCTTTTTGTTTGTTAATTTCTCATAGGGGAGAAAAGCCTCACAAAGCAGGATCCCAGGGACCGCCACCCTTGCCAGCAGGAATGTGAGGTTAGCCCCATCCCCCCCGTGGATGTGCATGTGGAGGAAGGAGAGGTGGAAGAAGGAGAGGAGATGGGCACCCCACCAGGTGAGTGTCTGACACCACAGCTTCAGGTAATCGATGTATACCTGCATATTTCCAAACACATGTTTTTACATCTATTTTAGGTGATGTTCTGGTTGTGGAAAGCGACACATTTCCAAGCACCAGTGCCCCCCCCGAGGATGTCGAGGAAGGAGAGGTTGAGGAAGGAGAGGTGGAGGAAGTAGGGGAGATGGGCACCCCACCAGGTGAGTGTCTGACACCCCAGCTTGTTGAAATCCATGTATGACTGCATAATTTTTGACCCAATTTTTCCCATCTATTGTAGGTGATGTTCTGTTTGTGGAAAGGGCCCCATTTTCCAGTGACAGCGCACAAAGGCTGATTGGCCAGATAATGGGCTGGAATGGGGAACTAGATGACATGCGAACTAGCCTGGATCTCATGAAGACTCAGATTGACAATATGCAGCTGGAAATGAAGAACATGATCGATATTTTGGGGAGAATATAATCCGTTTCTCCATAATATCGATCATGTTCTTCATTTCCCTTGTTTTAGTTCAAAGATTGTTACTTCCCAAATTTTTACGATTGTGGCTGATTGTTGTTATACATTTTTCATATTTTTTATAGAAAAATAAAAACCAAAAAAAAAAAAAAAAATGTTTTTAAAAATGGGAAAAAAAAGGAAACTAAAAAATGTTTGGCAAAGAAAGTTAAATAAACCCCCCAAAAAAATTACATCACTAAATATTCAATGGCACATGTGAATGTGGCCAAATTAAAATTTTGAATAATCAAGAATGTGTGGCGTATTCTTTCAATGCTTAATACCAGTTTGGGAAAAGGGATTTTGTGTATCCAGTGACAATGGGCCTTATTGAATTTAATGAAAATACACTTGGCACTACAAGTGCACTAGGATAACATAGGAGACAGCACAAACCAAAAGCAAGCAAGAAAACACATTTCAGATTTGAGGTTCTTTTATTATTTTCCTCTTTTTAAAAATTAAATATTGTGTGGCATTGCAATGGCCCCCCTACCGTTAAAATAAGTCACATATCTTTGGCGAACTTCACGTGCACTTTGGGGGGCCAAGCCAGTACGGCCAGTATCCAGGCCTGTCAGTGATTCCGGACCAACTCCAGCCTCCGGCATTATTGTGGATAAATAAGTAGTTGAGTATTTATGTAAAAAGTTGTGCAAAATGCAGCACGTAAGTACGACATAGTTAAGTTTGTATTCCGCTAGGTTTATAGCAGTCAGTAAAACACGGAACCGGCTGGCCATTATTCCAAATGCATTTTCCACAACTCTTCTCGCTCTGGCCAGCCGGTAGTTGAAAACCCTCCTCTCCGGGGTGAGGGCTCTTTGGGGGAATGGCCTCATGATGTGGTCGTCCAGAGCAAAAGCCTCATCAGCGATGAACACGAAGGGTAGTTCCTCCACATTCTCCGAATCAGGTGGCAATCCCAGGCCACCTGTCTGTAGACGGCGGTAGAACTCCGTCTGAGCGAAGACTCCTCCATCCGACATCCGGCCATTCTTCCCCACGTCCACATACAGAAATTCATACTGTGCCGACACCACCGCCATTAACACAATACTGTGAAACCCCTTGTAATTATAAAAGTATGACCCCGAATGGGGTGGTGGCACAATGTGGACGTGCTTCCCATCTATCGCACCACCGCAGTTTGGAAAGTCCCAACGGGTGGCAAAATGGGATGCCACAGTCTGCCATTCCTGTGGCGATGAAGGAAACTGGGGAGGCAAAGCAGAAAAAAACAAAATAAGTACTTTTGCACATTAAACATTGTACATTACAACACAAACTTTATTTCACGCTTCTGCCTAGTCACATGACACCGATCGTCTGCTCCCTGTCATTGGGAGCAGTGATCAGGGTCATGTCACTGCTAGCCCATCCCCCAGACAGTTAAGAAAAACACTCACCCAGAACACACTTTAAACCATTCCTTGGCCCCCTTGTGCTTAATAAAACACCTTCACTGCATGTGACATTTTTACAGTAATCAAGACAATTTTTTACAGCATTGATCACTGTATTAATGACAATGGTCACAAAAATGTATGGAAATTGGCCAATGTGTCCGCCATAATGTGGCAGTCACCAGAAAAAAAACAAAAAAACAAAAATGGTTAGCAACGCCATTACTATTTTCAAAAATGGCAAGATTTTACAAATGCCAGCAAAATAGACCATATTTACGAAACGAGAGAACTTTTGCCCAAAACAATCAAGAAACGCTTAAATTGTGATTCATTTTAACACATTTTTGTTTACTAAAAGAATACGTATCAGCATCAAATGATGTCCAAAAAAATCATGGTGATATATTTTTGTGCCTATCTTTCTTTAGAGCGAAAAGTGAGAAAAAAATGCATATTTGGAAAAATGCATTTTGGGTTTGTTGGTGGTTAATCACCAAAAATAAAAAAGCAGAGGTGATCAAAGACAACCAAATACAAAATCTCTTTGTGCTAATAAAATGAAGATAATTTACTAGGAGGAGCCATGTTACAAGGACGCACAATTGTCAATTCAAACAACGCACTGCCAAATCACCCAAAAAAGTGATGAAGGTCAGGAAGGGGGGAAAATCATTCCAGGGTTGAAGTGTGTTAAAAATACAATATATAATTCAACATTAATTTAAGGACACACAAACTCGTTGGAATTATATTAAGTGTGGGGGGGGGGGGATCCAGTTAAAGGACACACAGACCATTTGGGATACTATTAAGGGGGGGGGGGGGGATTCAGTTAAGGGGACACAGACCATTTGGAATAATCTTTAAAATGTTTGGGTTTAGGATAAAGCAATAGAATGGAGCTGACAAAAGACATTTTAAGTGACTAGACTAGGTGGATATGGGCCTACCATAGCATGTTGGTGAGGTTTAATGAAGGCAAATATGCATGAAAAACAAAAAAGGAGCATTAAAAGATTGCAGCATGCATGAGGACAAAGGGGACATTCACAGCATATTGCAATCATGGTAATTAGAGATTGAGGAAAGAAATACAAGGCATTAGCAAACATTAAAGACAATAAAATGTGATGTTAAATGCTAAATCTTACCTTAATATAGTCCTCCTGCAGGACCTGTATAATGGCAGAACAGGTCTCTGGGATAATGATCCCCAGAGCCTGGGGGGAGATGCCTGTCGAGAACTTCAGGTCCTGAAGGCTTCTCCCTGTCGCCAAGTAGCGCAACGTGGCGACGAGCCTCTGCTCCGGAGTGATGGCTTGCCGCATGCAGGTATCCTGCCTGCTGATATAAGGGGTCAGCAAAGCCAGCAGACGGTGAAAAACGGGGTCCGTCATCCGGAGATAATTCCTGAAATCATCAGGATTATTCTCCCGGATCTCACGAAGCAAAGGCATGTGCGAGAACTGGTCACGCTGGAGCAACCAATTCTTCGTCCATGAACTCATCAACACCCCGTCCATGGACTGTTCTTGGGTTGCAGAATGAACTACAACACCAAGCGCAAGCAAAGCACGAACTCGACGACGAGTACGTACACGCAACATGGCTTCAAAACGGTCGGATTGTCAGAGTGAACTTAACAGACGTCACTGAAGAACAGCAAGGCCTGTGAAGAGCGAGCTGAAAGTCAGCGAGCGCAGTTAGATCGCACTGCAAAATACAGACACGAACTGACTACACGCACTAAAAAACAGATACAAACCTCACAAGCACAAACTGAAAAGCAGTGAAAAACGTTCTGGAAAATACGAGTCTGAAAACCGCGAATCGTCTCTCACCAAACTTCTACTAACACGAGATAAACACGAAATTAGCAGAAGGAGCCCAAAGGGTGGCGCACTTGGTATTGAACTTCCGTTTTATAGTCTCGTCGGACCTGGTGTACGTCACCGCGGACCAGACGGGCGGACTTTAGTGGGATCGTGTGTAGGCAAGTCCGTTGCGTCGGAACTCTGTCGGAACTCCGGCGGAACTCCGGCGGAACTCCGTCGGAAACTCCTTCGGATTTAAGTCCTCTCGTGTGTACGGGGCATTACTTTTACAAGGGGCTGGCTGGTAATTTTGGATTCTCCATATTACAGTACATATAAAAGAGTGACCTTTAAATGAATGCGTAAGTGAAATAAATGCCTATTTTTTAAACTTACAACTTGTGGAATACCATGTGTTTTTTTCATTTGTAGAAAGGATGATTTTATTTTTTAACATTGTTTAGCTAAAGCTATTGAGATTAGAACATGGCATGAAAAGGCCTACATAGTTACATAATAGGTAAGGTTGAATAAAGACAATAGTCCATCCAGTTCAACCTGTCTGGGTGTACATGTGTCAGTGTCTATAATTATTTACCCTATCCCTGTATGTTGTGATCTTTAAGATGTACATCCAAGAGTCTCTTAAAAATAACCAATCACCAATTGTGGAAGAGAGTTCCGCATCCTTATTGCCCTGACAGTGAAGAACCCCCTGCACAGTTTAAGGTTAAACCACTTCTCCTCTTATTATGTGGCCCGTGTCCTCTTATACTCCTTGAGACTGAAAAGTTTGTTTCCTATGCTGTGAGCACCACTGAGATATTTCTAAATAGCTATCATATCCCCTCTCATGCATCGTTTCTCCAGCGAGAATACATTTAATGCTTGCAGTGGTTCCTCGTAATTGAGGTCCTCCAACCTACATAATAATTTTGTTGCGTTTCTTTGGACTCCAGTTGCAGCACATCCCTTCTGAGGACTGGTGACCAGAACTGGAAATAGTACTCCAGATGTGGCCTAACTGGAGTTTTATAAAGTGGTAGAATTATCGTTTTATCTCTGGAGTGTATCCCCTTTTTTATGCATGCTAATATTCTGCTGGCTTTGGTGGCTCCAGCTTGACATTGCAAGCGATTGCTCAATCTGTTAACTACTAGGACCCCCAGATCTTTCTCCATCCTTGATTACCCCTAGAGGTTCTCCCCCTTCTGAGGGAAACTCCTACTTCCTTTAGGGAAACATGTTATAAGAGATATAATTTAAATACGTTACATTTTTAATGTGACGTATTAATAAAGAGTGGTTTGGGATTTGCTTACTTAAAGCGGAGGTCCACCCTAAAGTGGACCTTCCGCTCATTGGAATCCTCCCCCCCTCCAGCGCCACAATTG
This sequence comes from Lithobates pipiens, assembly GCF_037356315.1. NCBI lineage: Eukaryota > Metazoa > Chordata > Amphibia > Anura > Ranidae > Lithobates > Lithobates pipiens. Next base: position 6,198,168 of record NW_027507892.1, on the reverse strand, counting down.
GCACCTTTCAGGGGGGAGGGGGGTGCAGGTACCTGTACAGTACAGGTATCTGCACCCACTTCCGGCATAGCTATCTGCGGAAAGTCCCCCGCTGCCTGCTGGGAAACACACAGATCCCAGAGGCAGCGGGTCCATCCTTATTGCACAGCGCGACTCGCGCATGCGCAGTAGGGAACCGGAAAATGAAGCCGAAAGGCTCCACTTCCTGATTCCCATACCCAAGATGGTGGCGGCAGCACCCGAGAGACGATCGAGAGATCGGCTTCGGGTGCCGACATCGCGGGCGCGCTGGGCGGGTAAGTGTCCTTATTTTAAAAGTCAGCAGCTGCAGTATTTGTAGCTGCTGGCTTTTTTTTTTTTTTTAAACGGCGGAACTCCCGCTTTAATAGGTTATAATAAGATTATCCTAATATGACAAAAAAGTGGACATTTATGACGTTTCAATGATTTATATGTAAAGTGTGGCCTAGCTAACACTTCGGATGAATAAATATAAAATGGTAAGATGGAAAACTAGAGTGGGTAATACATGATGTTGGGAATACATCATGCTCATTATCCACCCTTAATTTGCCCAAATATAGAAGATAGTATGATAATATCTCCTCCGAGCTGGAACTGCAAAAGCAAACAAGCCAACAAATCCACAAAATTAGATATGTGGGCCAAATGGGATTCTAGAAATTGTGGACAGGCCCAACAATATCATAAAAAAAGCACATGTGGCAGCAAAATTAATATCCACAAACAGTGGAGTACCTAGGCAGGTGTAGTATGCACTGGATACAGGAACTTTGGGAGTGCTGGCTGCCCAATTTTTTTCTGTGTTACACCGTGCAACTGCCATTGTCATACAGGCAGAGGCAGCTCTGTAGCGCTAAGATCAGAGGCACCACAGTACAACTACTGCCTGTCTGACAACAGCAGTTCAGAGTCAACGGGAGTTCCAGTCACATGACACAGCCAAGAGGAGGACTTCCCTCAATCTGAAATTCCATTGCATCTGGTAAGTAGAGGGAAGAGATCTACACTAAAGAGGAGTATGTACTGAGGGGTTTACTTGGAAGGGAGTTGTACTGGGAAAGGTCTGTACTGAGCAGAGTCGGCAGGTGTGCGATATGCTCCTTGATGTTGTTTGGCTTTTGAATACCCATCAATTTTATTAAATAATTGGTTTTAACCACTTCCCACCTGGGTCAATTCTGAAACTTCTCTCCTACATGTAAAAATCTTTTTTTTTGCTAAAAATATAATTAGAACCCGCAAACATTATATACAGTGCCTTGCAAAAGTATTCACCCCCATTGGCTTTTTACATATTTTGTTACATTACAGCCTTTAGTTAATTTTTTTTAAAATATGAATTATATGTGATGGATCAGCACACAACAGTCTAAGTTGGTGAAGTAAAATTAGAAAAATATATACGTAAAACTATTTTTCAGAAATAAAAAAATGATAATTGGCATGTGCGTATGTATTCACCCCCTTTTTTTTTGAAGCCCATAAAAAGCTCTGGTGCAACCAATTACCTTGTGGTGCAACCAATGTTGTGGATGAACTGGATGGACTTGTGCCTTTTTTTCAACCCGACTAACTATGTAAAACCCTCAGAAGTCACATAATTAGTGAAATGATGTCCACCTGTATGCAAACTAAGTGTCACATGACCTGTCATTACATATACACACCTTTTTGAAAGGCCCCAGAGGCTGTAACACCTAAGCAAGAGGCACCACTGACCAAACACTGCCATGAAGACCAAGGAACTCTCCAAACAAGTAAGGGACAATGTTGTTGAGAAGTACAAGCCAGGGTTAGGTTATAAAAAAATATCCAAATCTTCGATGATCCCTAGGAGCCCCATCAAATCTATCAAAACCAAGTGGAAAGAACATGGCACAACAACAAACCCCACCAAGAGACGGCCGCACACCAAAACTCACGGACCGGGCAAGGAGGGCATTAATCAGAGAGGCAGCACAGAGACCTAAGGGAACCCTGGAGGAGCTGCAGAGTTCCACAGCAGAGACTGGAGTATCTGTACATAGGACGACAATAAGCCGTACGCTCCATAGAGTTGGGCTTTATGGCAGAGTGGCCAGAAGAAAGCCATTACTTTCAGCAAAAAAAAAAGTCACGTTTTGAGTTTGTAAAAAGGCATGTGGGAGACTCCCAATATGTATGGAGGAAGGTGCTCTGGTCTGATGAGACTAAAATTGAACTTTTTGGCCATCAAAGAAAACGCTATGTCTGGTGCAAACCCAACACATCACATCACCCAAAGAACACCATCCCCCCGCAAAAGGCAGCTCTACAAAGTATTGACTTTAGGGGGTTGAATAGTTCTGCACATTGACTTTTTCTGTTATTTTGTCCTATTTGTTGGTTGCTTCACAATAAAAAATAAATAAAATCTTCAAAGTTGTGGGCATGTTCTGTAAATTAAATGATGCAAATCTTCAAACAATCCATGTTGTGAGGCAACAAAACACAAAAAATGCCGGGCGGGGGATTGTGAATACTTTTGCAAGGCACTGTATATATTTTTATTCACCAGTGCTATCACAATATGGTGCTTTTAAAACCTGTTATTTAATTGGAACATATCAGTATATAAATCCTTATATACGAATTGTTCATCTTATTTAGCCTGGTCTTTTTGTGCCCTCTTTGGCTGCATGCCCCCCCCCCCCCTCTCTGCGGTGTTTGCTGACATGGTGGTGACTTTCTGGGGGTTTGCCGGGTAAGCGTTGGGATGGAGGAACAAAGGCAAATGACTTGTACTTTTAATTTTTTTCTGTATTATTTTATATTTTTGTATATATTTTCTAACATTGTATCTTTGTACTCTCCTGTAGAGTTTTCCTTGTCTTCCGGTTGGTTCTTAAATCCCCTGATGAAGCCAACACTGGTGAAACATGTCGGGATAACATATGAACCTTAACCATCATATAACTGGAATCATACCTGTTTGAACACCATAATGGATATGTACACTAAAATCAAACAATTTGATTGGATTATATTTTAACTAGAGGTCGAGCAATATAAATGGGCCGGCTGATTTTTGGCATTTTTTTATTAATCAGCATCGGCCGATTGTTCTGCAAATTAGGCTGATACTCGAAAATTACTTCTGTAATAGAAGGTCAGTGCAAGTTGCCTGAAGTTTCCCCTTCGGAGCGACTTGAGTCTCTCCTATCTGGGTAGCATGCCAAGTTTGAGAACATCACTGATAAAAGAAGCAAAGAGATGTTTCTACTTATCAAAGGAATGAACTCCGGTGTGTAGAAGATCTCTGTTTAACCATTTAAAGACTAAATCTTTTCTGATATGTGTTGCTTGCAAGAAAAAATCCAGTATTTTGTGCTAGAAAATCACTCACAGCCCCTAAACATTATATATATATATATATATATATATATATATATATATATATATATATATATATATATATTAGCAGAGACCCTAGAGAATAAAATGGCGGTTGTTGCAATATATTATGTCACACGGTATTTGCACAGCGGTCTTTCAAACGCAATTTTTTGGGAAAAAATACACTTTAATGAATTTAAAAAAAACTATAGCGTAAAGTTAGCCCATTTTTTTTTTTTCGTTCAAAAGGTTTGGATTACCTGTTTTTGTGTATTTAATATTTAAGGTATGTATGTATCTAAATTATACATACAAGTGCACTGATTGGAGGCTTGTTGTGTTTAATGAATGTTTAGTTTAAGAAATTTTCTCTGTCACTTCTATATATATATAAAATAAAAAGAGGGAGAGAGGGAGTGGGATTATAACGGTGCCAATAGATTAGTAGTAGAAAATAGTAGATAATTAAAATGTTGAATTTATTAGAAACATAGTTAAAATTAGAAACCGATATTTTTGGCCAATTTTTTATTTTTAATTTTTTTTCCCTTCATCTCATAAAATCTAAGCCCCCGTACACACGGTCGGACATTGTGACCACAAAATCCGTCTGATTTTTTCAGACGGATTTTGTCCGAAACTGGTGTTGACATATACACGGTCGGACAAAGTTGTCAGAAAATCTGATCGTTCGAGAGGCAATGATATTTGTTCGTTGCGACGGGACTACGTTGAGGCTAGTAGCCAATAGCTTTGGTCTCGTAATTTGATCTGAGCATGCGTGGCACTTTGTCCGATCGGAATTCTCTACAAACGATCAGACTTTGTCCGATTGGCTCATGTTGTCGGAAAATTTTATATCCAGCTCTCAAACTTTGTTGGTCGGACATTCCGACAGAAAAAGTCTGATGGAGCTAACACACGGTCGGATTATCCGACAACACGGTCTGATCGGACATTTTCCGTCGGAATGTCCGACCCTGTGTACAGGGGCTTAGGCTGTGATGAGAAACAAAGTACTGCTGGTGGTGAGATAGATGCCAAACGACGTGATCTCCAGTGATCAAAATAACAACATGCTTCTACATCCAGCTGTGATTCTGAATCATGCATAGGTGAAATCCAGAAACCCCTTATGGTAATGAGCCAAATCACGCATATCAACCACTATGGGTTTCTCAGCTGTTTCCCTGGATCAGAAGTTTCCTCAATGCAGTATTCAAAAAGTGCATGAAAAAGGAAAAAAGCTGAGCCGTTTTAAAATTTTATTACACACAAGTTAAAAACCGATCCCCCGCCGGGGTACTCACATGTATAAGGTGCGTCAGTGCACCATACTTCATAGAGCCTAATAGATACTGAAAAGAGTATGGGTATGGCTTGTATGGGTATGGCTTGTATTTCCTCTAGGCAGGTATACTGTCTCTCACTCCGTCCGGGCCCCCTCCCCTATGCGTGTCGATACTCAGGGTGTTGCCTATCTTCCTCTTCCCCTGCGGTGTATGCTCCATCGGACAATTGTTGGATGGCAGATTTTAAAATTTTCCGCAAACAAATGTGTGTTGTCGGATTTTCCGATCGTGTGTACACAAGTCCAAATGATGAAATCTCCAAATGCAGCGCACAATTCTCTTCTTCTTTAATGGGTTAATAATGAAGCTGCTTTGCTGGTGATACTGATGGAGTTTTTGCAAACTCATTTTCAAAGGCTTTTTTTTTCTAGTGATATCAAGAATAATATTATCATGCTTTTTTTTTTATTCTTATTTGGGCTTAAGTTACTACAACACCATTATCCCGTAGTTTTTGAGATCAAAGATAACTATGTTGGTGTCCCTTGTCAATTTTACATTGTATTTTTTAGAATGTAACTGCCTACTCTCAAACACATAGCCAAGTATTATTCTCCACAATTTTTTTTTATCGAGCATTAAAAAAAGAAAACAAATAAAATGAGACACGCTATCTGCCAATAGAACTTAACCAAAAAGTGCATTCTATGCATCCAAAAATATAGAAAATATACCAAATCAAATCATTATTCAACCAAAAAAATGTATGTCAAAGCAATAACTCCAAGGCCAATAATAAATAACACGTTATCTCCGATTCCGCAACATGGCTGGCTGACGAACGTCCGTTCAGAAACTAACTAAAAAGCGCTAAATGAAAAACGTGAAAAGAAAAGCACAAATCATCACTCACCAAACTTCTACTAACAGGAAATTAGCAGAAGGAGCCCAAAGGGGGGCACTAAGGAGCTGCAAAACCATGTAGTACGTCACTATGTGCGTGATTGTTGGCCAACAATTGTGTGCCGTGTGTATGACAGACACGTTTAGGCCAATGCCCTTCGGACAAAATTCAATGGTTTTGTTGGCCAACAATCCGATCGAGTGTACAAGGCATTAGGTATATTAGTTGTCCAAAATACCAAGCCATTGACTCTGATTTAATTCACCAGTACAAGATAAAGGAAAGCCTGCAAACATGGCCTGTTGGTGGTACTTGAGGACAGGATTGAGAACCACTGTAGTAGTGGACAAGCTGTAAAGCCTATTGACATGGAGCAGGTCTCCTCCAGGGGGCCTCTATATATCAGTATGAAGTGTGAGTATGTGGCAGTGTGTGAGGGGGTTAACTACACAGCCCAGCCCCCGCCATCCTAACAGAACATCCCCTTTCAGGCTGCAGATAACAGACATTGATGGGCCAACCTTTCTGAAAACAGCCTCCTATCTACAAACACCGGGCTCCATCCAGAGGAAGAAGGCGCTCCGTGGAAACCAGAAGTTCCCTCCCTCACTTTTTCATTTAACGGAAAGTGAATTGTTTTTTGTCAGCGGATGAAAACGTGGTGTACTTTTCGTTTAGTTTTCGTCACTGTAAAAACGCTGCTTACGAAAATTATGACGAAAACGTCATCCACTCTTTACCTAATCAACGTGATCATAGAGATTCATTTAAGTAACCGATGCATGTAATTGTTCAAATTCTTCATTGATTCAGTAGGAAACATTGTAACATGCTTTGGAATTAACAAATTAGTCACTCTGAACTCTGAAAAGCTGAATGGAGGTAGCATTCTGGTGGATTACCTGTAGAGTGATTTATTTATTTTTCGTTATTATACATTTCATATATGTACCGTATTTATTGGCGTATAACGCACGCCGGCGTATAACACGCACCCCAATTTAATTCCGCGTACACGGTCAGAAATTTCGGCCAGCAAAAGACCAATGAGAGCTTTTCGTCGGAAAATGCGACTGTGTGTATGCTCCATCGGAATTTTGCTGGCCGAATTTCTGCCAGCAAAAGATTGAGAGCAGGTTCTCAATTTTTCCAAAGGAAAAAGTTTGTACCGGAAATTTCCGATCGTGTGTATGCAATTCCGACGCGCAAAAACTCACGCATGCTTAGATTCAACTACGAGGCAGAAGCTATTGGCTACTGGCTATTGAACTTCCCTTTTCTAGACCCGTCGTACGTTTTGTACTTCACTGTGTTCTTGACGGTCGGAATTTGGTGTGACGGTGTGTATGCAAGACAGCTTGAGCGGAATTCCGTCAGGAAAACCATCAGAGCTTTTTCCGACCAAAATTCAGATCGTGTGTATGGGGAATAAGAGGGAAGTTTCAGGAAATACCGATTTTTTTTTTTTTAAATAAACCACTTTGAAGCAAAATAATGGTCAGGGAGAATCAATGCAGCCTGATTAGTGGCCATCTGCAGCCTCAATGTAGCCTGTTCTGTGCCCATCTGCAGCCTGTTCTGTGCCCATCTCCCCCATCAATGCAGCTCACAATCTCTCATATGAAATCACGAGCCGTCATCTGTTTCCTCGGCTCTCAGTCGGCAGACACACACACAGTCCCGCCTCCGCCATCGGCATTGGACCAGGTCCTATGATTAGATAGAACACTGGTCTAATGCCGGTGGCGGGACTGTGTGTGTGACGTGAGAGCAGAGTGGCGAGGAGACAACGGCTCGGTGATTTCCGGCGGCACTCATCCCCCTCCTTCCCCTCCGAGGTACATTGTTGGCATATAACACGCAGCCACGATTTCCCCCCTATTTTCAGGGAAAAAAAGTGCGTGTATAACACCAATAAATATGATATTTATTTTAGAAAGAATATGAATTAGTTAGACCTTATGTCAAGTATTTTTTTCTTTTTGTACCCTTGTTAGGAAGATTCCCCGCTCACTTCCTGTTGTGCCACTGGAACAGAAACATCTCTCCAGTGTGGACACAATGCAAGGCATTCTCTGAATGGTGCTGGTGCCGAGCAGCCCACCTCCTGTGTTGAGAATGCAGCAGGGCAGCCGCTTCAGCACAAAACCTGGAAGCTAGAGGAGATCACTTGAACAGTGGTATCTACTTCAGGGCTTTCCAGCTTCCAGGGGTATCAGATGGGTATGGTATGTGCATAGTTATTGTACATTAGTCTAACCTGTACCAAGGTAACTATGCAAGGGTGGTCCGTCCATTAGGGGTGCACAGGCACGAGTTTTTCTTTGAAGCACCTAATTAGCTAATAGGCTTCAAAATAGGGTGGCCTCGGGGGGCAGAGAATGCGAACATGAATATTCGCTATTTCTAACACTGAACCTCCTACCGGCAAATCAGGAATTGAGTCTTGAGACCCGTCACCTGATTGGCTGAAAGGACAGGCAATCCAATTGGACGCCTAGGAGGAGAGGAGGAGATGAACCCCCGTGATGGAGAAGAGCACGCCTGATGCCCACCACCCACCACATGCCACCCGACCAGCAGAAAACGGGCGAGCGGGCGGTGTGGGGGAGGTGCCACCAGCTGGCCGCTCTGGGGGGGTGGATGTTATGTTTGCCACCTCCCCCCCCCCAAAAAAAAAAAAAAAAACGGCCACCACTGTAACTATGTATAAAATATCCATATCTGAAATTCTCAATGGTATCCTCCCTCCACTCTCGAATAGTGAGTTAGTAGAAGCAGATGGATGAAGTTATGCCTCTGTAAGAGGGCTTGCGAATGGCAGTATTATGGCACCAAGATCAGAAGTCACTATTCTGCCTGAAGCATTATGCTGCGTACACACGACTGGACTTTTCGACGGACTTAGTATGGTGGACAATCCAATGGACTTTGCAGCTGAGGTCCATCGGACTTTCAAACGAACGGACTTGGCCACACACAATCACTCCAAAAGTCAGACGGATTCGAACGTGATGATGTAGAATAAGGAAGTTCATAGCCAGTAGCCAATAGCTGCCCTAGCATAGGTTTTAGTCCATCAGACTAGCACACAGACGACCGATTTTTCGACCGGACTCGAGTCCATCGGAAAGATTTGAAGCAAGTTTTATTTCTAGTTCCGCTCTACTTTTGGGAAGATAAAGTCCGCTGGAGCCCACACACGATCGAATTGTCTGACAGATTCCAGTCCGCCGGACCAAGTCCATTAAAAAGTCCGGTCATGTGTGCGCGGCATTACCCTCTACCATATTATGCCCATCTCCATGCCAGTGGCTTCTCTATGACATTCTTGGCCATTAGCCTTTATATCCCAAATAAAGGAATATCCACACGAAAAGATAGAGTTGCTACACTTTACTGTTTACATGACCCGGGTCTCTCCCCCCTCATTGGCTGAGACACAGCAGTGGGACCCACCAGCTCCTATTAATGTCAATCACAACCAGTGAGGAGGGAGCAGGGGGAAGTGGTCGAGTTGTCTCATAGACACACAGAGGTGGCTGGGGAGCGGGCATTCATAAGTGCCTCCACAGCAAGCAGAGGCCAGCAGACAGGAGATCCCAAAAGAGGAGGATCAGGGCCGCTCTGTCCAAAACCATTGCACAGAGCAGGTAAGTATAAGTATATATATCTGAACCTTTACAAATGGTTTAACTATGAGCACTCACTCACCCATAGGGATGAGCTCGGTGTTCGACTCGAACGCATGTTCGACTTGAACATCGGCCGTTCGTCTGTTCAGCGAATTCAGAACTTTGTGGACCTTTCGCACCAAATTCGTGTGGCACGAATGGCCCACAATGCACTACGCCATCGCAGTGCATTGCTGTCTCATGATTGGCCAAGCATGCACTGTAACCCCGCATGCTTGGCCAATCACAGCGCCGGCAGCGAGGAGAGCCATAATTGGCCACAGGCAGGATGCCCGTGGCCAATTATAGCTCAGGGGGTTTAGTACATGCCCCACACTATATAAGGCCGCCAGCGCGGCGGCCTTGTGTAGTGTGTTCCGGCATGCAGGGAAAGACCAAGATAGGCAGGGACAGTGTGTTCTTTTCTCAGGCATCTGCAGGAGTTAAAGTGGGTGTTGTGTGCTTCCAGCACAGTATACACCTGAAGATACCCCTTATTGCTGGTGTTGTCTGTTGCATATCTTGCATATTAGCCTTTAAAATTGGCACTTTTTTATTTCGAACGTTCGAGTCCCATAGACTTTAATAGGGTTCTAAAGTTCGTATGAATTTTTGGTACATTCGAAGATTCTTGTTTGAACCGAACCGGGGGGTGTTCGGCTCATCCCTACTCACCCATAACATAACAGGAAGGCTCTAGCTAAAAGGGACCTAGCACCTGATTACACTATTCTCTGTTACCACACACTATTCTGAGGCAGAGCCACCTAATGGCAGACAACCTAACTGCACCTGCCTCTGCTCCTTCTATTAGGTTCCTTTTCAACACATTTGCATGTAGCATACCTGGTTGGCTCCCAGTCCCAATCAACATCCGCCTGGAAGAAAATCACCTGGCTTTTAGGAAAAAAACTCAAGACCTTCCTCTTTTAGCAGATGATCAAAGCTCGTCACAGCGTCTAGAGGCGATTCAGTTCACATTGTGCGCTATACAAGTATTTCATTCATTCATTCATTCAGTCCTAACCCTTTTTTTTACATTCTGATTGTATAGGAGATAAAAAAAAGCCTATATCAAGGCAGGTCACATTTAAAAAACCCAAAAACAGTTTACAGTAATACCTCGGATTGTGGTTTATGAGCATTTCGCAATATGGGCTATTATCTTTTAACCACTTCTGGACTGCCCACCGTCTTTATACGTCAGAACTTTGAAGAGAAATGTCGTTGTTATGGCAGCAACTAGCTACCATAACCCCGGTATTCTCTTCTTCAGCGGGTGGTCCGCTTCAAGATAAAAGTGGTCTCTGTGGCGGATTTGCCGCAAGATCACTTTTATTGCCGGCGGGAGAGGTCCTGTCATGCTTTTTTTCTATTACAAGGGATGTAATAGGAATAAACATGACACAATTATTTTTTTTAAAAGAACAGTGTAAAAATAAAAAAATAAAAGATAAAATAAATAAGAAAACATTTTTTTTTTATGTGCCCCCGTCCCAACGAACTCACATGCAGAAGCGAACACATACGTGAGTAGCGCCCACATATAAAAACGGTGTTCAAACCACACATGTGAGATATCACCACGATCGGCAGCGCGAGAGCAATAATTCTAGCCCTAGACCTCCTCTGTAACTCAAAACATGCAACCTGTAGAATTTTTATGGAGATTTTTAAGGGTAAAAGTTTGTCGCCATTCCACGAGCGGGCGCAATTTTGAAATGTGACATGTTGGGTATCAATTTACTTGGCGTACCATTATCCTTCATAATATAAAATAAAAAAATTCGTCTAACTTCACTGTTGTCTTATTTTTGTATTCAAAAAAGTGTTTTTTTTTCCAAAAAAAAGTGTGCTCGTAAGACTGATGAGCAAATACGGTGTGACAGAAAGTATTACAGCAACCGCCATTTTATTCTCTAGGGTGTTAGAAAAAAAATGTATAATGTTTGGTGGTTCTAAAGCCCCATACACACTATAAGTTTTTCTGCTGAGTTTTTCCTTCAGATTTACCAAAACCATATAATATGAGGTCAAACCTGAGGAGTTTCAATTTGTATGCAATCAGGCAGGCCCTTCACTACATGGTTTTGGTAAATCTGAAGGAAAAACTCATCAGAAAAACTGATAGTGTGTATGAGGCTTTAGTCATTTTCTAGCAAAAACAAACAAACTGTTTTTAACTTGTAAACAACAAATCTCAGAAAGAGGATCGGCCCTTAAGTGGTTAAAAATCCTCTGTTGTTTCGTGAAACAAGCAGAATGCAAGCCTCTGGTGTGTGCAGTACGGCATTTGGCCAGAGGTTTGGGTGGAGGGGCACCGGTGACACTCGGAGCCGTTCGGAAACACTCAGAAACACTTCCGGTAACACTCCATTCCCGAGTTGCATCTGAGTGGCTCTGAGTGCTTTCCGAGTGTTTCCAAATATCTCCAGCGCCCCCTCCCACCTCTGGTTGCATGCAGTACTGCATACACTAGCAGTGCCACTGGAATGGATTATCTGAGTTTCCATTATATCCTATGGGGAAAATCGCTTTGATATATGAGTGCTTTGGATTACAAGCATTCTTCTGGAAAGAATTATGCTCATAATCCAAGGTATTACTGTATTAATGAAAACAATTTTGCATTAGTTTAAATCTTTTCTATCAGCCTGATGTTCAGCTTTAAAAGAATGGTTTCTTTATACTATGTTCAATATATCAGAAGCTCTTACTCATGTATTTTTTTTTCCATCGCCCTGTAATGGATATACCTGAAGTCTACTTGCACAAAGATGAAACCATTTTGCAAAGTGCTGCTGTAAATACAGTGATGATGATCGCGCAACTCTGGAGAAAAAAACAAAACAGCTCCTCCAGTTGTTTGCTTTATACTCCCGCCAATGAACCACGTAAGGTACATTAAGATGTGCTTTTGCACCGCTTCAAACAAATTTGGGCCAGTTTGCCATATATTTGAGGAAGAATTTAGCAATATCTGTACCGTTATTGCTATCCTGATACTTCCAGCACGCACAGGGGACACAATGAAATGGAATCATGCTGAGATAATGTATGGGATGTTATTGCATTTTATTTACTATACTTTCTAGAGCCGGCTCAATTCCTCCTCCTATGTCATTTCACCGTCGTGGATCTCCTTGCAAGAATTCTTCTCGGTCTTTATGTTTGGAGAGAATGTGTGTAATAAATACGCTTTGATGGATCGGGTTTTTCTTTCCTGTGAATAAATCTATGGCTATTTCTACAGCTGCAGTACTCAACAATGTCACAGTTATAGGAAGACATAGCAAGACAACAGCAGTTGTGTAGAAGGTCAAGTGTCTTCCGAATAACCAGCTTTACAACCTGCAGTGATTCACTTGTCGTCCAAAAGGACATTGGTTCTCTGTTTGAAGAAACAAGTGGGGTCATTTGTGACTGAATGGTTTAGCACAATCTATTATTGCCAAGCTTTGAATTATCTGCTCTAGAGATGAATGAGCTGATTCACACTATCTAGAATTTAAAACTGTATCATGTTGTTTTGCTTGATGTGGATATCAGTAAAATTCGAATGTCTTTTTAATTCTTGGTGATGTTTGGTGGTCTATCCAGGGGCCCATATCTGCCGTGAGGCAAACAAGGTTTGCTTTGGGTGCCATTTTTTTTAGGGAGGTGGCACAGGCTGGTGGATCCATACATCACCACACACAGCTTCCATGATGGTGGAGGTCTTGTGGTAAAGACACCATTTTCTGATCCATCCTCTGCTCACCTCTTCTCTGGTGGACATCCATTAGAGACAACACTGTGACAGACCCTTGGAGTTTACACCCCCAAATGGAAGCTGTGTGTGCTGATGTATGGTTCCCCTGGGTGTACTACACCCAGGGCTTTTTTTCAGGGGGAACTTGGTGGAACTCAGTTCCACCACCTCTGGTTCAGTCCCTTTGGTGCCTGCTCACCAGAATCACTTTTAAACACAGAAGTCTGGTTTCTGTGTTTACAAGTGACAGCTCTGCATTTTGTGTGTAATCCCCATGGACTGCACACTCTGTATGTAATGCAATCCTGATATTTAATGCCCCTTTAAGACCCTTCTACTGTTTGTGAAATATGACACCCACTATTTGATGTGATTTGAAGGGTGTGTGTGGGTGGAGGGGTTTTGGGGGGTCGTGGTTGAGTTCCAGCACCTATTGTTTGAGAAAAAAAGCCCTTATTACATCAAAAGCTTTACTGACTCATTAGGCGTATGCCTATTTGGGTTCATCTTTTCCGGTAAGCCTTATGCCCCATATACATGGTCGGACATTCCGACCACAAAATCCGTCAGATTTTTTCCAACGGATTTTGGCTGAAACTTGTGTCGCACAAAGTTGTTGGAAAATCCGATCGTTCTGAACGTCAAACACGTACATTGGGACTATAAACAGGCCAGCAAATAGATTTCGTCTCTTTGCCCTTGTACACACGGTCGGACATTCCGACGGAAAATGTCCGATCGGACCGTGTTGTCCGATAATCCAACCGTGTGTGGGCTTCATCTGACTTTTTTCATCAGGATGTCCGACCAACAAAGTTTGAGAGCTGGATATAAAAATTTTCCGACAACATGATCCGATCAGACTTTGTCCGATCGTTTGTAGAGAATTCCGATCGGACATGGTGCCACGCATTCTCAGATCAAATTCCTAGACCAAAGCTATTGGCTACTAGCCTGAATGTAGTCCCGTTGTAACGAAATAACGTCATCACGTTACGTACGATCGGATTTTCCGACAACTTTGTCCGACCGTGTGTATGCAACACCAGTTTCGGACAAAATCCGTCAGACAAAACAACGAATTTTGTTGTCGAATGTCCAACCATGTGTACAAGGGCTTAGTGTATTCTGAGCATGCGTGGCACTTCGGAATTGTCTACACATGATCGGAATTTATGTAATCAGATTTTGTTGTCGGAAAATTTTAGATCCTGCTCTCAAACTTTGTGCATTGGAAAATCAGACGGAAAAAGTCAGATGGAGCCCACACATGGTCGGATTTTCCGACAACATGATCCGATCGCACATTTTCCATCTGAAAATCCGACCGCATGTATGGGGCATTATACCTATCGGTGGTGGATTATCTACTGGCAAACTGTCCACACCAAGCATTTATTTCAAGTCACTTCATTATTGTGATCACCTGTTTATGGACTTTTTACATGCACTTACAATGCACATTTATCTTAAAATATATTTTCACTTATTTGTTTCACAACAATATTTATTCACTATATTCTAATCAATTTCGTACTATTGTTCATGCAAAGTATAGATATTGTCTGATTATCTATTATACAATATAGAAACTCACCCTTTTTTCCTTTTTTTCATGAGGTTATTGAGTATAATGCCATTTGGTTGGGGTCTGCCCCACTGATATCACTATAGCGCTGCACTTTACTATTTACGCAATATGTAAAACTATTCGTTTAGTTTTTCCATTTTAGAATGAGGTTGTGCGTACTTTTAAAATGTGCATTGACTGAAAAAAGGTTGATAAATACTAGTCTACCTAATGCTACCTTGCATGCTCTTGCATTCTTCTCTGTCCCTATATAACAGCCAATTAGTAGGGACTGTGGAGTAAAACTGTCAATTTCCTAGTGTGCTTGGAGCTGGAGACTTCCTTGGTTTTCATTGATCACAAAGATTCAATGTCAGAGTTCACATTGGGCCATATATGTAATAAAATGCAAGAAGCGGGGCAAACAACTGCATAAACAACTGCATAAAATATACATAGTTACATAGTAGGTAAGGTTGATTAAAGACAACAGTCTATCCAGTTCAACCAGTGTAGATGTATGTGTGTCAGTGTCGATAATTATTTCCCATATCCCTGTATGTTGTGTTCTTTAAGATTCACGTCCAAGAGTCTTTTAAAAATATCCATACTCCCCGCTGACACCACCGATTATGGAAGAAAGTTCCACATCCTTTTTGCCGTCCTCCAACCGCTTCTCCTCCAATCCAATTGTGTGGCCCCGTGTCCTCTTACACCCCCTGAGACTGAATCGTTTTTTCCTTACGCTGGGATCACCATTGAGGTATTTGTAAGTCGCTATCATTTCCCCTCTCAAGTGTCTTTTCTCCAGTGAGAATAAATGTAGTCGTTCCTCGTATTTGAGGTCCTCCAGTCCCCTTATAAATTTAGTTGGCTTTCTTTGGACTCTCTCCAGGTCCAGCACATCCCTTCTGAGAACCGGTGACCAGAACTGGACAGAATACTCCAGATGTGGCCAGACCAGAGTTTTATAAAGTGGCAGAATTATAGTTTTATCTCTGGAGTATACTCCTTTTTAAAGTGGTTGTAAACCCTTACAACCAACTTTGACCTACAGGTAAGCCTAAATTAAGGCTTACCTGTAGGTCCAAGAAAACCTACACGATTTAGGAGATATTTGCCGAAACACAGGCACCGCTGTCTATGGCGCATTCGCCGTAGACCGCGGCGTGCAGGTGCACTGAGCGTGCCACGGTCAGCGGCGATATACCGCGAGTGGCGGCTCCCGTGCGCATGTGCGGGAGTGACGTCATTGCGGCTTCGCCGAATGACAGCGGCAGAACAGCGAAACCCACCGAGAAGATGGATGCGCCGGACTACAGGGGACAGCGGTGACTTCGCTGGCTCCTGTGTCAGGTAAGTGACACATAATGGACTACTATGCGATGCATAGTAGTCCATTATGCTTTACCTTTGCAGGGAATCAAAGAGGAAGTAAACCCATCAGGGTTTACTTCCTCTTTAATGCATGCTAATATTCTGCCAGCTTTGGTAGCTGCAGCTTGACATTGCATGCTATTGCTCAGTTTATCTTCCATTAGGACCCCCAGATCTTTCCCCATCCTTGACTCCCCCAGAGGTTCTCCCCCTAGTGAGTAGTTTGCATTTATGTTCTCGGCCCCTCCTGCAGAAGCCCTCCATCGGAGCTGTATAGCGGCCTGTGATTCATGTGACCAGCCTGAAGATAGCTCAAAATCTGTATTTACAAGCCTTGTTTTTATAAAAGACATGTACTATGTTGTGCTATAATAGAGGGGCTGCCACAGCTTTATACTTTTGGGTTAACAAACACTTTAACCCCAAAGTATCTACCAGTTTCAATAACCCTGGAAACCCCGGGGGTTGATTTATTAACGGAAAATAGATGGTTTACTTTGTAAGGTGAATTTTCCCAGAGCTTAGTAGTGAATGAATGACACACTGCTGATTTCCATCACCCAATCATGTGCAAGCAAAAAGGTTTTTTGTTGTTGTTGTTGTTGTTTTTGTTGTTTTATTTGTTATTCAGTGCCATAAATGATGATAGTCCTCAATAACATCATTATTAAAGCTACAGGGTATTTTCTAACCGACACTACATGCTTTCACTTCTTCTTCTTGCTTTTTGGGAGGCTTTGCTTGTCATTGTTATTGCCATTGTTATTAGCAGGTCTTAGGCATGGGCAGTTTCAGGGTATGTTAACGCATAAAAAATAATGACCAAATAAATTAAGAGATTTAGGGCTATTTTCCTGCTTGCCCTTGCCATTGTTCAACAACCTGAATGTCATCAAATATTTTCTAAAGTAAAATACCCCAAAATAATATGAGGCAGTTTGACAATCCAACATAAAAATCTTGTATATGTAGTTTCATCATTGCTGAATGGCTGCAGATCCTCACAAAGGATTACACGAGGGGGTGCTGATAATTTTTTTCTGGGTAAGGCTCAATACTTAAGCGAGGAAGCTGTAAATTGCAGGGTGTATTTGCCAATTTGTTTATATTCAATGGTGAAAAAATTAACTACCTATGATTTTAACTTATCTTTCTTCTTCGGATCCAAATTGAACATGGGAGCACCTTCAGAAAAATGAAATGTGGAAGAGCATAGGACCATAATCAAGTTCCTGTTTCTCCAAGGGAAAGGTGTGAAGCTGATCCATGATGAAATGTCACAAACTTTGGGTGACAGTGGCCCTTCATTTGTAACATTGGCCATTTCAGTGTTGAAAGTGAGAAACCCAGTGGAAGGCCTGTTTCTGCCTCTGTGCCTGCAAAAGTCAAAAGTTTTGGGATCCACTTTGCTGCAAGCTTTCTCATTTCCAAATCGTGGTGGTTAATAGCACCGACTCTCTTACGTGATATTCCCAGATATGTAGCAATACTTCTGGCTGATGTTCGGCAGTCCTCTATGATCACGTCATGGATTGTTTTCACTTTTGCAGGCACAGAGATAGAAACAGGCCTTCCACTGGGCTTCTCATTTTCAACACCAAAATAGCCAATTTTAAAATTGACAACCTGATGTTTAACTGTTGCATATGAAGAGCCACTGTCATCCAAAGTTTGTGACATTTCATTATGGATCTGCTTCACACCTTTCCCTTGGAGAAACAGGAACCTGATTATGGTCCTATGCTCTTCCACATTGAATTCTTCTGAAGGTGCTCCCGCGTTCATTTTGGATCTGAAGAAAAAAATCTGTTAAAAGCTTCTAACTTCAGCTTGTTCAATTAAAGCTGAGTTCACCCTAAAAGTGGACTTCTGCTTTAAGGACTCCTGACCCCCTGACATGACACATTTGGCATGTCATTTTTTTGAGGGGGGAAGTGGGGAGCGAGTACCTAGTTTTGACAGGTACCCAGCTCCCACTTCGGCTCATGACACTGCAGCGCCAAGCTGAATTTCTCTTCTCCCCCTCCCTCCCTGCAAACTTCTGGGACACGTCACAGGTCCCAGAAGATTGCCCGGCCATTCAAAACGTGCAGCACTACTCACGCATGCGCAGACCACACAGCTGCAAGCTGTTACAGCCGGGTGCCCATACTTGCAATGCCGGCACCGCAGAGAGGAGAAGGAGAGAAGTGGGGCTTCAGGCAGCCGCATCGCTGGACCATGAGACAGATGAGTGTCTGTTTATTAAAAGTCAACAGCTATACTTTTTGTAGTTGTTGACTTTTAATAAACACAGAAATGGGTGGAACTCCGCTTTGAGCTTTGATGAAAAAAAAAATGGAAGCTGATTGGTTTCTATGCATAGCTGCACCAGATTTTGCACGCTCCAGTTTTACTAAATCAACGACAATATGTGCAGATGACCTTGGCGAATGGCTGAGAAAATGCCAACTTGAGGAGTCGAAGAGGTAGCAATTCATGCTCCAAAACAAGTTGAGTTTAAAAAAAACGTGAGACTTTCGTTCATCTATTGTTATTATGATTCACCTCTTTACTCTGTACCTTGTGCACTTCCTATATCCGGTGGCTCTGATGTTGAGTGTGAAACGCCCAACCTTAGGATGTGTTTTTGAAGATCCCTTGGGAAATGACAATGGATTCCTTCTATCCAAGACACCAGTTGGTATTTTCTTGGCCACTCGCCGAGGTGAACTGCATACATTGATTCCAATTTACCTGTCCATCTGCTGATACTCCTAAATCAGCTCCAATTTTGTTATGAAATATGTTCTGGTGTGCTTATATGCACCCTTTTCATTGCCAACATATTCCAACCATGTTGTTTGTTATTTTTGTCCAGGAGTTATACATAGCAGTAAAGCATTCTGTTTCACATAGATATATTTTGCCTCCCAAGCGTGCAAGGTTGAGCCTTCATTATGCTTCACTATTTCAAATTTCACCCTGCAAATCCTCAGTCACTGAGCAAAAATGGTCAATTACTATATTATGCGTTTCAGTAGAAAAGTAATGAGTGTGTTCTTGTTTGAGCAGGAAAAGATTTTACCTAAGCGCTGACATTAATGTCAAGAAAGAAAACTATATTTAATTGTTAACTTTCTATTGTTTATCCTCAAGAGACCTGCATGAGGAGAAAGTTATGGTGGAAGAAGGATCCATATTCAATAGTCACAGTATTTGAAAAGAAGTAGTAGAAAGAGCCACTGTTTGTGAATGATTCCAATGGGACTGAATGAGATGGAACTATAGACTGAACATTATAGAAGCTGGAAAGCTACTTGTTTGTATGTTTCTGGGATAAGAAACATTATCAGGTTTAAACATAGGGGTATCTACAGTATATTATACCCTGCATCGAACTTTGGCTATATAAGCAACATGACCTTCTAAGGCTTCTAAAAAGAAACCAAGAGGCATAGCTTCCAACTGTTCCTTATTTCGAGGGACTGTCCCTGATTTGGAAAAAAAGGCCTCTCCGTCCCTCTTTCCTCCTCATTTGTCCCTCATTTGGGTCTGATCTATATAGTTGTATATAAAATGAGCTATTTATCTTTCAAAAAGTGTTTTGCAGAACTAAACCTAAATTGCTGCATTTGCGAATTTCAGAAGCCAGTATAAAGTAATAGTCGTGGTAAAAAAATAAATAAAACACTTGTGGGCTTAACTAATCTTTTTTTTTTTTCCCGTATAATTCTCCTTTAAGGGGGGTGTGGCAGGGGATGTGTAATATGCCTTCATCATTTCGGTGTCCCTCGTTCCAATCTCAAAAAGTCGGGTGGTATGAAGACGTTAAAAGCTATGTTCTTCACCCAAACTCTGACAGCTCTCACCTAGAAGACAACTTGAAGAAAACACTCACAAAGAAGTCCAAAAAATATTTGCCCCTGTAATTTTTTTAGGAGGTCAAAACAGAACTATACAGATAAAATATAAAAGTCAAATACTTACAAACAACAGAAGTAAGAATGATTAAAAGCAGAAACGTGTACCAGAATGAGCCATGCAGATTACAAAAATTTCTTCTTGGTACATAATCACAAATTTCTTCATACAAATGTGCAATAAACAGTTTATAAATCAACACTGAAAAATGAAAAACATTATAATCTCAGTGTATTTTGTGAAAGACAGTCCAATTCATTGGAAGCAGTGTTAATTTAATCAACAAAAATATTTTCATCCACTAAATTAACACTATTTTAGTTGACTTAAATATGACTAAAACTAAAACAATTCAGGTTACTAAAATATGTCTAAAACAAAAACTGCATTTACAACAAAAGACTAAAATACGAGTAAAACTAAAATAGCTTTGAAATTTGATGTCAAAATTAACACTGATTAGAAGTTTGATGTTGCTGACAGGGTGATGTAATTAAATCCACAAAATTCATCTAAGGAAAAAAAAAAAAGGGGGGGGGGGGGGGGTTGAGCGGCTTAACAGTTATTGTGGTAGCAACCCATAGAAAAACCTAAAAATCCAAATATCGGGGAAGCCCACAACTGGGTGCCTGTCCTGGGAGCTATGAAAACAGGACAGTCGGACCACAAACAAACTAAGAGGAACAAAGAAGGAAAAAAGAAGAGGTGGCACCCCAAAAAAATGTACCTTCCAAGAAACATATAAACCTAAAAACTTGCAAGAAGGAAAAAGTAAAGGAAAATGATGGAAGAATGAAGTTCAAAAAGTGTGAGGCAACAAGGAATGAAAGGTGCATTAACAGTAAAAAGGTGACAGGTTAAACATTGCAAAATAGATGTTCGATATAAACACCACCAATGAACAATCAAAAAAAGGAGGATGTCCTTTTTACGTAAACAGGTGACCCTGCCTCCCCTCTGACAACACGGGGAAAGCCATAGGGAAGTCCCCATGCATCAGAGGGGGGCTGGATCACTGGGTGGCCCCGCCCTCCAGTATATAAGAAGTGTCAGAAAAACAGAAGCGTCACACAGTGGAAGACTCCCACTGAGGCGAATTGTGCGGACGGAGCGGGGAAGAAGCCGGAGCAAGATACGGGACGAGATGAGCGGAGGAAGAAGAAGATGAAGAAGAAGATGGAGAAGAAGATGGAGAAAGAAGAACACCGAAGGAAGACCAGAAGAAAGAAGATGGAAGAAGAAGCGAAAAGAAGAAGAAATTAATAAAGGACTTGTCAAAAATCATATCTTGTGTTTTTTAATCCTTTTGACACTTTTTTTGTGAAATGGTAGGGGTACATTTGTACCCCATTACCAATTCACATGGGGGGCCAGGATCTGGGGGTCCCCTTGTTAAAAGGGGTCTTCCAGAGTCCGATAAGCCCCCCGCCCACAGACCCCCACAACCACCGGGCAAGGGTTGTGTGGATGAGGCCCTTGTCCCCATCAACATGGGGACAAGGTGCTTTGGGGGGTCGTTACCCCAAAGCACCCTCCCAATGTTGAGGGCATGTGGCCTGGTACGGTTCAGGAGGGGGGTGCTCTCTTGTCCTCCCTCTTTTCCTGCGGCCTGCCAGGTTGCGTGCTCAGATAAGGGTCTGATATGGATTTTTGGGGGGACCCCACGCCATTTTGTTTTTAAATGGCGCGTGGTTCCCCTTAAAACCCATACCTTCAGGTCTGGTATGGATTTTGAGCAGGACCCTCACGCCATTTTCTTTTTAAATTTTGGCGTGGGGTTCCCCTTAATATCCATACCAGACCTGAAGGGCCTGGTATGGAATCTACGGTGATCCCCACACATTTTTTTTTTTAAACGCTCCTGTGGGGAAGTTCCATGCCATTTTTACAATTCATTATAGCCGAGAGTAAAATTACTTTTTTTCCTTTAGAAATGTAATTTTGCTGTCAGACTGTTCTAAACACGAGAAACATGCGCCCCTTTACAGGCATACTATTGACACTCCCCAGGTACGAAATTTAAAGGAATATTACACTTTCATTGTTTCACTTTAAGCATTGTTAAAATCACTGCTCTGTTTTTAAAACTTTTTCTACATTGATACATGTCCTCTGGGGCAGGACCCAGGTCTCCAAACACTTTTTATGACAATACCATGCATATAAGCCTTTAAAATTAGCACTTTTGATTTCTCACATAGACTTTTAAAGGGTGTTCCGCGGCTTTCAAATTTGCTGCGAACACCCAAAATTGTTCAATGCTCAGCGAACTGGCGAAAAGCCAATATTCGAGTCGAACTCTTGTTCGACTCGAACATAAAGCCCATTCCTACTGCCGACGTACAGCGTGCAAGCTGTTAAATAAAGGAATTATCTTCATTGGAGTGCGGCCATCCGGACTTTTTTGTTTTGTTCTTTGCATATGGCTTTTGCTGTCTGATCTGCAGCTCATACCTGTTCCCATGTCTTCCTGTTCCTGAGATCTGATCTGTTTCCTGTGTTTGATCCAGCTTGTTTGACTATGATTGATCTCTGTTATCCTGACCCTGGCTTGCCTTGTAACCACACTGCTTGACATCCTGTTGCCGAACTTTGCCTGTATCCTGACCAATCTCTGCCTGTTGTCTATACCTATACATCTGATCATCTGTTACCAAACCCGACTTGTCTGACGAAGTATTCAGTGTCTCCTCAGCCTTGCACTTACCAGCCTGCTTCCTGTTTCCTGCTGCACCAGCTGAACTGACAACACCAAAGATGAACCATGGCGTGGAGTTCCCCCCAAAAATCCATACCAGACCCTTTTTCTGAACACGCAACCTGGCAGGCCGCAGGAAAAGAGGGGGGATGAGAGAGCACCCCCCCTCCTGAACCGTACCAGGCCCCATGCCCTCAACATTGGGAGGGTGCTTTGGGGTAGCCCCCCAAATTTTTTACACTTTCTTTGTTAAATGGTAGGGGTACAATGTAGCCGTTACCATTTCAAACAGGGGGGGTGGGATCTGGGGTTCCCCTTGTTAAAGGGGGCTTCCAGATTCCGATAAGCCCCCCGCCCGCAGACCCCCACAACCACCGGGCAAGGGTTGTGGGGATGAGGCCCTTGTCCCCATCAACATGGGAACAAGGTGCTTTGGGGGGCTAACCCCAAAGCACCCTCCCAATGTTGAGGACATGTCGCCTGGTACAGTTCAGGGGGGCGCTCCCTCACCCCCCTGCTTTTCCTGCTTGTGCTCGGATAAAGGGTCTGGTATGGATATTTGGGGGGAACCCCACGCCATTTTTTTTTAAATTTGACGCAGGGTTCCCTTTAATATCCATACCAGACCTGAAGGGCCTGGTAATTGAATTTGGGGGGGGGCCCACGCATTTTTTGTTTTTTATCAATGACTTTCAATGACTGCTCTCTGTATTACCGGGAGTCGACAATTCATTATAGCCGCGAGTGCTTTTAAATGACTTTTTTTCCTTCAGAAATGACACTTTGTGCAGGGACAGTTCTAAGCATGGGAAACAAGCACTACTTTACAGGCATACTATACACACCCCCTAGGTATGAAATTTAAAGGAATATTTCACTTTTATTGTATCACTTTAAGCATTTTAAAATCACTGCTCCCGAAAAAAACGACTGCTTTTTTAAAAAAAAAATTGCATTGATACATGCCCCCTGGGGAAGTATCCAGGTCCCCAAACACTTTTTATGACAATAACTTGCATATAAGCCTTTAAAATTAGCACTTTAGATTTTTCATGTTCGAGTCCCATAGACTTTAACAGTGTTCGGAGGTTCGAACTCATTTATTGCCTGTTCGCATGTTCTGATGCGAACCAAACTGGGGGGTGTTCCTAGTACCACGTGACCATGTGAAAAAAGCTTTGGACCCCTTTGAGGAATCCTTGATGTGCTGATGACATTTCTTCACTCTGATCACCCCATTACATACCCATATGTTTGCCATCAAAGTGGATAACCTTGGTCAAGCAGCATTATCTTCCATGCCTGCTCTAACCACTTCAGAAGCGTTTTCCCACTTTCATCAACCTGTTATATGCCCCACTGTATACAGTTCCTCCAAACAAAAAAAAATAGAAAACGAGAAAGAAAAACCAATAACTGATGCTTATGAACAAAAACAGGTTGTTGCGCATAGGGACCTAATAAGAAGTATTTTTCTCTGACTTTTCACAAAGATAGAATGCTAACATTGGAAACATTGAACATTCATCACACCAAATAGTTTGTTGATTGATATAGACACGCTGGATTCCTTGTTGTACATTCGATTGGAGTGATTGGTTGGACTGATGTGGAGGTTGCTTAAGTACAACACTAAATCCTTCAAGATGTAAGTAGGAGGAGATGATGTATACTCATTAAAAACACTGACACCACCTCCATGAAATTGCTTGTACACAAAGGGTAAGAGGAAAAAACCCAAATATCCAAAATCTGAGCCTGGAGTAGGGGGATATAAGCGTGTCCCATATCTAAATTTAGGCCGCTATCTTTTGTGTCAAATAGAACTATTATTCTTAATCAAAAGTTTTAATTTCCTGAATAGTTTTAAAATTCCCTTTGAACTAAAGCATTGAGGTCTTCCATAGCGTGATCCAGTTGTGAGAAGTGATGTCCCACAGGTATGCAGAACTCATCTTCTTTATGTTCCTTAATGGTGTGTCCGTGCAAATTCACCCTTATTTGTAATTTCTGTTCTGTTTCGCCAATGTAAGATCATTTGCTACATCTTTTGCATTGAATGAGGTACACAACATTTCTGGGGGTGCAGACGTATGATCCTGAGATATAGAAGGTTCCTTTAGTGTGTAGTCAGGATTCAGAAACCTAAAATGTAGGAAAAACATTTTTTTTCTAGACAAATCTCACCTCCCCATTTATATGCCATAATCAGATCTTGGACAAGTAGGACAAAAATAACTTCTAGTACAATGGCTGAATTTGACTGTATATATCAGCCAAGTGAGCTTGGCTTAGTAGTTGAATGTCCAATTGTAGGTTCATTTGCAAAATTATGCAATTGCTATTGTCTCATAATTGCATGAGGAACTCCTATACAGGCAGGCGTGGCCATTTGGTGTGTCTAATTGTGTAGGAAGGCATCAGCTGACAAATGGTCATAGTAGGGTCTATCTTCCTAACATGGTTGATTGTGGCATAGGAAGCATCATCAACTTATTCAGTCTTATGAGCCCAGGACAAGTGGTAGAACAATTCAGCTCCTAGATTATTTTCAGCAATTGAACCCTGAATATTAAATGTGTTTTGCAAAGGGTGGACACAAACATATTTTGTGTTCAGGCTTAACATTTTCAATTCGGCATGGATTTATTGACTCTTAAGAGGACCACATGGATGCTATTTTACCAGCATGACCAAAAGAAAAGTAACAGTAGATGAGAAGATTTGAATATTTTTCATAAATAAGGTCAGCAACGGATGAAACATCGTGAGTGGCTGCATATTCAAAATGGCTCCCTTCTATTTTACTTTGGCTGTGCTCCACTGCTTTAAATTGATAAATAACCTTTAATACAATGTAAAATGAGATGTCTATTACCAATCTTGTTTAAAGCCCCGTACACACTATCAGATTGTCTGCTGAGTTTTTCCTTCAGATTTACCAAAACCATGTAGTAGAAGGGCCTGCCTGATTGCATACACATTGAAACTCCTAAGGTTTGACCTCATATTATATGGTTTTGGTAAATCTGAAGGAAAAACTCAGCAGACAATCTGATAGTGTGTACGGGGCTTAAGAACTGTCTTGACAACATTGCATTATCAATACACTATTGAAACTGAAAGTTGTTCTCACCCTACAAACATATGGAAGATCTACCATGGTTACCGACTCCATTTGGATTCAGCTAGAAGAATTACCTAGCCATTAAAAATTGATGTAATAAAGCAAATCCTTGGGAAAAGCATTCCATTTGTGTTATTGTGTCAAGGACCATGTCACTGGCCACTGGCCTCTACTTGAGTAAAATCTGAATAAATATCACGAAAGAGTGTGAGCTTGTGAACATCGTTACAGAAAGCTTGTGGCCCGAAACAAAAAAGAAGATCGAGAAAAAGGAAAGATTTTTATCTCTTTGAGAACATACACAGCTGTGATGTCACAGACACAATGACAATCATGAATTTTGGCCAGTGAGGTGTCAAGCACGCGTTTCCCACTTTGTCTCCCATCTTGTCTAATTTTATATGAATCACCTCATTAGGGAAGGAGAGCGAAAATTGGGGTCAGAGTATTTAAAGTTGACCTGTTCAAAGGGCAAGCACTGCCTAAGCCCACCGAGGTTTCCCTTCAGAGCTCGTCTGGACCACCCTTGCGGTGACACCAATTCAGGACTCATTTTATAAAAGGCCTTATTAATTATTGTCTCTATAATGACAAGGAGAAGCCATATAAAGAAATGTGTCATTCTTAGAGTGGGAGTGAGAAGACAAAAAAGGAGGAGATAAAGAAATACAACATCAAAAGGCTGGCTTCCTTTGGCTTTTCATGGTGTACAGCCTCAAAGGAGGTTGACGAACAATCAGGCTTAGCGGTCTGGTGTTCTTTCTGGCAATTACACTCAGCTGATGGGCTGAAAGGAATTGAATGGCAGGGTTCAAGGCCTCCTATACAAATTCATACAACGGGCTTTGCAAAGCAGCCGAGATGCAGACATGACTGAAATAATTTCAAATGGAGACTCACAGGCAAGCTTCATTAATTCACCGCCCTAAACAATTACTTCAACGTGTAAAGTCTCTACATATACTTTGATAAAGACTGTCATCCAAGGCTTTTTAGTTTCCTCTTTTAATAAATATTATTTATGTCTGCCATGAGCCAAACCATTGTTTTATCCTTCTGCCAGATGCAACCACCAATAGTAACAATAACAATAATAATATTAATCATAATAATATATATATATATTAGGCTAGGAAATATATATCCACCAGTAGGTTGAGTCACTCCTCTTGTATCTGTGTAATATTAAGGAGGTGTGTCGTGGTGGGCTCCCAATTATCCACAAAATGTCATTAATTATATATATATATATATATATATATATATATATATATATATATATATATATATATATATATATATATATATATATATATATATATATATATATATATATATATATATGTGTGTAAAAAATGTATATTATATAAAAATAAGTATTATATTTTGTTATTATTATTAGTAGTAGTATTATTATTATTAGTATTATTAATAATAATCATTTATTTTGTCTATATAATAATAATAATTGTATAATACTATTCGAATATTCAATGATAATAATATAATAATAATAATAATAATAATAATAATAATAATAATAATAATAATAATAATATGAAGAAGAAGAAGAAGAAGAAGAAGAAGAAGAAGAAGAAGAAGAAGAATCTACTACTACTGCTACTACTACTACTACTACTACTAATAATAATAATAATAATAATAATAATAATAATATTTTACTACTACTACTGTTACTACTACTACTAATAATATATTTTTTTAAATTCATATAATAATAAGACTACTACTACTACTACTACTACTACTACTACTACTACTACTAATAATAATAATAATAATAATAATAATAATAATAATAATAGAAGAAGAAGAAGAAGATTTATGATTGTTATTTTGATTGTTATTATTATTATTAATAATAATATTAATGGTATTATATTTATTTATCATATTTATATTCTATTTATATCAAATAAGTAAAAAAAATATTAAACTGTGTGTTAAACTGAAATTACTGCATCCTAATTTAATTTGAATTTATTGTTACATTCTTCATCTATAACAATTTATTGGGCTACTTGGAGTTTGGATAGAGTATAATATTGCAAACACATTGCCCTATGTCTAATACAACAGTAGCTACTGCAAAAAAAACATGATGGGGCTATATAATTATAAATGCCACTGTGCTTTTAATCAGATATCATTTTATGCTGTTTAAGTAATGCACGGTTATTTTAAATTGAGATTTCATATTCATTACAATATGAAAAAGAATGCATGTTTGCAGGAGTCATTGGGAATGTTCCTTTAATTTCAGGATATTTTATATTTATTTTTTTGAAAGCACCAGTGATAGTGATATGGAATATATTAATTTCTTAGATCAATGAAAAGCAAACAGTGCCATTTAACAAGCACAATTGTAATTAGTATGTTCTGTAGCCAGGTCCTTCCTCATTTCACCAGATGGTTTGATTTTTGTCTATTCCACCTGTCCTGATCTATTGTGTCACAAAGCATGTGCAACAAGCAGAAAGGCTTCTAACAATTGCCAGTGGAAATGCTCCACCCTCTGGGCCTGAACAGGTCAATGAAAATGTGACATTCAATATTTTTTTTTTTTATTATTATTCTACAAAGCAGAGCTGGAGATGCCATTTTGAAAACCTGCAGGTCAAAAACAGAGACAGAAAATGGTAGACACATTACCCACCCAAGCCTTCTATCACATGTGCCCTCAATCGTGCCAAGATATTATAGCAGTTCATTAGGATAGATTTGAAAAAAAAAAAAAAATCCACTGATAATTCAACAAAATACATTAATTTTGCTGGATTGGTCTTCTCAAAAAAGGTTCAAATGTCATTTTTTTTAAATATATATATAAATATAAATATATATATAGCTGGAGATGCCATTTTGAAAACCTGCAGGTCAAAAACAGAGACAGAAAATGGTAGACACATTACCCACCCAAGCCTTCTATCACATGTGCCCTCAATCGTGCCAAGATATTATAGCAGTTCATTAGGATAGATTTGAAAAAAAAAAAAAAATCCACTGATAATTCAACAAAATACATTAATTTTGCTGGATTGGTCTTCTCAAAAAAGGTTCAAATGTCATTTTTTTTAAATATATATATAAATATAAATATATATATAGCTGGAGATGCCATTTTGAAAACCTGCAGGTCAAAAACAGAGACAGAAAATGGTAGACACATTACCCACCCAAGCCTTCTATCACATGTGCCCTCAATCGTGCCAAGATATTATAGCAGTTCATTAGGATAGATTTGAAAAAAAAATAAAAATCCACTGATAATTCAACAAAATACATTAATTTTGCTGGATTGGTCTTCTCAAAAAAGGTTCAAATGTCATTTTTTTTAAATATATATATAAATATAAATATATATATAGCTGGAGATGCCATTTTGAAAACCTGCAGGTCAAAAACAGAAACAGAAAATGGTAGACACATTACCCACCCAAGCCTTCTATCACATGTGCCCTCAATCGTGCCAAGATATTATAGCAGTTCATTAGGATAGATTTGAAAAAAAAATAAAAATCCACTGATAATTCAACAAAATACATTAATTTTGCTGGATTGGTCTTCTCAAAAAAGGTTCAAATGTCATTTTTTTTAAATATATATATATATATATATATATATATATATATATATATATATATATATATATATATATATTTTTGGTCATGAGTTCATGATGTGCAAAAGCTGAAAGGTGTATCATTATAACATTAAAAAAAAACGTTCATCCTATGATGTACTAATGGCTAAAGTGAGGCCTGACTATGACACTGAAGTACAGAAAATGGTTTGATATTGTCTTGGCTTTTGACGATCGTCCAGAAAGCATCCACCAAATACATTAAATATACAGGTGCAAATGGGTGCAGTGTCGCCTATGCAGTGCATTAGCCTATTACCATGTGATAATGTGTTCCTCGAAAGGGTGTTAATTTTTTCAATGATGTTTCACACATTTCTTTTATACTCTGTCTTTGTTCCTGCCGACAAAGACTTGACTATTAAGGATACTGTGTCTAACATACATGCACATTTTGAAAAGTTTTATGTAAAATTCTGATTAAAAAGGATTTCCAAACTTTTTATTTGGTTTACTATACATTTTTAAAAGATTGCATTACAAAAAAACAAAAAAACAAAAAATAAAAAGTATTGTAATGATATTGAACACAAATTTTTTTCGGTCATCATCCCTGCAGCAGTTCTTTTTTATTTCAAAATATGTTTATTGAACATTTCAAGTAAACAAAATCACCGTAAAATTAAATTAAAATAATCTTGAAGTGTAACAAACCATAGGTATTGAAGTACAGTCTACATTTTTGTATAACAAGGTCAAAAGCAGTCATGATGACTACTTGAGTTAAAGACGAATCAAACATCAACAGTAATATATTGGTTAGCTGTCTCGCATGGAACAGGAAGAGATAACCAACCTTAGGTTTGGATGACTCTTATGCCCCATACACACGATCGGACATTGATCAGTCATTTCGACAACAAAATCCATGGGATTTTTTCAGACGGATGTTGGCTGAAACTTGTCTTGCATACACACGGTCACACAAAGTTGGTCGGAAATTGAGAACGTCAAGAACGTGGTGATGTACAACACGTACGACGAGCCGAGAAAAATGAAGTTCAATAGCCTCTTCTGCTTGATTCCGGGCATGCGTGAGAACTTTGTGTGTCGGAATTGTGTACGCACGATCGGCGTTTTCAACAACGGATTTTGTTGTCGGAAAATTTGAGAACCAGAGCTCAAATTTTGTGTGACGGAAATTCGGATGGAAAATGTGCGATGGAGCCTACACACGGTCGGAATTTCCGACAAAGAGCTCCCATCGAACATTTTGCGTTGGAAAATCCGAACGTGTGTTCGAGGCTTTAAAGTGTAAGTAAACCCCCTCTATCATTTTTAGCCAAGGAAGCTCCCATATTGGCCTCTGTTTAATATACAACTGCCATGATGCTGTACATGTGATCAGTTATGACACCTGCCATTGGATGGTTTGACAGCTTGATTGAGAGCACAACCAATGGGAGTGTTACATTTCCAGCACGTGCCGGAATTGAAACAGTTTTATGGATGGGTTTACTTCCACTTTAATTAACTAGTAGTGTATCATGAACTGATAGAAAGACTATAAGCCCTTGTACACACGGTCAGACATTTCGACAACCAAATCCGTCGGATTTTGTCTGTCGGATTTTGTCCGAAACTGTTGCATACACACGGTCGGACAAAGTTGTTTAAAAAATCCGATCATTCAGAACGTGATGACGTCATTTCGTTACGATGGGACTACGTTCAGGCTAGTACCCAATAGCTTTGATGTAGGAATTTTATCTGAGCATGCGTGGCACTTTGTCCGATCTAAATTCTCTACACATGATCGGAGTATGTCCTATCGGACCAGTTTGTCGGAAAATATTTCCAGCAAGTTTGAAAATTTGGTCCGACGGATATTCCGAGGGAAACAGTCCGATGCAGACCACACACAGTCGGATTATCCGACAACACGGTCCGATAGGACACATTCCGACGGATTTTCCGACCGTGTGTACAAGGGCTAAGAGAGCAATTGTCAATGATAGGCCGTGTTCGTGTTTTGTCTTGGCCTGCAGGCCAGTTAAGTTTCTCCACCCCTAACTCACTCATCCACACTATATTGCCAAAAGTATCGGGCCACCCTTCCTAATCGTTATTAGGATTATGATGTGGTATTGTGTTTCAGGGGTGGGCCCCTTATTTCCAGTGAAGAGAACTCTTAAGGCCCCTTTCACATGGACGATCCGTTCAGGCCCGCCTGTCAGTTTTTCAGGCGGACCTGAACGGATGCTCCATAGACCTCTATGGAGCATCGAAAGTCAGCGGTGACATGTCCGCTGACATCCGAGCCGTTCAGAAAAAGTGTGACGGAGGAAAAAGCTATTTTTCCATCCATCATCGGATCGGATCGGGTGACGATGGACACTGCGGTCCGTCATCACCCGATCTCCCATAGGGGAGAGCGGCGCTGTGACAGGTCAGTCCCGGCGCAGTGTGCAGAGACAGACCTGTCAACTTCCTGCTCAGGGGAGATCGCTCCAGCGATCCCCGCTGAGCAAGCGGATATCCATGGGGCGGATCAGCACTGATCCGCCCCGTGTGATAGGACCCTAAGGCATCAGCATACCAAGACATTTTGGACAATTTCATGCTCCCAACTTTGCGGGGACAGTTTGGGGACGGTTCCTTCCTGCTCCAACATGACTGCGCACCAGTGCACAAAGCAAGGTTCATAAAGACATGGATGAGTGAGTTTGGGGTGGAGTAATTTGACTGTCCTGACCTGAACCCGATAGAACACCTTTGGGATGAATTAAAGCAGAGACTGCGAACCAGGCCTACTTGTCCAAGATCAGTGCCTGACCTCACAAATGCGCTTCTGTAAGAATGGTCAAACATTCCCATAGACACACTCCTAAACCTAAACTTTGTACAACTCTTCAGCCTTCCCAATATTGAACGCTATGGACTAAGACTGGGATGCCATTAAAGTTTATTTGCGTGTAAAGGCATGTATCTCAATACTTTTGGTAATATAGTGTATATGAGGATATTAGGGGCTGGTATTAAACCCTGGGAAAACAGTCAAACAGAGGGGAAGAAAATGTATACAGAATAGGTAGATATATTGATGCTGGGACCCCCAGATCCCGCCCCTCCCTGTTTGAAATGGTAAGGGGGTACAAAAGTACATCTACCATTTCACAAAGAAAGTGTAAAAAATGGTTAAATAAGACAAACAAACTTTTGAAAAATTCCTTTATTAGGAATAAAAAAAAGATTCCAGCGGTGGTAATCCACTCTTGCTATCCATCGATGGATGATCATCTCTCCAGGGTCCAGCGATGGCTGATATGATCCAGTGACGGGTGATTTTCAGTCCAGCGCAGTCCATCCATGCATCCGTCTTCTGTCTCCACTGAGGAGACACTGCGGGGATCCCAGCGCTGATGTTTCTTATATTAGGAGGGCGGGGCTCCCCGTTGCCTGACCCCGCCCCCTCCGACGCTGGTGAGGGAAGCCAGAGGTTCCCCAATGACGTATGGTTGACCCCGCCCCCTCTGATGTAACGCAGGTTTCCGATACATCAGAGGGGGGCGGGGTCACCCATACGTTCAAACGGGGGGGCGGGATCTGGGGGTCCCCTTGTTAAAGGGGGCTTCCAGATTCTGATAAGCCCCCCACCCGCAGACCCCCACAACCACCGGCCATGGTTGTGGGGATGAGGCCCTTGTCCCCATAAACATGGGGGACATGGTGCATTGAGGGGTCACAGACCCCCAAAACATCCTCCCAATGTTGAGGGTATATGGCTTGGTACAGTTCAGGGGGGGCGCTCTCTTGCCCCCCTCTTTTTCTGCGGCCTGCCAGGTTGCGTGCTCAGATAAAGGGTCTGGTATGGATTTTTAGGGGGACCCCCACGTCAATTTTTTTTTAATTTGACGCGGGGTTCCCCTTAATATCCATACCAGACCTGAAGGGCCCGGTAATTGAATTTAGGGGAACCCCACCCTTTTTTTTTTTTTATCAATGAATGATTCGTCGGCTCCCGTAATACAGAGAACACTCAACACTCTGTATTATGGGAGCCAACAATTCAAAGTGATTTTAAAAGACTTTTTTTCCTTGCGCAATGACACTTTGTGCAGGGACAGTTCTAAGCACAGGAAACATGTGCCCCTTCACAGGCATACTATAGACACCCCCCAGGTACGATATTTAAAGGAATATTACACTTTTATTGTTTCACTTTAATCATTATTAAAATCACTGCTCCTGAAAAAACGGCCGTTTTTAAAACTTTTTTTTTGCATTGATCCAGGTCCCCAAACACTTTTTAGGACAGTAACTTGCATATTAGCCTTTAAAATTAGCACTTTAGATTTTGAACGTTCGAGTCCCATAGACTTTAATGGGGTTCTAAAGTTCACACAACGTTTAGGTCTGTTCACAGGTTCTGGTGCGAACCAAACAGGGGGGTGTTCGGCTCATCCTTACTCTAGAGGGAACACCTGTGTAATGGCATCAAATACTGTAAATTACATGTGCAAAGTGTCTCCTTGTTAAAACATTGGTGTAGAGAAATGGGATAAGTTGTCTCTTAGCATGTATAGAGGGTGGGCTTTTTGGCATGATCACTGATCCAGATGACATCAGGCTCAAGGGAATAGAAAGTTCCAGGATAGACCTCTGTAGAATCTGCCACCAGAGAAAGGTGCCAATGGCACACTTTTTTGTTGCTGAGATTCAGCAGGATCTGTGTTGAGGACAATGAATGTGACCTTCGATGGTCACTCCACTCACCTATCCACTAATGAGTTCTCCACACTGGCAAGGCTGCTCCTCGTGACCCTCTTAGCTTCCCGGCTCCTGCTCCCAGCTGAAGGCCAAGGTCCCCAGAGACAGACTCCTCCCAAACACAGGCTATTTATCACTTCTCACAGAATTCTATTCTCTTCCTCCAGCCGGCTGGAACTTATAGCTTATGACTATCCGTCCCCAGTACAAATTTTACTCCTTTACTACATGTCCCAAGATCCTTTGTTCTTCTGTCGGGTCTCACTCTGCATTAAAGATATGACCTTATAGGGACTAAGCTGAGCAATGGGGGGAACAGCCTCACTATGGCTAATGTTTTTTTTAGGATATTTTGACTGCCTGCAAGAAGATAGGGGTATCTATTGTGGTATATAGGTGCTGCGTGTGCCAGGACGTGTCTGACTGAACACATTGTAGCTGAATAGCATTGAAAGAGGTGCTTTGGAGATATGTATTCCAGTAATACCATGTATGAAGGTATTTATTTGGTCCCAAATGGCTAAGATTGGAGGACATTGCCAGAATCAGTAAAACAGAGATGGCTTGGGGTGCCCACATTGAGGGCATGCTGTAGAATGAGAGGTAGAGTTTGAAGAGAGAAACTGAATAAAAGTTCTATTGATTAACTTAGACTGCGTTTCTCTCCACATTTCCTTTATAATGCATTTGCGGACTCTCAGATAGTCGTCCAAGATCTTGGAAAAACAGCAGTTATTTTATTAATGTGTTCCATGTTACAAATACATCTAGGATAGTCATTTTCTGAATGTGCTCGGGTTCGGGATCTTTGCAAAACTAATCAAAAAGTTTGGGAATTGTGAATGTTAAAATCGAAAGAAACAGAATCTTGAAGATCTATTTTCTCCAATTTTCAGACTAATGGGCATGGGATTTTGAAAAAGGGGCATTGCCAGAGGGAAGATGTACAAAAAAAATAGAGCTCAATATAATGGTTTAAAAAAAAAAAAAGAACAGCAAGGGATTCCCTCTAAAAATACATACCAGAAAGATATTCTAGTTGATTGTCTGGTATGGGGGGGTGGGGTTGGACCACATGTGAAAAACAAGACAAAAAAGCAGTTCCCAGTTAAAATCCAAATCAGAACCTTGTCCAAGCATGCAGGAAAGGGGGAGCTGTTGGAGTTTGGCCATACCAGACCACATGCCCTTACATGGAAAGGATACTTTACCAGGGATGACCATCCCTGGTAAAGATCCTTGTCCTAATGGTTGATCAGGTCAAAGGCTTCTTCCCCACAGCCCTGGATTGGTAGTTATGGGGGTCTGCACTATTGTAAACCTAATTCCCTGCTCCAGGAAAATACACCGTATTGCACAAACAAATATAGCCGGCCCCAGCACACATGCAATATTCCAGAGCGCATGCAATATCTTATTCATACATCTTAATACAACAAATAGTCCTCCAGGCTCATGTGTTTCAGCCCTCAGCGGGCCTTAATCATAGTTTATGATTAAGGTTGGCTGAGAGCTGAAACGTGTGAGCCTGGAGAACTGTTTGTTGCATACAAGTCAAAAGGTGACAGGAGCTTTCCATTGCACCTCACTTACAAGAAGGTTACTCATTACCGGTGGGCAGAGGGTTGCTATTTACTTGACACCCTATTGTGTACATTTGTGTCATCAGACATACTTTGCCCACCATACCTTCAGCTACTGTATATTACTTTAAATCAGATTAAATAGAACAGGACCTAGTACAGACCCTTGTGGTACACCACTAGTGACTGGCCTCAGTTCCGAATGAACCTGCTTCCTTAAAACCACACTCTAATTCTTTATCCAGTTGCATATCTAATGAACCACCAACAGGTCAAATACTAGCTTTTACAATGTTTTATGATCATTGTGATATAGTCAAGTGGGCTCAGTAGACTTCATTCTCACCTAGGCGAGCATTGAAGAAGTGTGAGCAGGTACCTGGCAAAATGATGAAATCATCAGCTCCCCCCCCCCCCCTAAAAAAAAAAAAAAAAAAAATCTGGAAACTTGTTATAGGCTGGGGAGAGGAAGAGAACAAGCAGCACTTGGGCGAAGGTTCACTTTTAAAGTGAATAAATGTCATCAGCACACCAAGGATTCCTCAAAAAATGGTCCAAAGCTTTCCTGACGAGGAGGCCCTAAGTGGCTCTAAAATGCCGCCTTATATTTACCATATAAAATGGGCAGAGCCACCAATATTACATAAACATAGGGCAAAAAAAAACTACAGCAAATGTGCAAGTGTTTATCAATAAACATTAATAAACCAATCATATAAAGAAAGAAGTCCCAATCCAAAGATAAAATCTTGAGCAATGCTGATGAAGAGAAGATTTGACACCTTCACATGTGAAATATAATCCTTCTCAGAAAGTGTTCAGAGGTCAGCCACCTCCCTGTGAAATCAAAACTCACCGGAACTGATGACTGCCATTACAACAGCACATAAGTTTGTGACTTTAAGTCAAACATTCTCACCAAACGGGAGAACTTTGCCCAATAGCTGCATCAAAAGACACTTCTTGATGAAGGAAAGTTGGGATAAATAAAGCTTGCCAGGAGCCAAGAAAGTTTGCTAACAGTGTAGTATTTACTGGAAATCTGTAGCAACATAATCCTGGACCCCTTGATAAAGTCTCATTGGACGAAACATGTCGGTGAGCTGCTAGTGCTGACCTCATGCCACTGTACGATCCCAGGTGGTCAGCGTCTTTTCATGTAAGAGATATGCTGTTTTACTTATGTTTTTATGTTACTCCACTATTCCCCCATTTACACCTGTCTACCACCGGGTCTGATCCAATCTGGCAAAAACAAAAACAAAAACGGAAGGGGATTCATTCTCCTCCATCTTGCCGGATCGGATCAGAGGACAGTCGGGTGTAAATGGACAGCCGTTCTGTTTAAATCCGGCTGCTCATATAGGAGAGCGGGCTGTGTCCACTCTCCATAAGTGGAGCGGGCATGGACCTGTCATCTGGCAGCTCAGCTTTGCTGACCAGGG
This sequence comes from Lithobates pipiens, assembly GCF_037356315.1. NCBI lineage: Eukaryota > Metazoa > Chordata > Amphibia > Anura > Ranidae > Lithobates > Lithobates pipiens. The sequence continues at coordinate 6,161,089 of NW_027507892.1, read as the reverse complement.
GATCAGCAAACAGATACCCTGCGGAGCAAAACCAGATCCAGCCCGTGTGAAAGGGGCTTAAGAGTGTTAAAATAGCTCCGCAGGTTGTTTTTTTTTTTTGCCACAGAACCATCATATGTCTGGTGTCTGATGTCGGCATTTGATGAAAGGTAGTAGTGTGTCTTTGCTTAGGAACTGCCAACTGTTATTGATTGACTTTGAATTGATAACCACCCGGCATTCCAAATCTGCTACAAAGTGCTGTATAGCACTATATAACCACAATGCTTCTGCAATATTGTTAGAGAACAAGCCCATTATGAGCATAGGCAATCCAATAATCTTTTCTGATTGTCCGTGAGCTTCAGTTGTCCTCTTGGAGCATGGTGGAGATGATCCACCTCTGTCCCTTTCTGCAGCAACTGATCACTGCAAAGATGCAAAGATAGCTGGAAGCAATAGTTCACTGCTGTAAATAATTTGGGGATGAAGAGGTGAATAAAATCAGGTTCCTACTGACCAGATCCAACTCCGTATGTAAAAAAGTTTTAAAATATTAAATTTAAATTAAATTTTAATTTTAAAAATAAATACTCCCCTCCCACCCCATCCCCCCAAGATACAGTAGAGGCACTGATTAGGCAATCGTCATTGATTAAATATAGACTGTATATTTTCAGGTAAGCAAATTGTTATTCTGTTACATATTTGGTGATGATTGTGTTTCATATACTGCAACTTTCTTTTCTCTAGGTTTCCTGTAAACATTTGCTGCTTTGTTGTGGATTGAGGCAAAGGTTAGACCCTCTGAAGTTTTTTCTCTATTTATTGCATGTATGTACATATGCTGTACATATGTATGTGACTACAGTGCCAATCTGAGTGTAATTAAAATAGTTTAATCAAAAAGTGGTAAACTCACAAGAAGCACAATAAGACAAGAATGGGTATAGCAGGAAGCCTCCCTGTCTCGATTCTGAGTCGCAGGGGAGGAGTGCCCATACCAGTCGTGGAAACGATGGTGGCTTCCAGGGCTCCAGGACTATCAGATCAGGCACAAGTCTCACAGTGATTATGTCACCGGACAATGATGGTGGGAGGTCTGGGGGCACGCGTTTGGAGCATGTCTGAGGAAGGGGCCTGCTCGGATAAGGGTCTTATATGGATTCTGCGGGGGGCCCCAAGCCTTTTTTTCAGTTTTGGCATGGGGTTTCCCTTAAAATCCATACTAAACCTGAAAGGCCTGATATGGATGGGGCTATTAACATTGTGGGGTTACATTGGTAGGAAACATGTTTAATAACATGGAAAGATGTATGATCTACAGTGCCTTGCGAAAGTATTCGGCCCCCTTGAACTTTTCAACCTTTTGCCACATTTCAGGCTTCAAACATAAAGATATAACATTTTTATTTTTTGTGAAGAATCACCAACAAGTGGGACACAATTGTGAAGTGGAACGAAATCTATTGGATATTTTAAACTTTTTTAGCAAATAAAAAACTGAAAAGTGGTGCGTGCAAAATTATTCGGCCCCTTTACTTTCAGTGCAGCAAACTCACTCCAGAAGTTCAGCGAGGATCTCTGAATGATCCAATGTTGTCCTAAATGACTGATGGTGATAAATAGAATCCAGCTGTGTGTAATCAAGTCTCTGTATAAATGCACCTGCTCTGTGATAGTCTCAGGGTTCTGTTGAAAGCGCAGAGAGCATCATGAAGACCAAGGAACACACCAGGCAGGTCCGTAATACTGTTGTGGAGAAGTTTAAAGCCGGATTTGGATACAAAAAGATTTCCCAAGCTTTAAACATCCCAAGGAGCACTGTGCAAGCGATCATTTTGAAATGGAAGGAGTATCAGACCACTGCAAATCTACCAAGACCTGGCCGTCCCTCTAAACTTTCAGCTCAGACAAGGAGAAGACTGATCAGAGATGCAGCCAAGAGGCCCATGATCACTCTGGATGAACTGCAGAGAACTACAGCTGAGGTGGGAGAGTCTGTCCATAGGACAACAATCAGTCGTACACTGCACAAATCTGGCCTTTATGGAAGAGTGGCAAGAAGAAAGCCATTTCTCAAAGATATCCATAAAAAGTCTCGTCTAAAGTTTGCCACAAGCCACCTGGGAGACACACCAAACATGTGGAAGAAGGTGCTCTGGTCAGATGAAACCAAAATCAAACTTTTTGCCCACAATGCAAAACGATATGTTTGGCGTAAAAGCAACACAGCTCATCACCCTCAACACACCATCCCCACTGTCAAACATGGTGGTGGCAGCATCATGGTTTGGGCCTGCTTTTCTTCAGCAGGGACAGGGAAGATGGTTAAAATTGAGGGGAAGATGGATGCTGCCAAATACAGGACCATTCTGGATGAAAACCTGTTGGAGTCTGCAAAAGACCTGAAACTGGGACTGAGATTTATCTTCCAACAAGACAATGATCCCAAACATACAGCAAAATCTACAAAGAAATGGTTCACAAATAAACGTATCCAGGTGTTAGAATGGCCAAGTCAAATTCCAGACCTGAATCCAATCGAGAATCTGTGGAAAGAGCTGAAAACTGCTGTTCACAAACGCTCTCCATCCAACCTCACTGAGCTCGAGCTGTTTTGCAAGGAAGAATGGGCAAGAATTTCAGTCTCTCGATGTGCAAAACTGATAGAGACATACCCCAAGCGACTTGCAGCTCTAATCGCAGCAAAAGGTGGCTCTACAAAGTATTAACACAAAAATTCTGTAGGTTGCATGTTTTGAGTTATAGAGGAGATCTAGGGCTAGAATTATTGCTCTCACTCTAATAATTGTGGCAATACCTCACTGGTTTGACCACCGTTTTCATATGCGGCGCTACTCACGTATGCGTTCACTTCTGCATGCGAGCTCATCGGGACAGGGTGCTTTAAAAAATAAAAAATCCTTATTTATTTTACTTGATTTTATTTTTTCACTGTTTTAAAAAAAATTAAATAAATTGGGGTCACTTTTATTCCTATTACAAGGAATGTAAACATCCCTTGCAATAGAGACATAGCATGACAGGTCCTCTTAAATATGAGATCTGGGGTCAAAAAGTCCTCAGATCTCATATTTGTATTAAAATTCAATAAAAAAAAAATTGGCATTTGAAAAAATGACATTGAAAAAATGGCCCTTTAAGACGTATGGGCGGAAGTGACGTTTTGACGTCGCTTCCACCCTGCTATAGTATGGAGACGGGTGGGGGCCATCTAACCCTCACTCGTCTACATACCCGGCCATGGAAAGGTCCCGATCGCCTCCGCCACTGCCGACGGCTCCGGTAAGTGGTGGAGGGCGTGGGAGAGTGACGAGAGGGGGGGTGGCACCTCTCCCGTCGTCGATAACGGTGATCTTGTGGCGATTCCACCATTATCGTAAACATGACCGGCTTCTGAAGAGATGGATACCTCGGTTTTGGCAGCAGCTGTTGCCGTTACTGAGATATCCCTCTTCAAAGTTCTGACGTTTATGTACAGAAGGCGGTCGGCAGAACATTTTTTTCTATTTATTTTAAATTTTTTAAAGGGGCCTTTTTTATTTTTTGATATTTTTTGTGACTGCTGAGTGGGGGGGCGCACAACTGTGCGCCCCCTATGGATGGGCCACCACTGTTTGTTACGAAGAACCAATAAGCAAGTTGACTTTTTTTTCTCTGAGCTGTACTCTTCATCACTTATACGTACATACGAGATTTTCTTGTATTCTGACTCACGGTAAACGCTCACCTTGCATTTATCTCCTTCCAGATCCAGACTCACCAATATTTTGCGACACCACATTAGTTTCACGGTAGGTACAAATAATCGGTTTCAATATGCTATTACCACAGAAATAGTAGAAGTAAATGCGCCTGTAATGGGCTCAAAATCAAATCACTTTCACTTCCACTACAGTTTGCTGCGAAGTCAAGAAATCCCCAGGGTGAGTAAATATAGAGAAACACCTGCAGACACTAGCCGAGGCCCACAGATGAGATAGAACATGACAGTACTATCTAGCAGAACCATTTCTTGAGTAATGTCCACAGGCACAACTTCATCAACTTGTGCTTACTTGGCAAGATCCCTTGTCCTGACGTGCAACTGATTTAAACAGTCCTGAAGCAACAAAGAAACTTCAGAATTTACCCAACAATAGATGTTTACTATATTCACCCCCCTACAGGGATGGCAATATCAAGGATGATGTTATATCGCTGGTTGGCTTTACAATTGACCATAAAAGAATCAATATCACTGCGGGGTAAAAAATAAGTAAATAAACATCTACTATTCTTGTACTTGGAATTTTCTCTTTCCCTTTAACAGGAATTTGTCCGAATAGAATCGGAGCTACCATTGCTGACTTGGCTCTCAAGGTGCAAGTTCTGGAGTTATTATTAGTAATATTATATAGGATTTATACAGCATCATCAGTTTGCACAGCACTTTACAATATAAAGGGAGACAATACAGCAACAATACAAATCGATACAAGAGGGTTAGGAGGGCCCTGCTCCTGGGAGCTTACAATCTAATAGAGAGGGGCTGGTGGAACAAAAATGTTATAACTGTAAGGCAGGGGCGTTCCTAGGTCTACAAAAGATCTGGGGCTAGAGCCCATAACAGCGTAGTAAAGAAAGTCATACGCTTGGGCGGGCATACACATGTATATACAGTAATATAGGTGTGTGTATCCCCAGAGAGACCCCCACTTACATCAGGGTCCCCAGAGATCCCTTTCCTTGCATCAGAGTCCCCAGAGAGCCTCCCCTAGCATCAGGGTCCCCGGAGAGCCTCCTCCTTACATCAGAGTCCCCAGAGAGCCTCCTCCTTTCATCAGAGTCCCCAGAGAGCCTCCCCTTGCATCAGAGTCCCCAGAGAGCCTCCCTTTGCATCAGGGTCCCCAGAGAGCCTCCTCCTTACATCAGAGTCCCCAGAGAGCCTCCCCTTGCATCAGAGTCCCCAGAGAGCCTTCCCTTGCATCAGGGTCCCCAGAGAGACTCCTCCTTACATCAGGGTCCCCAGAGAGCCTTCTCCTTACATCAGAGTCCCCAGAGAGCCACCCCTTGCATCAGAGTCCCCAGAGAGCTTCCCTTTGCATCAGGGTCCCCAGAGAGTCCCCCCACTTACATCAGGGTCCCCAGAGAACTCTTCTTACATTAGGGTCCCCAGAGAGCCTCCCCCTTAAATTAGGGCCCCCAGAGAGCCTCCCCCTTAAATCAGGGTCCCCAGAGAGCTTCCTTCTTAAAATCAGGGTCGCTAGAGAGCCTTCCCCTTAAATCAGGGTCCCCAGAGAGCCTCCCCCTTAAAATCAGGCTCCCCAGAGAGCCTCCCCCTTGCATCAAGGTCCCCAGAGAGCCTCCCCCTTGCATCAGGGTCCCCAGAGAGCCCCCCACTTACACCAGGGTCCCCAGAGAACCTCCCCTCCCCTTGGGGACCCCTGCAGAGACTCTGGGCTACTGACCCCAGATTCGGGGCTATAGCCCCAAAAGCCACCCCCTTGTGACACCACTGCTGTAAGGGATGTAGTAACAAGAAAAAAGCTGCGCTTACTAATATGTATGTGATATGTATAAACCACTATTAGTATAAAAAAAGAAAAGACAATCCAATATTGATAATAAAAAATAAAGTCCAATAAAGGGCAACTTTTATTCTTTATTAAACAATATTTTGCCATCTCTGGTCCATCATTGACGTTTATATAAAGAAGGATGATGACAGGGAATTGAATCTGGAAACGTCTCCCACTGCACGAATATTATCCAGGTGGTCTATGGAAGCACTATTATCGAGTTGATGTTTGGATACATACAGGCTTTATTTAAGCTTGCCTCTGGTAAGCGAGCAAATCATGTGGTGGTGGATCACGCATTGGTGGTGTTTGTTTAATTACAGTTTATATTCACTTTTTAATTTTTTGGACTTTATTGGACTTTATTTTTTATTATCAATATTGGATTGTCTTTTCATTTTATACTAATAGTGGTTTATACATATCACATACATATTAGTAAGAGCAGCTTTTTTCTTGTTACTACGTTTACATTTGTGCATATCTCACAATTCAGAGCTGCTGCTGTGGGGGTATTTTATTTGTTTCTTTTCATTTTTTGTACCACTTATTTTCTAGTGCGGTATTTTCTTATCTATTCCGCTGTAAGGGATGAACTTATGGGAGAAATAGAAGATTTGGTCATAAGCTGAAGGCAGGATAGGTTTCCCTGAAGAGATTAGTTTTCGGGGATCACCTAAACATGGACAGAGTAGGAGATAACTGGACAGATTGGGGTAGTGAGTTCCAGAGGATGGGATAGGCTCTGGAGAAGTCCTGGAGAGGAGCTCGAGAGAAGAAGGTATTGGGAGGAGCGGAGAGGACGGTTTGGGTGATATTTGGAGACAAGTTTGATGATATAGCTTGGGGCAGAATTCTAAATGGCTTTGTATGTTATTATTAATGTTTTGAATTGTATTCATTGGGCAATGGAAAGCCAGTGAAGGGATTGGCAGAGAGGGGTGGCAGGACACTGACGGTTGGTAAGGTAGATGACCCTGGCAGTGGCATTCATGACAGACTGAAGTGGGGATAGCCTATGGAGAGGTAGGCCAATGAGGAGAGAGTTATAATAGTCAAGGCAAGTGATAATAAGTGATTAAATAAGTTGCTTTGTGGATTCACCCGTTAAAAAGGGGCGTATTTTGGAGAGTTTGGAGTTATCAACCATACACTATTGTTTATAACTTGGTTAGTTAGAGGAGAAGTACGGTCAAAGCTCATTTGGCTGTACTTCTCCTGTGGATCACAGGAGTGAAGCTCATTCTGAACTCCTGTGACCTGTTTTCAGCTGTAGCTCTGAGGAAGGGAGCTTGCTTCCCGAAACGTGTCAACTGTCCTACTGTAGAGATATCTCATCCTCGATGCTGGAGTTGTATATTACATGTGTTTCATCTTTTTATGTATGTGAGTATGCTTTTGCCATTTTGTAAATATATTTTTAAGGTGTCTAAGGTAATGCACTATATGTTTACGCCCTCCTTTTTTCTGTTTCTAGCATTTTCAGCCGAAGCCCGCTGTTGGCTGATGTGACAGAGCCGGGCCAGGCTCGGGAAACCTTGTGACCATATGGTTGGGATCCGCCCGCACGCCTGGACTGGCACCTGGCTTAGCCCCACAGTGAGCTGCTAAGAGCCTGAGCCGGCCGCTCCCACCCGCTCCACAGCCCAGGGCTTCAGTGATCATGGGGCGGGGGGTGGAGAGCAGACAGCGGTGACTGATAGTCATCAGCTCTCTGCTCAGGAAGCCATGAGAACTGAGCTATCTGTGGTGTTTGATCGCTCAGTTCTCATTCTTAGAGCCAGCGGGGGACCGATACTGCACCCATCTAGGTAAGTATGATTCTAAAACAAAAAAAATCCCATACTTCTCTTTTAACCACTCGCCATATAGCAAAATGACGGCGGCAAAGTGGTTTTAATATCCTGACCGGACGTCATATGACGTGATCAGGATATTAAGCCACTGCGCACCCCCGGGGGCACACATCACGGCGATCGCTTTTGCGGGGTGTCAGTCTGACACCCCGCAACTACGATCTCAGTAAAGAGTCTCTGACGGAGACTCTTTACCATGTGATCAGCCGTGTCCAATCACGGCTGATCACAGTGTAAATAGGAAGAGCCGGTGATTGGCTTTTCCTCACTCGTGTCTGTCAGATGCGAGTAGAAGAGAGCCGATCGGCTGCTCCTCTGACAGGGGGGGGTCTGTGCTGATCGATTATCAGCACAGCCCCCCGAGGATGCCCTCACTGGACCACCAGGGACACCACCAGACTACCAGGGATGCCCAGCAACAGGTATGCCCCCTAGACCACCAGGGATGCCAGTCAGTGCCCACAATGGATGCCAATTAATGCCCATAATGGATGCCAATCAGTGCCCACAATGGGCATCACTGATTGGCATGCATTATTGTTTGGCACTGATTGGCATCCATCCCTATACAATACTGTACACAACAATGCCCATCCGTGCCGCCTATCAGTGCCCATCCATGCCACCTATCAGTGCCCATCTATGCTGCCTATTAGTGCCCATCCATGCCGCCTATCAGTGCCCACCCATGCCCATCTGTGCTGCCTATCCATGCCCATCCATGCCACCTATCCATGCCACCCATCCATGCCAATCCGTGCCACCTATCCATGACAATCCGTGCCACCTATCAGTGTCTATCTGTGTTGCATATCAGTGCCATCTATCAGTGCCACTTCATTGATGCCACATCATTGGTGCCCATCAGTGCTGCCTTATCAGTGCCAGTCACTGCGGCCCCGTCAGTGCCCATCACTGAAGGAGAAAACTTACTTATTTACAAATTTTTGTAACTAAAACAAAAAAAAAAATGTTTTTTTCAAAATGTTAGCCTTTTTCTATTTGTTTAGCAGAAAATAAAAATACCAGATGTGATCAAATACCACCAAAAGAAAGCTCTATTTGTGCAAACAAAATGATAAAAATTTAGCTTGGGTACAGTGTAGCATGACCGCGCAATTGTCATTCAAAGTGCGACAGAGCTGAAAGCTCAAAATTCGTCTGGGCAGGAAGGTGTATAAGTGCCTGGTATTGAAGTGGTTAAAGAACCCAAACAGGTATGTGGTTATCAGGTGTCCTGATTCTTTAGGCCTTGTTTACAAGGATGCAATGACCCATTTACTGTGAATGGACCTTTTTTTTTGTGTCTCTAGACTGAAGGTGTAGTCAGCCCAAGTCTTTTAGGAAGCAATAGCTGCACGGACACGGCCAATCATCCTAATGTGACAGGAGTTGGGGTAAGCAGCCTCAAATGCGCATTGTCTGAGTTAAGGTTAAGTTAAGTTAAGGGATGCTCACCCGCATGACTTTCACACCAGGATGAGCATCTGGCGTCCCAGAGGTGCTGGAAAAACACTTTGACATCAGTACACCATTGAGTTTCAACTCACACTGGGCCACATCACTGTATGCTTTTCTGGCACACACCTCCTGAGTGGTTCCTTAGTCTGGCTTGGAGCAATTTTATAAAAAGAAACAACATAAAAACCTGAGCTCTAAAGAATAGCGCTCAGAGCACATTGCTCCACGCTCTCATATACACTACATTACCAAGAGTACATGCACATGACCTTTAATGGCATCCCAGTCTTCGTCCGTAGGGTTCAATATTGAGTTGGCCCGCCCTTTGCAGCTATAACAGCTTCAACTCTTCTGGAAAGGCTGTCCACAAGGTGTGTCTATGGGAGTGTTTGACCATTCTTCCAGAAGTGCATTATTTTTAATGATTTGCGGTTGTCTCTATTGGAGGCATAATCAAAATCCCATCCAGTCTTTTTGGTATATTATTTATTCCTCCGGGGATGATGTCTCTCATAGTATAATTTTCCTTCAATCTTAACACTACACCTAAATGTTTATTAATCTATTGAGATTTCACATTCCCTGCTGTGTTTGTAATCTACACTATATTATCAAAAGTATTGGGGTGCCTGCCTTTACATGCACATGAACTTTAATGGCATCCGAGTCTTAGTCCATAGGGCTCAATATTGAGTTGGCCTGCCCTTTGCAGATATAACAGCTTCAACTCTTCTGGGAAGGCTGTCCACAAGGTTTAGGAGTGTGCCTATGGGAATGTTTGACCATTCTTCCAGAAGCAAATTTGTCTGGTCAGGCACTGATGTGGATGAGAAGGCCTGGCTTGCAGTCTCCACTCTAATTCATCCCAAAGGTGTTCTGTCAGGTTGAGATGCAGGCCAGTCAAGTTCCTCCATCAAAAGCTCACTTATTCATGTCTTTATGGACCTTGCTTTGTGCACTGGGCCAAATCATTTGGTGGAGGGGGTATTATGATGTGGGGTTGTTTTTAAAGGGTTGGGCTTGGCCCCTTAGTTCCAGTGAAGGGAACTCTTAAGGTGTCAGCATACCAAGACATTTTGGACAATTTTATGTTCCGAACATGGGAACAGTTTGAGGATGGCCCCTTCCTGTTCCAACATGACTACGCACCAGTGCCCAAAGCAAGGTCCATAAAGACATGGATGAGCAAGTTTGGGGTGGAGGAACTTGACTGGCCTGACCTCAATCCCATAGAACACCTTACAAATAAATTAGAGTGGAGACTGTGAGCCAGGCCTTTTCGTACAACATCAGTGCCTGACCTCACAAATGCACTTCTGTAAGAATGGTCAAACATAGTTAATTAGTCAGGTTGAAAAAAGACACAAGTCCATCCAGTTCAACCATAATGCTGATCATATCCCCCCCCTACTCTCCTCTTCTCAAGAGAGAATAAATTCAGTTCCTCTAATCCAGTGATTCTCAACCAGGGTTCCTCCAAAGTTTGATAGGGGTTCCTTCAGCATTGGGCAATTTCTGCCTCTCAGCTAAGTTCCCAGTGACACCATTGATCTTTTTAGCTATCTGTAAGGAGGTAATTCTTCCCAATGACCACAAGTTAATAATTAATGTGGCTGTAGTCAGGAGGATATGGATCACTACTATGTGGAATTGGGGCGGGTAGTTATCTATACCGAGGTGGAGAATTGCTAAAGCTGGATTTGGGGTTTGCAACATTCCTGTGATTTCTGCGAGTATACTGAATAATTTCCTCCAATAACTAGAAACGTTTTTACAGTGCCAGAATATATGCAATATAGTACCTACGCTACCACAATCTCTCCAACAAAGTGAAGAGTGTGTAGAAAACATTATTGCTAATGGGTGTGGTTTCCTATACCATTTGTGAAGTATCTTCTGTGTGAGCTCCCAATGATTGACACAATGGGTGGCTGTGTAATTTTATCTAAGGGCCTTGCTCCATTGATTGATATCATAAGTCTGATTTAAATCCTTCTCCCATGTGAGCATGGAGGAGGATTTTACCAACATTTGTTTATATTGTAAAGTACTGTATACAAGTGAGATGCCTTGGGTCTTGGTGTTGGGAGATAGAAAGTATTGCCAAATTGGGCTATTAATTTCAATGCTCGGTGGAGGAGATCTCTTTAAAAAGGATGACACCTGGTTATGTAGAAATTTGCTGGTTTGGGGGATATTGTATTTGGATTGTAAGGAATCAAACGATCTTAACGTCTTTTGGGTATATAAGTCGTCTACCCACTCTATTCCGTTTTCCTTCCATTTGGCGACCGTGCTGTACGGTATCAGTATTTCCAAGGTCTGAATCGGAATTCTGACTGCCGTGTGGAGATGTACTAACACTTGTTGTTGTTGTAGGTGTCTCCATGCGACAATAGTCGCTACAAACGTTGGGGAGAAATATGTTAAGGATCTAGGTTTCCAAGAGTCTGCCATGAGAAGAAGACTCATGTGTTGGGTTTTTGCTATACACTCTTCAAGGTTTACCCATAGTTGTTCAGGGTTTGGTAAAAACCAGAGTTTAGCTTGTGCCAGTATTACTGCCCAATAATGCCTCCCGCCTTTCTATGCATGATAAGTTTATGAATGGGACATCTTGCTCTTTTGCCCTGCCAGATGTATTGTTTGAGGAGTTTAGTCAACTCTTGGAAGTGTGAAGCTTTATAAGGGATCGGGAGGGTTCTGAATGTATATAACATTTTTGGTAGTATCAGCATTTTAAAGGCTGCTATTCTCCCTGCCCACGATAGTTCGGTTATTGAGATTTTGGATATGTTTTTTTTGATTTCTTGTAGATGTTTAACGTTAACATCTGCAATGAGAGATAAGTTCGTTGTCAACTGTATGCCTAGGTAAGGGATCTGTTTGGATGCCCATACATACGGGAAAGTCTGTTTAAGATGCGAACTCACGTGGCGGTTTAGCCCCAGATCTAATATTAGTGATTTTGTAAAGTTTACTTTATAGTAAGATATCCTTTCAAAAGCTTATAAGATTTCATGTGTGTGAGGTAGAGACACAACCGGATTTGATAAGAAAAGTATGATATCATCAGCGAACAAATTGACTATATGGTCTTTTCGTTGGGCTTTAAGTCCTGAAATATGTGGATGAGATCTAATGGTCTCCGCCAGGGGTTCTATCATCAGGTCAAATACTAGAGGTGACAAAGGACACCCCTGGCGGGTGCCATTCGATATGGTAAAGGTTTTGGAGAGAAGCCCCATGGTAAACACTTGGCGGAGGGCGTGGAATAAAGTGCCAGGATAGCCGACAAGGCCTCATTTTGAAAACCAAATTTCCTTAGCACTGCCTCCATGTACTCTCATTGGACCCTGTCGAACTCCTTCTCCGTGTCTATTGAGAGAAGCAGAGAAGGCGTTCCACGAGTCCCAGCTTGGTGAATGAGGTTTAGTAAGTACCGTGTGGCGTCTGATGTCTGTCTCCCTTTCGTGAATCCAGTTTGGTCTGGGTTTATTAAGTTTGGCATAATATCGAAAATCCTGTTCGCTATTACTTTAGCGTATAGTTTTATATCTCCATTGAGGAGAGAAATGGGGCTGAAGTTGGCTGGTGTGTCTGGAGATTTCCCAGGTTTGGGTAGGGTGACAACATAGGCTTTGAGCATTTCTGCTGGGAAAGATCCGGTTGTCCTAGCTACATTAAAAATAGAAAGAAGGTGCGGGGATAGAATATGGCTGAAAGTTTTATAATATACGTTAGAGAGCCAATCTGGGCCTGGGGATTTCCCTGAGGGTAGAGATTGGATAGCTTTCCCCAACTTAGTGGATGTGAATGGTGCTCTTAATTCCTGAAGTTGGGCGTCTGATAAGGAAGGTACCGGTAAACGGATTTTAGCTAAGAAAGATTCTATGTTCTCTTTTGTTGGCTTAATTGTGTTGGGGTCCGTATGGAGGTTGTAAAGGGATGCATAGTAATCTGCGAATGCGTCTGCAATTTCTTGGGGGTGTTCTACTTTGGTTGCTGTTTTGGGGTGGAACAGATGTGGGATTGTCGTTTTAGTACGTTTGTCTTTTAAGCGATTGGCCAAGAATTTGCCTGCTTTATTGTTGTTTCCATAATAATTAAGTCGGCGCCTTGTCATAGCGCGGTCATGTAATACGCTATACCATTCTCTAATTTTGTATCTGATTTGGAATAATTGAGTTGCGAGGTCAATAGATGGGCTTAGTTGGTTGCGTTGTTCTAAAGAGCGGAGTTCAGTTAGTAGGTTGTTTAAATTAGTAGAGCGGGTTTTCTGGATTTTGGAGTTGATTTTTATTAGGGCCCCCCTAATGAAGGCTTTGTGGGCATTCCAATTAATGAAAGGGCTGGTACATTTGGGGTCATTGATCTTAAAATATTCTACAAGTTGTTGGGAGATTTCTGTTTGAAATTTTGGGTCTTGCCGAACAGTCTCGTTGTTCCGCCATATGCGGGATGGAGCGTAAGTTCTACCTCCCTCAATATGGATCATGATGGGTGCATGATCTGACCATGTAATATCTAGGATAGAGGAGTGTGTAATTCTGTGAAGTAGGTCCTTATCGGTGAGAAACATATCTAGTCTGGAGTAGGAATTAAATCTAGGGGTGTAATACGTGTATGATCTTTCGTTCGCATTTAGGCAACGCCAAGCGTCATATAGTCCTTCCTGATGTAGGAGATCTCGAAATTTAGGGAAGTGATTCCTGACTCCAGAGGAGGTATCTAGGTCTCTATCAAAAATCATATTGAAGTCCCCACAAATTAATATGCTTCCAACACACGCCCGCTCTATTTGTTTAATAACCTTCTTTAGAAATTTTAGTTGGTGCGAATTAGGAGCAAATATGCATGCAAAGGTAATGGGAATCATATTTACATTGCAAACCAAAATGATGAACCTACCATCAGGATCAATAATAGAGTCTTTAAGTTCAAAGTTAACCAAGTCTCTTACGGCAACCATGACCCCTCTTTTCTTCGCCGTAATAGAAGAGTGGATGACATATGGGAAGTTTTGGTGCGAGCACACGGGTTTAGACAGTTTATGAAAGTGCGTTTCCTGCACAGCTAGCAAGTCCACTTTTTGTTTGATTGCCTCTTGCCAGAGGGATCGTCTTTTGACAGGATGATTGAGGGAGAGGATTTTAATGCTCATAGTGACTTAATATGAGGCGATAGAGTCCGTCGGGTGTAGATGCTGTATGAAATAGTCCCGGGGATGTTCTAGACGATAGACGAGGATTTCAATGGGCATACGGGTGTGTAGCGTCATCATACGGGTGTATCTTCCGCATAGTCCAATTCTTGCGATAATTTCTCGGAGAGTTGTTGAACTGCAGCTTTGCAAATTTGGCGTGTAAGTACATATATTATGTACGTATATGTCGAAGTGTATTTGGAGCATGTATAAGAGATTTTCGTAGGATGAACTCGTGTGTCCAAGATGTGAGCAGCCAATGTTACCTGTCATTGGTCTGTCGTATGCAAGCGCCAGGTAGTAGAAGCAAAGCAGAAAAATGAAAAAAAGAAAAAAAGAAATAGGAAAAAAAATTAGAACCTCAAAATATGAGTAAGAAACAAGACCCATACGGGCCAGGCAACTGGAATGCCCAATGCGAGGGGCTAACGGTACGATGTCAGGTACCAAGGACGCTCAGGGAATCTTGATAGAGCTTGCGGAGAGGAAGCTATTTTGGGATAGATTCAAGTGAGATGAACTATTGATCTCCGTTGTTGTTTTACTTGCCAGTCACTGTGCATTTTGGCTGGTACTTGTCTTGTCGGCTGAGATGTAACCGAAACTGGATCACGAGGTAGAATTTGCCAATTTCTCAAGAGCTGCAGCCCTTCCTCCAGAGAGTGAATGAGGTGGGTGGACCCGTTGTAAGATGCTTGTAGTTTAGCAGGATATTTCCATTTGTACATAATCTTGTGGTTTCTCATGGCTTTGGTTATAGTTGCCATGTTGCGATGGAGTTGCAAGGTGTATTGTGACAAGTCTGGCAGGATTTGGAGTGTGGAGGCTACCTCTGGGATGTTGTCACCTTTACGTAGTGCTTCCAGGATTTTCTCTTTAACTTTGAAAAAATGCATTCTCAGTAGAACGTCTCGAGGTACTTCTTGAGGCAGAAACGATGGTTTCGGGACCCTGTGAATTCGGTCGATCGTCAGATCCAATGGTGACAGTGACGGGGCCAGTGCTCGAAAGAGGTCCTGAGCATAAGTTGGGAGTTGTTGCACTGTCACCGATTCTGGGACCCCCCGGATCTTTAGATTGTTTCTACGGGAACGATCTTCAAGGTCCGCCATTTTTAGTTGGATCTTGTCGATAGCCTCGTGATGCGCTGTATGAGAATCCACCAGCGCATTGAAGGAGGAGGTGACATTGCACATTCTAGTCTCTACCTGATGCACTCTTTCCCCCAAATCGCTGATTTCAGCTCTGCATTGATGTAAACATGTCATAATATCGGTTTGTAAAGATGTTCTCAATAGCATTAATAGTTCTTTGAGAGTGGTATCGGAAATAGGCTGACCTGTGGTTGGGAATTGTGCGATCGGATCCATTGGTTGTTGATTAAACGGTCCACCACCGCTCACCTCCATGTCCAGTTCAGCCGTTCTGGCTTGCGCTCTAATACCAGGCTCTAATCTGGGCTTGGACTTTACAGGGCTTCTGGTCGATGGAGAGTTGTTTGGAGAATCAGAGTCAGAGGATTGTGTACCTGTTTCCTCGTCCATCTCTGCTGTGCACTCCGCTCTGGTCAGCGTCTTAGCTGACGTCACTGGCGCTTGAGGCTGCAGGTGCTGTGCTGTGTGTTGTCTTCCTCCGCTATCTTTTCGTAGCCCGCGGTCTAGGGCCGGATAAAAGTCCGGTAATTTCATTGTGTTCGGCAGGTTCTGAGATCTCTTCCGCATGTTGTATCAGTCGGCGGAGGTCTCCGGAATCGTTGGTGCAAGATCCGCCGGCTGTGTAGATCGTTAGGCGGGCTTGTGAGAGTCTATTCCCTGAGCGTGGAGCGAAGCTCTCTTAGAATGCGACCATCTCGCTGCGTGGTCGCCACGCCCCCCCCCCCCCCCCGATATCCTTTTTGAGAACTGGTGCCCAAAACTGAACTGCATATTCCAGATGAGGTCTTACTAATGATTTGAACAGGGGCAAAATGATATCTCTCTCTCTCTCTGGAGTCCATATCTCTCTTAATACAAGAAAGGACTTTGCTCACTTTGGAAACCGCAGCTTGCCATTGCATGCTATTATTGAGCTTAGGATCTACCAAAACCCCCAGATCCTTCTCTACTATGGATTCCCCCAGTTGTACTCCCCCTAGTATGTATGATGCATGCATATTCTTAGCCCCAAGTGCATAACTTTACAACACTCCCATAAACACACTCCTAAGGCCGCGTACACACGGGCGGACTGTATGGCCTACTTAGTCCGTCTAAACACATTTCAGCGGACAGTCCGCTCGTGTGTGGGCTTCAGCAGACTTTTTCAGCGTGCAGTCTGGCGTACTAAGTATTTCGGAATTTCCGTAATACTGTCCGTCATACTTTGGTTTCAGCGGACAATCTGCTCGTGGGTAGGCTAGTTCGACAGACTAAGAATGGCGCATGTTCAGAAAGGATTTACACGGCGGAAGGTTGCATTGCTGTGTATTGGACTTCCTATTTCTAGTCCCGTCGTACGTGCTGTACACGTCATCGCGCAAGCTTTCGACGGACTGTTTGTGCATCCGTGTGTGGTCAAGTCCGTTAACAGTTGAAGCTGTTATAGTTGCAAAGCGTAGGCCAACTCAATATTGAACCCTATGGCCTAAGACTGGGATGCCATTAAAGTTCATGGAGCGTGTAAAGGCAATACTTTTGGTAACGTTGTGTATATGAGAGAGTTGAGCACTGTGCTCTGAGTGCTATTCTTTAGTGCTCAGGTTTTTATGTAATTTCTTCCTTATAAAATTGATCCAAGCCAGCCAAAAGAACCACTCAGGAGGTGTGTGCAAGAAAAGCATAAAGTGATGTGACCGAGTGCGAGTTAAAACTCAATGGTGTACTGCTGTCAAAGTGTTTTTCCAGCACCCAATACTTTTGCCAATATAGTGAATATATCTATAGCTATATATATATAAATATATATATATATATATTAGTTCAGTTGTACCTGGTTCTGAGCAATTCCATGGGTCAGCTCTCTGGGGACCAATACCGATAATATGCTTGAAAGTCTTTTTCCATAAACTTCTCTTGGCAATCTTTTTACAAAGTAGATTGCCACGTCTCTTCTAAACCCTCCCCAATTGCTTGACTTGGAACTTTAGTTACAAAAAGATCGAAGATAATCAGCACAGTGACTTCATAGAGTACTCCAGCATGGCTGCAGGTAGACATACAATTACCCGGGGTAATTTGGTGTGTGTCTTGCAGGAATGGTGCTAAGCTATTATTTACCGGTGAGAGTTTTGGTTCCATATCTGCCCTTCCTGTCCACCCTTGCATTCACAGAGGAAAAAGAAAATTTATAGCGTTACATCACACAACAAAGCTTTTCTAACATGAGAAAATTAAACCAGTGCCTGCAAGATTTTTGACTAATTAGGTTTGCAGGATAATAAGAGCTTTTTAATAAGGTAAATATCACTTACAATATTGCTAATGAAATGTGAAAGTGATTCAGTACTCACAGAGATAATAGGCAACTTGTTTTAATTGTTAACATTCTTACCGGCTTGCAATGACACGGTCATTATTTTGCAGTCACCACTTATCTGGAAATCCTGGAGGATTAATGGTTTCACTTATTCTGGCGAAAATGTTTAAGCTGTCCCTATTATCAGCGCACTTCCAAAGAATAATGCTTATTTGTCATTGCATTTAGCAGAAGAATGTATTGTCCAAAGGGCAAGAGTCCCAGTAACCCATTGAGGAGTGGATAATAGAATTTGCTGCCTTTCCGGCAAACGCAGCCAGCCACAGGTAGATTACAGTAAACTGGCTTTTGTAGCATTTTTATTTGCATGTGTACCTGGGATTAAATATTACAGCTGTAAGTAAACTTCATAAATTCTTGCCTAAATAATGCAAAAGCCTTACTATGAAAATTAGATAACATGTTGGTTATTCGCTTACCTACACTATATTATCAAAAAAGGGAAGAAGGAGCACATGCTCCGCAAACGCGTCACCCAATTCCAAGCATAATATCCGGGAAGTGACGCCACACGAGCCTCGCTGTGTGTTCCACGGGATCAGGAAGTGCCGTAGGCTTACCAGACCGTGGACCCCGAGCCTGGTTCATTCCACCTGCATTCACGGACTGTCTTGCCCCAGCCCCTGATGGGGCAGAGGATCAGCAGTGCAGTGATACTATCCATGTGCCTGTATTTATTACCTTTGTGAGTAATATTTCTCTTTTTTACTTATTAAAGTTCTACAAAGCTACACTTCGTAGGCACTTGTGTTCTCTTCCAATATTGCCAAAAGTATTGGGATGCCTGCCTTTACACGCAGAAGAAAAGAAAAAACTGGGACTTTAAATGAGGCGGTGACTTTAAATGACGCAGGCAGGTGTAAAAAGTTTAAATTTATTGGAAGTCAGTGATAAGTTACATGAGGGTAATCATGAGTACACCAAGAAAACCAATATATTTTGTTCAAAGGATAAACATACAGCAATGACAATAATCCATTAATAATACAAATCACATATTACAAGTGACCGTTAAATCAATAAAACATAGTTGGCATAAAACATGGCATATAATAGCTCTATGCATTTCGTGGATTCATCCACTCTTCAGGAGAATGCACATGGAAAACTGAATGCTGTAGTATAATAGTAACAAGAATATCTGTAAAGTCTGACCCTGTCACGGAAGGAGTTTAAGATAAAATAGAGTAATTAGAGGTAATCTTACCTAGGATAAACCCCCCAAAACCACTCTCAAAAGTACTTACCATATTTATCAGCATATAACACGCACTTTTTTCCCCCTAAAATCAAGGGGAAATCGGGGGTGCGTGTTATACGCCGACCCCCCGCTGTTTCTATCCCCTTCAGCCGCTCTCTGCGGCTTCTGGGTATTTTCGGCTATCTTCAGCCGTTCTCGGCTATTTTTGGCCGTTCTCAGCCGAGTGTGGCCGAAAATAGCCAAAAACGTCCGAAAATAGGCGAGAACGGCCAAAAAATAGCCGAGAACGGCTGATTGCAGTCGAAAATACCCGAAGGCCGCCGACAACGGCTGAGAACTACCGAGCACCACTGAGATACACAGGACATCCGCTCTGTATCTCGGCGGCGCCATTTTTAAACGGCAAACACACTAACGAGGCTGCAAATGACTGGCAAGGCTGCAATAGAAGGCTACAAATGACTGACAAGGCTGCAATGCAAGGCGGTAATTGACACTGACAAGGCTGCATTGATGGGAATTTAAATGTAAGTTTTTTTCCTTAAACTTCCCTCCTAAAGGTTTTTTTTCTTTTAAATTCCCTCCTAAACTTGGGGTGCGTGTTATACGCCGGCACGTGTTATACGCCGAAAAATACGGTATATTGTGTGTGTCTATGCAGTAGCAAATTGTCAACAAGGATCAGAAAACCCCTAGGGGTATCACTGGTGGGAGCTGAGGTGGTAATGAGAGACCGGGACTCAACAAAGATGGTTTCCAAGGAGAAAAATTCCGAAAGATAATGGTAAAAAATGACCATGAGTGCTGAGAACAAAAGTGAGATTGTAAAATAGATTGGAAACTCATATTATGTGGTACAATGGGTCATATGTCCTAAACTTGGTAAAGGATAGGATAATGAGATGCTAATGAGTGTATGGATAAAGTTAGGTTAGTGAGAGTAGAAGGTAAAGATGATGAAGAGGTGAACTACATAGAAAGTTAAGAAACCATGTCAAACAAGGAAAATAGGTAGAATAGAAGAAAAGTGCAGCATAGAACGTGGGTGAAAAAATTAGATCAAATTTACCTAATAAACACTTCAAATTCTAAGTGATCCACAAAGTTTGCAGGTAGAAACCTGGAACCACCATGTGAGTCAAACTGCCCCAGAATGGCTTATAAGGGCTGGTCTGCCACACCCACCAACATCACATAGGCGTGCACTATGGAGAATAGGCAACAGTTGTACTGCGGCTTTGGGGTTGGTTCCCATGAATCACCGTCATTGTACGTCAGCTCGTACACAGTGATGGGTGGGCATGTGGCCACTGGCCAGCCGGGGTGGGGAGCCAGTCAGTGGGTGTGGCAGACTTGATGGCTGCCAGCCATCCGCAATCGTTGCCTGCGGTGACAGAATGGGGGTCTGCCTGTGTAAACAAGGCAAATCTCCATTCTGAAAGGGGAGATCACATAGATTGTGCGGGAGACTTCTTTCCTTATTATAGGCTTACCTGTAGGTAAAAGTAAAAAAATGTACTATACTACCGCTTTAACCCCTTGATCGCCCCTAGGGCCAGTGTCATTAGTGCAATAACAGTGCATATTTGTTAGCACTAATAACTGTAATAGTGTCACTGGTTCCCAAAAGAGTGTCAAAAATGTCAGTTAGCTGTCCAATCTGTCCGCCGCAATGTCGCAGTCCCGCTAAAAAATCACTGATCGCCTAAAATAATCCAAAACTGCAATAAAAGTCCGGTATAAAAAAGAGAAACAAACTCCAGGTGACAGTTCATAGAGAAAAAAGTGCATGTGCAGAGCAATCGAACAAAATCCACTTCATCCAATTGATATCACCATCCATGGTGCGCCACTCATTCGCCCCAGCCTCCCACCTCATAAAAAGACCCCTACAGGTCAAAACAAGCCTGGGTATGCAATGGATATACACTGGATCCTCAGCATTATTTTTTACATTTTGCATTTTATCCCCCAAAAATATATAAAAAAACTATTTTTTTCCTCAGTTTAGACCGATACGTATTCTTCTACATATGTTTCGTAAAAAAATAAAAAATAAATGCAATAAGCGTTTATTGATTGGTTTGCGCAAAAGTTATAGCATTTACAAAATAGGGGATAGTTTTATGGCATTTTTATTTATATTTTTTTTTTACTAGTAATGGCGGCGATCAGCAATTTTTATTGTGACTGCGACATTATGGCGGACACATTGGACATTTTTGACACATTTTTGGGACCATTGTCATTTATACAGCAATCAGTGTAAATGATTTCTGTGTAAATGACATTGGCAGTGAAGGCGTTAACCACTAGGGGGCAGTGTAGGGGTTAAGTGTGTCCTGGGGAGTGTTTCTAACGGGGGGCGTGGCTACGTGTGACGCGTCACTGATCTCTGCTCCCGGTCACAGGGAGCAGAGATCAGTGACACTGTCACTAGGCAGAACGAGGAGATGCTTGTTTACATTAGCATCTTCCCGTTCTTTCTCCCTGTGAGAGGATCGCGGGGATATCCACTGGCTTCCGCTCAGCCAAAGAATTAAATTCAAAATACTAACAACTACATACAAAGTCACCCACAACTCTTCCCCCAGCTACATCACTAGCTTGGTCTCTAAATACCAACCTACTCGTTCTCTTCGTTCCTCTCAAGACCTCCTGCTCTCTAGCTCCCTCATCACCTCCTCCCATACTCGCCTCCAGGACTTTTCCAAAGCCTCTCCAATCCTATGGAATGCCCTACCCCAATCTGTCCGCCTATCTCCTACTTTATTAGCTTTTAGGCGATCCCTGAAAACCCTTCTCTTCAGAGAAGCCTACCCCACCCACACCTAACAACTGTATTTTCATTTTCTCCATCAGATCATCCCCCACAGTTATTACCTTTTGTTTCAACTTGACCCTCCCTTCTAGATTGTAAGCTCTAATGAGCAGGGCCCTCTGATCCCTCCTGTATTGATTTGTATTGTAAGTGTACTGTCTGCCCTCATATTGTAAAGCGCTGCGCAAACTGTTAGCGCGATATAAATCCTGAATAATAATAATAATAATAATATCCCCGCAGACATCGAGTCTGCGGGACCCGCGACCCAACTCACGGAGCTTGCTGCAGGCGCATCTTAAAGGGCAACATACAGGTACGTAATTTTGCCTGTACGAGCCCTTCTGCCGACGCATATCGGCGTGAGGCGGTCGGCAAGCGGTTAAAGCAACGCAGTGCCATATCTCAAAAAAGGTCCTGGTCATTAGGTGGGGGGAGGGGAATCTTCCGGTCCTTAAGTAGTTAATGCATAGAGTTCACTAAGGTAAAAAACCTTCTGCGTTTAGAACCATTAACATTTATCGGTCCACACATATATCAAGTCTCCTTACTCACATGGATAAGCGGAGACGTTGGGTGAAGGAAAGCAGCTATGGGGGGGGGGGCGGCAATAAAGTGAACTTGTTTTTTTGTAGTGCATGAGCAAAGCACGGGTTCACTTCAAAGACGATCCATAGGTTGATAAACAAACCTGATCTAAATGAGAAACAAAATCAGAAAGAATATTTGACATAACTAGTTTACTGTCTGCCACTGCATATAATTTCTATAACCTTTCATCTGCTGTGCTACTTTGAAGATGCTGGTCAATTAAGGCTTACCGCATAACCTCAAAGAGAAAGAGACTTCAGTAATGATCTTATTGACTGGCTAAACAGACAATTGGTCTGCCTTTAAAGCACAAAAGCAAAAAGTCAAAGCGAACGTGGTTGTCTGCATTTAAATATACACTATTAGTAGAGGAGCAAAATGATGTCTACCTGTTTCAGAATGCATGGTCTTCCAACCAAGTTTTGGGATTCATTGGAAACTCTTGTTTTCTTAACAATTAATGCCAAACTGTCTGCTTAAAAATGGTATAGATCCTAAAGCCCCATACACACTATCAGATTTTTTCCAGATTTTTTCCTTCAGATTTACCAAAACCATATAATATGAGGTCAAACCTTAGGAGTTTCAATGTGTATGCCATCAGGCAGGCCCTTCTACTACATGGTTTTTGGTAAATCTGAAGACAAAAATCAGCAGAAAATCTGATAGCGTGTATGGGACTTTACACTAGGGCTGTTACTGATTAAAATTTTCGTGTTTGATTAATCTTTTTTTTTAAATCGATTAATCGACTAAGTTCGATTAATTATAATGCACATACAGATGCAACTACTTTTAGCTGATCTCCTTGCATTGCAACTCTGCATTAGTCAGTGGTAAATGTGGTATACACTATATACAATCACCCGACACTAGTTCGTTTCCACAATCCATGACTTAGCTTCACAGTTCACACAAATATGTTTTAAATTCAAACTGTAGCACTGACGTAAGTCATTATTTTTATTTTTTCCCACGGTAGCGTGACAATCCCTCCACCTCTGGTCTAACTAATCTCTCTCACCTTATGGCATGAACCCCTGTGCAAACAGGTGGTCATGCAGGCGGGTATCAAAAGGGTTAACACGGACCATGAACTTCAATCACGTCTCCTTAGATCTCAGCAAGGATGCCAGGTCATGGGTAGAAAGAAAACATCTAAGTGCTCACCGCTTAAGTATAAGATAACATTTTTGTGTTCAAACACAAACTACTCACATAAAGATGATAAAAACACAGCATGTAAAGCCGACAATCGTGTTAGTTCGAAAGGGCAGGAGTGGGTGACGTCATACGTAGCTCCTCCCCCGTACGTGTTACATTTAATCGGAACTTCAACGTCATTGGACTCCTCCCCTTCCCTTCGTTAGCAGACAGAGGCACTTGGGGAAGGGGGGAGGAGTCCAGTGACGTTGATGTCTGTGACGTCACCGGATCTCCAACGGAACGCCCTGAAGACCCGGAAGCCGTTGGAGAGGTGAGTACCGATCAAAAGATCATCTCTTGAAGTTTCCTGAATGCAGACAATAGACCAAATCTGAAATAGATTAACAGCACTAAATGTTTCTAAAACATTTTAAAGTACAGAACAACCATTATCGTCCACCTCATAGGGCCGCAGGCCACAACCCCCCCCCCCCCCAACCACCAAAACCCCCAACACCCTAAATAAAAGACCAATACATAGATAATGGCATGAAAAGTGGTTCGGTGCGCTCCCAGCACAGAGATTGGGATCTCACCATGAGCCCCAGGCCCGCGCTAACGATCAGGACCCAGAACTCGAGATTCCGGGTCACCTGTCGATGTGATACCCTCTGATTGGCTATCATAGTGATCAGTCACTGTGAAGCTCGCCCCCGTGTTTTGTTTTTCTATGAATGGAGGAGAGACATACTGTACATTGTATTACTCTCTGTCCTTGCATAGAAAAAAAAAATGTGTGTGAAAAAATAAAATAATAATAATAAAAAATAAAAAAAAAAACAAAAAAATAGAGATTCCTAGATCAAGGTTTGATATAGGTCTATGCCAGGTTTAGTGTTTCTGTCAAGGTCAGGGTCAAAAGTCAAGGTCAGGGTCAAAGGTTGAGGTCAGTATTTTTTGGAAGGGGGAAACATATTTTTTTTTTTTAATTAGTATCGGTGTCAGTGTGCTTTAGGTAGTATAAAAAAAGCGAAAGGCGCACTATTGATTTTGGACTGTACTACGTGTATACACAACAACTAACATACATATATGTGGTATTGCTGCAATCATCAGGAGCAGGAGGATTTATTTTGGGTTGTTCTAGAAATATACAGCTATATTTTAAAAAAAAATGTCTTTTTTTTTTTTTTCATTATTTTGGGCCAGTTTTCCTTTGATAATAAAAAGAAAAAACAAGGAGCTATCCATTACCATTTACCACTAAATGAAAGCCCAATTTGTCCTGAAAAAAAACATGGTATAATCCACCTGGATGCACAAAGTAGTTGTGATGATATGTGCGGTTTTACTAACACATGTCAAAGTTGCAAAATTGGGCTTAGGCATTTCGATTTGCTTTATCCTTAGGCACGAAGGTGTTAATATCCATATTGCCCCCTTAACCACCAATTTTCAGCTTTCGGTGCTCTCACAATTTGAATGACAATTACTCAGTCATGCAACACTGTACCCAAATGAATTTTTTGTCCTTTTTTTCCCACAAATAGAGCTTTCTTTTGGTGGTATTTGATCACCTCTGGGGTTTTTATTTTTTGCGCTATAAATGAAAAAAGACCGAAAATTTTGAAAAAAAACGCATATTTCTTTGTTTCTGTGACAGAATTATGCAAATTATTAATTTTTCTTCATAAATTTTGGCCACAATTTATACGGCTACATGTCTTTGGTAAAAATAACCCAAATTAGTGGATATTATTTGGTCTTTGTGAAAGTTAGAGCGTCTACAAGCTGTGGTGCGAATCGCACAAAATTGATCACACCTGATGTACTGGTGGCCTATCTCGCTTCTTGTGACCCGAACAAGTCAGGAAAGTACAAATACCCCCCAAATGACCCCTTTTTGGAAAGTAGACATTCCAAGGTATTTAGTAAGAGGCATAGTGAGCTTTTTGATGTTGTCATTTTTTTCCCACAATTCTTTGCAAAATTAAGATTTTTCATTTTTTTTTTTCTCCACAAAATTGTCATTGTAATAGGTTATTTCTCTCACGTGGCATGTGTATACCACAAATGACACCCCCCAAAAAATTCTGCTACTCCTCCTGAGTATTACAATACCACATGTGTGGGACTTTTTCACAGCCTGGCCACATAGAGAGGCCCAACATGCAGGTAGCGCCATCATGTGTTCTAGGAACATAAATTACACATCTAACTTGTTGACTATTTATTACACTTTTGAAGCACCAGGACAATGACACGTGACACTGATGACAGATGGCACTGATACGTGGCAATGATGACACTTATACGTGGCACTGATGACAGGTGGCACTGATGACAGATGGCACTATTATGTGGCACTGATGACAGATGGCACTAATATGTGGCACTGATGACGCGTGGCACTTATACGTGGCACTGATGACACGTGGCACTAATACGTGGCACTGAAGACACGTGACACTAATATGTGCCACCGATGACAGCTGGCACTAATACGTGACACTAATATGTGCCACCGATGACAGATGGCACTAATACATGACACCGATGACGCGTGACACTGATGACAGATGGCACTGATAAGTGGCATTGATGACACGCGACACTGACAACAGATGGCACGTGACACTGACAGGTGGCACTGATGACAAATGGCACTGATACGTGGCACTGATGACAGATGGCACTATGTGGCACTGATGACACGTGGCACTGACTACACGTGGCACTGACGACACGTGGCACTGGGGGCAGGTGGCACTGGGGGCAGGGAGCACTGGGGGCAGGTGGCACTGGGGTGGATGGCACTGGGGGCAGGTAGCACTGGGGTGGATGGCACTGGGGGCAGGTAGCACTGGGGTGGATGGCACTGGGGTGGATGGCACTGGGGCAGATGGCACTGGGGCAGATGGCACTGCTGGGGGCGGATGGCACTGCTGGAGGTGGATGGCACTGCTGGGGGCGGATGGCACTGCTAGGGGAGGATGGCACTTTATTTTTTTTTTTTACTTTTTTTTTTTTCACAGGCAGAACGGCTGCCGCTGCAGCCGTTCATCTCTCCCCTCTTGCACTGTCTGTGCGAGGAAGGAGAGCGGCGCTGAGAGATGATCTCATATGTTTACATATGAGATCATCTCCCATTGGACACGCCGATCACGCTGTAAACGGCCGCTGTGATTGGCCGTTTACAGCGATCTGTGTTTGCCTGTCCCCGGGGGACACGGCGAACACAGAACTTCCGCGATGCGCGCCCGCGGCGGCGCGCATTGCGGAAGTAAACATCAGGCCGTCCAGGGACAACCGCCCGGACGAACGCGCCTGCTCTACGGCCGTCATTCGGCTATAGGGCGGGCGCGAGGAGGTTAAAGAATACATTAGCTTTGATTACAAGTATTGCACATCTCACTTCTGGTCCGCTCCTACATGATGACGTAGTCCGGCCATGCCACAACGCATTTGGTCACACCACTGCGACACACTTTTCAAGTGGAAGATCAAATGTTTGCTTTAAGCCAACTATTTATATTATGACAAACAAAAAATGTCTATGAACTTAAAGAGTAAGTAAACCCTGATGGGTTTACTTACTCTTTGATTCCCTGCAAAGGTAAAGCATAATGGACTACTATGCATCGCATAGTCCATTATATGTCACTTACCTGACACAGGAGCCAGCGAAGTCACCGCTGTCCCCTGTAGTTCCGAGCGTCCATCTTCTTGGTGGGTCTCTGTGGGTCTTGCTGCTCCGGCGCTGTGATTCGCCGGAGCAGCGATGATGTCACTCCCGCGCATGCGCATGGGAGCCGACACTCGCGGCATATCGCCGCGCTCTGTGGCTTACCCAGTGCGCCTGCGCTCCGCTGTCTACGGCACATGCGCCGTAGACAGTGGTGGCTGTCTTCAGGTAAATATCTTCTAAACCGTATAGGTTTAGGAGATATTTCTTGGACCTACAGGTAAGCCTTAATCTAGGCTTACCTGTAGGTCAAAGTGGTTTGTAAGGGTTTATAACCACTTTAATAAACATTTATGAACAGTAATTTATTCCAAATGATTCACTAATGCCCCGTACACACATACGGAAATTCCACCAGCAAAAGTCCGATGAGAGCTTTTGGTCCGAAAATGTGACCGTGTGTATGCTCCATCGGACTTTTGCTGGCGGAATTCCAGCCAGCAAAAGATTGAGAGCAGGTTCTCAATTTTTCAGTCGGAAAAAGTTCAGATCGGAAATTCGAATCGTTTATACCAATTGTATACAAATTCATACGCATGCTCGGAAACAATTCGACTCATGCTCGGAAGCATTGAACTTAATTTTCACGGCTCGTTGTACTGTTGTACGTCACCGCATTCTTGATGGTCAAAAGTTCAGCGAACTTTTGTCTGACCGTTTGTATGCAAGCCAAGCTTGAGCGGAATTGGATGGTTTTTCCATCCAATTCCACTCTTGTGTACGGGGAATAAAATAATATACTGAAACAAAGGAACATAGAGCACTGGAATTAGGAATGAACAAAAGATAAGGTTGCTTCCCCACCTTCGTCTTTATTTACAATATTGAGAAGGTTTATTTTCCTCTAATTTTTCACCAAAATTGCTCTTTTATTCTATGCATCTGTAGATCTGGTCTTCTCCTTTTAATGTCGTCTCGTAGTAGACCTCTGTTGGCTAATCAATGGATGCTTCAGAATTAGTAGTGCAGGAATTAATGACAAAAGAAAGGAAGAAGATTTGAAAAGGATATAGTAGTCAAGTGTAAGCCCTTGTACACACGGTCGGACATTCTGACAACCAAATCCGTCGGATTTTGTCCAAAGGATTTTGTCCGAAACTGTTGCATACACACAGTCGGACAAAGTTGTCAGAAGATCCGATCGTACTTAACGTGATGACGTTATTTTGTTAGGACGGAACTACGTTCAGGCTAGTAGCCAATAGCTTTGGTGTAGGAATTTGATCTGAGCATGCGTGGCACTTTGTCCGATCGGAATTCTCTACACATGATCGGACAAAGTCCGATCGGATCATGTTGTCGGAAAATTTTATAGCCAAGTTGGAAAACTTGGTCCGTCGGATACTCCGACGGAAACAGTCCGATAGAGCCCACACACGGTCGGATTAGCCGACAACACGGTCCTATCAGACATTGTCCATCGGAATATCCGACCGTGTGTACAAGGGCTTAGAGGTTTTAAAACCTCTTAGCCAAACAGACATGAGGGACATTTTAAGATGTGATCTAGAAATGTGTCCTGAGTGGAAAAACAGAGCTGTAATATAGCAATAATCGACCACATATTTTCCAAACCAAAATCAGAACCAAAATAGAAATGAAGAAAGGGGTTTCAATATTAAATTCCACTCAGTCAAATAGTACACCTATTTTATATATACCATAGTTCAATAATGGTTGACATCCTAGTTGAGGATACTCCTAGTCAACCCCAGCATCAGGGATCCTGAATAGCCACCCGATTAGACATGTGCGCCGTGAATAAATTTGTTTTGTTCTGTTCCATTCCGTTCTGTATTAGCTGTTAATTTGTATTTCATAATTTGTGTCGGAAATTCAATTTGGATTCGTACGAAATACGTTAACTTTTCGTAACAATTGCGAACATTTGTTATGATGAATTTATCATTATGAGGGGCTCCCACCACCCCTGTGCTGTGCTGACTTCCTGGGTTTTTAAGTTCATCATAACAAATAATCGTAATTAACTAACATTCTTATTTTGTTCGATTCTAAATCTCCCGTCGACTACCAGTACCAATCTCCCACTCCCATATTAAAAAAGGTAATTTTCCCAACCCTCACTCAGCAGCAGAAGAAAACCTCTGATTGGTCAACAAAACACCAGTCACGTTTCCGTTGTAATGGAATTTGGATCCAAAATTTGTTTTTTTTTTTGGATGCACTCTCAAAAATCTGGAAGGAGGGGGCAAAGCCCACCCAAGCACCCCCTAGATCGGGGGATTCTGCAGCGCCATGTGACGACAACCAAGAGCTCCTCCAGATGTCACACTCTCCATTTCTGCTGCCACAATGTACGGTATGTGAATCATGCAATTGATTCCAGTCTTTAAAATCTTTGAGGATCAGCAATAGGAAACAGTTTTGTATTCATACGCTGTAAGTTTTCTTTCCTCCATCCTCCGGTAGTGGATAGCAATGCTGTATAATGGACACTTAGCTTGAAGTGGACAACTGTTAAATTACTTGTGGCAGATACAAGTTCTGCTGATTGAGGGCAGGAAATAGCTCACACTGGGTCCTCGCGTTGTATTATAACAAACTCATCTCCTATCTGTAAGGGGCATCGAAAAGATTGGCAGTCATTAGATTGTGAGTAGCATAAAGATGTATACAGTGTCATAGTGTGAAGAGAGCTGATAAAACAGAACACAAGTAAGGACACAGATTCAATGGGCATACTTAGAACATGTTCTTCTATGGTAACATGAGCTTGTCTCTCATCTGATGGAAAATATTGAAGCTACAATGAAGGAAGAGGCGCCGGTGACTGGCGGTAGCTGTATAGCCAGTTCACAAATCATCACCATGTGCAATTTCCATTTCAGTTATATATGAACCATTTGCTGACTTCCAAAATTGTATTGATCTTCTGTAAGGTCTTTCCTTAAATTACATAACTGAGAATCCCGATGAGGGAAAACTTGATTCATTCTTGAGTTTGCAAACAGAAAGTTTTCCACCTGAAATACACTGACACATTGATTTGCCTTTCTACTGAAGGGGATGAGCAGCCAGGAATCTAGGGTGACACATTCAATTGCATATAGTCATGACCAGGGGCAGACTGACAACTCATGGGGCCCCCTGGGCAATAGGAGATTATGGGGCCCCCAGGCAATCAGAGATTATGGGGCCACACAGTATACACAAACACACACACACAGTATACAATCACACAGTATACACAGATAATGTTTCTATTGGCTGAGAGGTAGTTGAGAGGGGAGGCAGCTATAATCTCTGGATTTTTAGACCAAAAGGATGTCGGTAAGGGACATTTCAGAGACAGATGTAAATAAAACACAGATTTTTACATACTGTTCCTGGTTTTACTGAGGCTGGCAACCCTGATGGGGCCCCCTAGTGGCCCGGGGCCCTCGGGCAGTGCCCGAGTGGCCGAATGGCCAGTCTGCCCCTGGTCATGACCATATTTGATCAATGACATCACCCAGGTTCCACGAGGATATTTGGTCAGTGACATCATTTGATCATAGACATATTTGGTCAATGATGTCACCCAGTAACTCTGGCGCTATTTGGTGATGTCACCTTGGGATTCTTGGCTGTGATTTAATGTATCGAGGCACCATTCTTATGCAGTGGGTCATCGTGTAGGCTGTGGGGTGGGAGAAAGTCCAGGCAGGAGGCACCCAGAAGAAAGGCACAGTAAAGTATAGTGTCAAAACATTCCAGATATTGTAACAGAGTTTTTCCCACAATATGAAACAAGCAGCAACGCTCATGGCAGTATGGGGGGCATGAAGAGAAAGGGAGCGAACCACAGAGGCTGGTAGCACTAGAACATTGCGCAGGGAGCGGATGTAAGGCAAATGCAAGAAATACAAGAGAAGTTCCCCAAGGAGCTCTGGCAAAAGTCTCGACCCAGAAGTAACAGCTGATAAGTAGTGCAGTGGTAGTGCAGGAGTGAGCAGGAAATGCTAGTATGTATTAGGCTGTCATTAGATTAAAATCATTCAACAGAACCTCTCCCTACTCTAGGCACACCCTCCCTGACAAGTGGGTTCAGGTCCATAACCAGTCACATGCAGAATGCACACTAACTGCAGTGAGCCAGGGCTTCTTGTAAGCTCCGCCCTCACTAAAGATGGCCCCAGAATTCACCCGGGTGGCAGCATTAAATTGGGCAGCAGCCCACCCGATGACACGGATGGAGGCCTAAGAGAAATGGGTCTTCCTCTTGTCCTCCACACTCCCTGCAAGGTGGATGCTACAGCACCACCTGTGTAGGGCAGTCATCCTACACCTGCCGACACTCCCACCCCCCCCCCCCCCCCCTTTGACAGATGTAGTCCTCTGCATTGAGTCTCACAAAACAATAAAACATTGAAATTTAAATAGTATAAACAACTGGTTAACTGAAAAGAATACGGTGATAACAAGCAGTATGTTACAACACGTTATACAACATAACTAGAATATTTGACCACTATTTGCCCCCAGTTAGACGAAATAGGTTGGCGAGCCTCACTGGGAATTCCAGCTTTTCCTCAGGATTATTATTTACTGGAGCTTGTTCAGGATTTTCAGGTGCCTGGGGTTATCATGGGTAGGCATAACACCCTCACCTGGGCCCTCATTTGTGTCCTCACAAGAATTCACAAGTTCCTCAGGATTCTCAATTATCTCCCAGTCCTCTGCCGAGAAACGTCTCTTCCACAAACACGGAGGAATCAGTGGTATTCACTTTGAGGTGTGGCAGATACCACTCAACTGAAACCTTTTGAACAGAGGGTTTGCCCGCAGGACTAAAATCATTTGAGCCTGTTTGGGGCTTGATGGGGCAGTGCTCGCCTAATACACGAGCCTTAGAATATTTCGGTGAAGGCATTTTCTGTTGGCTTCTGGACCCTCAGAGACTACTGTAGTGCCGGGCTCCTGAAGAGCACGCACTATGTTTTGTAAATGTAGTTTTTCCTAAGACCATAGTTGGGTTTTAGGGTTAATTTCAGTAAATTATGGTTTTGGCATTAGTTTGGCTGGACTGTACTATGTTTTGCCTGGTCAGAGCTGTAGGTGTCACCTTTGGCAGGCATTGGAACACAGCCTGTTTGGACGCATTGGGTACCAATCTCTCTCTTGGAGCCAATCAGCGGGTGCGTTGTCTCGCTGTGTATTCCAGGAGAGGGTAGTTAAGGTGCTGAGATCATGTGGTTCTGGGTTTCCGGTCCAGAAGTATGTGCTGACTCCCTGGTCCTGGTCCTCCTGACCAGCCCCCAGAGGACCTCATAGCCTGGGGTGCGGATCCATCCATTTCCGAGTCTCGGGGCTGGCTAGCCAGTGGTACAGTAACTGGAAGGAGGGTTTCAATGTGGTCCGGTGCCGTCTCAGGTTTGGAGAGGTCCAGCAATTGAGAACGCAACCAGGGGAGGACTCTTCAGAAGAGGGCCACACACGAGGCTGGCTGCTCGGTAAGAGCCAGGGAGCTAAGCTGAAAGGACACCAAGTGAATCTGCATTCTTACGGTATCACCGGACCGGCTGCAAGATACTGGTACCATAAGAGAGTTCCTAATTTCATCCTTCAGTTACAACTAAGTTCTGTGAGAGACTTTCTGATCTGTTCTAAAGTTCTACAACCAAGTCTGTGGCAGAGACTTTGCTAAACTTAAATCACCTGTCGTCTGCTAAATTCACTAAGAGGGGATTTATCTGACAGGTGCAAGTTGCGAATGGCTATTCTCTGGATCACCTAGAGAGAGACATTTTAAGTGCCAGCAGTTCCAAGAGTACCTGAGCTTTCCTACCCATATCCTCTATTCCCTACTGGGAGACTGAGTTCTGTTAACGGTTTTTGCAAATAAAAATTCCTAAGGGGATTCAAGTGTCAGTCTCTACAGTTTATTGGGCCATCAACCTCGGGAAACCCCTAGATGAGCACGAGGTGGAGAAGGTAACGGTAAGCCCAAACAAAACCAGCCGCTCCTTCAGTGCTACACTACATTGTATACTGGGAGCGGTGGGCATGGCTGTTTCTCTACCCAGTATGGGGTGGTCTTCCACTGGGGTTCCAGTTTGCTCCCCTATCAAATTTTGGGTTTTTCACTAGCACCTGGTCCTGTGGTGAATATGGTTTTCAAAGGCTTTAAAAAATATGATAATGTCATACAGGTAAATCAGCACTGTTTCAAATTTATAGTCTCCTAAGAATCATACCATCAGTCTTTGAAAGGTGCTGGGGCATTAACCAGCCCGAATGGCATGCAATTGAACTCAAACAGCCCCAGCAGAGTAATAAAGGCTGTCTTTTCCCTGTTCTATTCTCACACTGGGACTTTCCAATCCATTGACCAAGTCCAAGGTGGAGAAATAATAGGCCTGACCCTGCTCCATGAGTTATTCTTCTACTCTAGGCAGGGGGTAAACATCCACACAGAACTGTAAACTACCATCCTTCTTGTGAACCAGGACCATGGGAGTGGCCCACGGACTATGGCTTTCTTTGCAACATATTGGGAATCAAGTAACTGACCTCTTAAAACAGAGGGGGGGGGGGTATGTGCCAGCACTTCTCCTGAATGGGAGGGGTACTACCCCTGTATATGGGGTGGTTGATGCCATGGCCTCAGTGCACTCATAATCTTCAGGACCTATTGCAAAAACTAGCTGGTGTTTTTCCAGCAGGTAATGAGGGAGGCATTGCAATAAGTAAGCCTGGAAGGGAATGGCCAGTTGATCCAACAATTTCTGGTACTGGTTAATGTCCAAAGGGGTCTTGACACCTTGTAACGGGGCACAGATAGCTTCTAGTTGGATGGGACCCCATGATGCAGTGTTTGGGCACCTCATAGAGATCTTCGATGATCCTATGGCTTGTCAGTTGGACAGGGGCTGTCCCCAGGTTAAGCTGAACTAGTTCCCTATCCCGATGAACTTTGGCCATTCCCCTGACATCTCAAGGTCTCTGCAGAGCTTCACTATGACTGTGGGACAATGGAGAATGAATGTAGCTGCCTTCTAACAGGGAATCAGATCACAGCAACAAAACAAAAGAAATTTAGAGTTCTGGAGGAGGCTGGGAGCAATAGAAGGTGCTTTTTTAAAGTGTTTGAAAAGGCTGTAGTTTTTATTTACCTTAATGCATTCTCTGCATTAAGGTAAAAAAAAAAAAGAAAAACTTCTATTGTCATGTCTCAACCCCCACTTATACTTACCTGAACCTGATCTTGATCCAACGCTGTGCCTGGGAGTAGCAGTGCTGTTCTTTTTCTCTCCCTCTTTACCAGACATGGAGGCAACAGTGGGAGCCATTGACTGTCAATCAAATCCAGTGAGGAGAGAGTGGGAGGTGGGGCCAAGACAAGCTGCGTGTGCCAATAAATCTACAGAGTCCAGTTTGGGTTTGAGCCCAAGCGAGTGCTACCATAGCAAATGGCTTGTTATGGGGCAGGAGGGAGGAGAAGCCAGGAGCACCAGCAGGGATCGGTAGAGTGAGAGCAATAATTCTAGCCATAGACCTCCTCTGTAACTTAAAACATGCAACCTGTAGAATTTTTTAAACGTCGCCTATGGAGATTTTTAAGGGTAAAAGTTTATCACCATTCCACGAGCGGGCGCAATTTTGAAGTGTGACATGTTGGGTATCAATTTACTCAGCATAACATTATATTTCACAATATAAAAAAAAATGGTTTAACTTTACTGTTGTCTTATTTTTTAATTCCAAAAAAGTGCGCTTGTAAGTCCACTAAACAAATACGGTGTGACAGAAAGTATGGCAACAACCGCCATTTTATTCTCTAGGGTGTTAGGGAAAAAAAATGTATAATGTTTGGGGGTTCTAAGTAATTTTCTAGCAAAAAAAAAAAATGTTTTTCAACTTGTAAATAGCACATCTCAAAATGAGGCTCCATCCTGAGCCCTTGTACACACAATCGGAGATTCCGACGGAATGTGTCCTATCGGACCATTTTGTCGGATAATCCAACTGTGTGTGGTCTCCATCGGACTGTTTCCGTCGGACAAAGTGCCACGCATGCTCAGATCAAATTCCTAGACCAAAGCTATTGGCTACTAGCCTGAACGTAGTCCCATCGTAACAAAATAACGTCATCACGTTATGTACAATCGGATTTTCCGACAACTTTGTCCGACCGTGTATATGCAACAGTTTCGGACAAAATCCAATGGATTTGGTTGTCAGAATGTCCGACCGTGTGTACAAGGGCTTAAGTGATTAAATCACCTTTAAGATTCCATTAAAGAATATATAACCCTTGCACTGTACAGAGGCCCGCAGCCAGTGTATTTTTTATATTGCCCTTAGGGGGACTTTAATGTAGAGTGATTGATCACCAGGATCTTTACCATATAAGAAAATAATCCCTTTAATTATTTCTAATTCTATGGAGAACATGTTATCTTTCCGCAAATTTGTTCTGTTTTGTTCTGTTTCTGTTAGATATAACTTACTCCAACAACTCCTCCACTTCCTTATCTCCACTATACTGATATGCAGCCACTATATTTTTTCATTTATAGCCTCTTTCCCGGAAATGTTCTTTCAAGTTATCAGTTTCTTTTTCAAATGTTACAAGATTTATACAATTCTGTCTCAAACCTAATAAATTGCCTCTGTGGCACAGCTCTTATTACATGTTTAGGATGGCAGCTCACAGCATGCAATAATCAATTTTTAGCTATTGGCTTCCTATATGCTGCAACCACTTTATCTGAAGCTTAGATCCAGAAAAGGGAACACATCTTTTCCTCTCCAATAGTTAGTGGTAAATGACATTTATTCAGATTCATATATTCCAGTAACTTGGATGTTTCCAATGTATCATTAACCACAAACAATAAATCATCCATGTTACACTGGGAAAGGCAGATGTTGGACTTATGGGGGTTACCATACCCATGCCCATTAATAGGTTGGCATAGATGGATGCAGATTTTGTACCCATAGAATAAGTGTGCTACAACAGGTACTGTACATCCACTCAAAGGAAAAAGCACATATCTTCTGAATATTTGTTTAACTTGTTTAGATCAGCCTTTCTCAAACTTTTAATCACAAAGGAACCTTTAAAATAATATTTCTGGTCTCGGGAAACCTCTGCTAAAAAGGTGGGGGTGGGGGAGGGAGGGGGGAGAATTACCCCCTTACAGATAGCTAAAAAGATCAATGGTGTCAGTGGGAACTTATCTGAGCGGTAAAAATTGCTCATTGCTCAAGGAACCCATAACAACCTCTGGAGCAGTGGCAGCCCATCGATTAACACTGAACCTCCTCTCCGTCAATCAGGTAGCCACGGGTCGGATACCTGTCACCTGATTGGCTGAAAGGACAGGTGCTGTTATTGGAAGCAAGAAGACTGGTAGTGGTTGCACTTGATGGGGCACAATGGTGGCATTTGATGAGCACTGTGGCTACATTTGATGGACACAGTGGCGGCATTTGTTGGACACAGTGGTGGCATTTGATGGGCACAGTGGCAGCATTTGATGGGCACAGTGGCTGCATTTGATGGCACATTGGTGCCATTTGATGGGCACAGTAGCCACATTTGATGGGCACAGTGGCTGCAATTGATGGGCACAGTGGCTGCAAAATTTTCTCCAATTTTCTTGATATTATTTTTTGTTTCATGTAAATATGTAGGATGTCTTACCACAAGAGCATGTAACAATTGGTCTAAAATATCTCCCAACCCTTAATTTAAAGAGGTTATACTGGCCACTATTGATATATTCTCTATCTATCTACCTACCTATCTATCTATCTATCTATCTATCTATCCATATATATATATATATATATATACAAAAAGTTAGCCACTGTCCCCACCTATAACTGGCCTTTACAGCAAGGAGCATGGAGGCCAAGGAAAAATCCAAGTAAAATTACAAGCTTTACTTCCCGACCAGCCTGCAAACAACCAAATTGACACGTCTAATATTATGCGTTAAAAACAGTAGTTTAGTCACACATTTGCAAATACATGCATAAGCTACAGGCCCTATCAAGGCACCCTGTTACCTGTAGTCTCTACCTTTAACTTTTAAGAGGCTCCACAATGGAAGCATATGTTTTCTGGAGGATAAATAGAGGGCAGATGGGCTGGAGGGAGCCCACACCTCCTTAAAGGTACAGGGGCACACTGAACACCCAGCATATAGCACTATGGCTGCAAAAGAGAACAATATATCAACAGTACAAAAAGTTAGCCACTGCCCCCACCTATAACTGGCCTTTGCAGCAAAGAGCATGGAGGGCAACATTTGTCAAAAAAAGGCCAAGGAAAAATCCAAGGAAAATTCCAAACTCTGCACACATTTGCAAATACATGCGTAAGCTATAGGCCCCGCCAAGGCACCCTGGTATCTGTAGTCCCTACCTTTAACTTGTAAGAGGCTCCACAGTGGAAGCATATGCATTCGGATGGTGCTACATAATCCCTGTATAATAATAATAACAAATATAAAATAGGTTAGTGTAATGGGCCGTACACACGATAGGATTTTCCGACAACAAATGTTGGATGTGAGCGTGTGTATGCACCATAGAGCGTTTGTTGTCGGAATTTCCGCCAACAAATGTTTGAGAGCAGGTTCTCAAATTTTCCAACAAGACTTGTTGTCGGAAATTCTGAGCGTGTGTACACAATTCCGACTCACAAAAGTCCACGCATGCTCTGAATCAAGAAGAAGAGCCGCACTGGCTATTGAACTTCATTTTTCTTGGCTCGTCGTATGCATTGTACGTAACCGCATTCTTGACTTTCAGAATTTCCAACAACATTTGTGTGACCATGTGTATGCAAGACAAGTTTGAGCCAACATCCTTCGAAAAAAAAAATCCACGGTTTTGTTGTCAGAAAATCCTACCATGTGCACATAGCCTTAGGGTAAGCAACAAGGTCAGGTTCAGAGAAGGTTTAGGTCAGGCTGTCCACAAGGTTTAGGAATGTTTGACCGTTCTTACAGAAGCACATCTGTGAGGTCAGGCACTGATGTGGACAAGAGCAAGTTTGAGGTGGAGGAACTTGATTGGCTTGCACAACATTGATCTCAACCCAATAGAACACCTTTGGGATGAATTAGAGCGGAGACTGCGAACCAGGCCTTCTTGTCCACAACAGTGCCTGACCTCACAAATACGCTTCTGGAAGAATGGTCAAACATTCCCGTAGACACACTCCTAATCATGGTGGACGGCCTTCCCAGAAGAGTTGAAGCTGTTATAGCTGCAAAGGGTGGGCCAACTCAATATTGAACCCTACGGACTAAGCCCTTGTACACACGGTCGGAGATTCCAACAACCAAATCCGCCGGAGTAATTCTGACGGATTAATTCCGGAAGAGGTCCGGAAGTGATGTTGCATACACACGGTCGGACTAAGTTGTCGGAAAATCCGACTGTACATAACGTGATGACGTTATTTCGTTACGACGGGACTACGTTCAGGCTAGTAGCCGATAGCTTTGGTCTAGGAATTTGATCTGAGCATGCGTGGCACTTTGTCCGTCGGAGTAGGCTACACATGATCGGAGTATGTCCGATCGGAGCATTCTGTCGTAAAATTTTACTGGCAAGTTGGAAAACTTGGTCCGTCGGATATTCCGATGCAGACCACACACAGTCGGAATATCCGACAAAACGGTCCGATAGGAAACATTCCGTCTGAATCTCCGACCGTGTGTACAAGGGCTAAGACTGGCATTAAAGTTCATGTGCGTGTAAAGGCAGGCATCCCAATACTTTTGGTACTATGGTGTATGCGTGAGGTCGGCAGGAAGGGGTTAAACTAAAAAGCCTTCTGCCTTTTGAACCACTTTAAATATAATAGACACCATATGTAGCATCTATTTTTGTGTAATACGGTAGGTCAATACACTCTTTTGCTCTGGGATAGAAGAAAGCTCCTACTGGATGCTATCTATGGACATTCACAAGGCTTCTCCTTCCGATGTCCTTTACATTCAGCTTATTAGGTCTAAGTAACCTAATTGTAGTATTTTCTTCCATTAAACCAACGGCAAAGCTCTGCGTTTTCTTGGCATTCCCACTCATTTAGCACCACTGACGATTAACTGACACTAATACAACATTTATGGCTATTTGTTGATTGTTGCTAGCATATAATAACACACGCTACTTGACACATTGACTGCGTGACACTTTCGAGTTATTTCAGAAGTAGCACATAATTTTATCATTTGATCTACAACGCACATTTTGATACAGCGTACAAGAGGTGACAATGCACCACTGAGCCTTTTAATTTATTAAATACCAAGTATACATAGATAGTGAAAAAGCAGGCCTTCACATGACATTTCATGGAAGTGGTTGTCTGCATATTCAACTGAAAACCGTAATTGAGAAAATATCTCTCCCTCTGACAAGTGTGAACCGTGACTTCAACTGTCTGAGAAAAAAACCGATCTGAATACAGACAGGATTATTACTTTTCATGATAATTATTGGAATAACAAGTGACTATTAATATTTACTCCTTCAGGTGTTGCAAAAGAATAGCCAAAGATAGTTGCTGTGCAAGGGCAAAAAATATTTTGCAAATATTCATATTTCCATTGTGTATTACAACAAGCAGCGGGTACACAGTCATGGCCAAAAATATCGTCACCCCTGCATTTCTGTCAACGCACCACTTCGCCCAAAAAGTTGACATGTTTAGGCATTCTCATGATTATTTCTTTTGTCTGTATTGGTATGACACAAAAAAGTGGAGAAACAAAAAGCCAAATCTTGACATATTCAATGCAGAACTCAATATTAAACTTTACGGACTAAAGCCATGTACACGCAATCAGATTTTCCGACAGGAAATGTGTGATGTCAGGCTGTTGGCAGAAAATCCGACCATGTGTACGCTCCATCGGACAATTGTCGGATTTTCTGCGGACAAATGTTGGATGGCAGACGGCCTGTTGTCAGATTTTCCGAGCGTGTGTACACAAGTCCATCGGACAAAAGTCCAAAGTACAAACAAGCATGCTCGGAAGCAAGGATGAGCCGGAAGTGGTCAGTCTTGTAAATGAGCGTTTGTAATGGAGAATTAACATTCGCGACGTGGCAAATTTTGAAATGCAGCGCACAGTTCTCTTCTTTAATGGGATAATAATGAAGCTGCTTTGCTGGTGATACTGATGGAGTTATTGCAAACACATTTTCAAAAGCTTTTTTTTCTAGTGATATCAAGAATAATATTAATATGATATATTTATTTATTTTATTTTTTTGAGGGGAAAGTTACCACAACACCATTATCCCGTAGTTTTTAAAATCAAATACAACTATGTTGGTGTCCCTTGTCAGTTTTACATTGTATTTTTTTGTGTTTGTTATTAAAAAATAAATAAATAAATTAACCTTTACAAACACTTTAAGGCCCCTTTCACACATGCGGACAGTATGTCCGTATTTCATCCATCCGTTTGTGGATGAAATACGGACATACATGCATCTTTATGTCCGCTTCCGCAATTGTCCGATTCTGCAGACGGAGGAAAATCCTATTTTTCTGTCTGCAGAGCGGATCGGATGAACACGGACAGACGGTCTGTACTCATCCGATCCCCCATAGAGGAGAGCGGGGAGCTGACAGGGCGGTCCCTACACAGTGTGCAGAGACCGCCCTGTCGGCTGCCGGCTCAGCTGGGACAACTGAGCGATCATCACGGGGCGGATCATTACTGACCTAAGGACTTCCCTGAACTGAAATGACCTTGTATCTAGTTTATTATGTGTAGTAATGTAACTGCCTACTCCCAAACTGTCATTTGAAGTAAAACACATAGCCAAGTATTAGGCCCCTTTCACACTGGGGCCGGAGCGGCGTCGGCGGTAAAGCGGTGCTATTTTTAGCGCTGCTTTACCGTCATTTTAAAACCGCCCACAAAGGGTTAAAGCCGTCCACAAAGCGCCGCTGCGGCGGCACTTTGCCGGCGGTATAGCCGTGCTGCCCCATTGATTTCAATGGGTAGGAGCGGTTTAGGAGCGGTGAATACAACGCTCCTTAACCGCTCCAAAGATGCGGCTAGCAGGACTATTTTCACCGTCCTGCCAGCTCACCGCTCAATGTGAAAGCCCTCCGGGAAAAGGGGCCGTTTTTTTTCAGGCGCTAAACATGCGCCTGAAAAATGCCCCAGTGTGAAAGGGGCCTTATTCTCCACATTTTTTTTTATTGTGCATTAAAAAAAGAAAACAAATACAATTAGACATGCTATCTGCCAATAGAACTTAACCAAAAAGTGCATTCTATGCATCCAAAAATATAGAAAATATACCAAATCAAATCATTATTCAACCAAAAAATAAAATAAAAGCCT
Source organism: Lithobates pipiens (assembly GCF_037356315.1). Lineage (NCBI taxonomy): Eukaryota > Metazoa > Chordata > Amphibia > Anura > Ranidae > Lithobates > Lithobates pipiens. The sequence continues at coordinate 6,119,646 of NW_027507892.1, read as the reverse complement.
TATGCATGTGTCCTGCTTCTTAATATAGGGGTCAACAATGCCAAGAGTTGGTGAAAGCAGGGGTCCGTTTTCTAGAGATAATTCCGGAAAACATCCGGATTATTCTCCTGTAGCTCCCGCAGCAAAGGCATATGACGTAATTGGTCATAATTAATAAAGCAACCAATTTTTGGTCCAATAACTCCTCCTCCTCCTGTTCCTGGACTGGACTTGGATCAAAGCAAAAACTCCAAAGCCAATAGTAAATAACACTTTATCTCCTCTGATTCAACAACATTGCAGGTTGACGAACGGCTGTTCAGAAACGAACTGAAAAGCGCAAACTGAAAAGCGTGAATCAACACTCACCAAACTTCTACTATCACGAAATTAGTAGAAGGAGCCCAAAGGGTGGCGCTAAAGAGCTGAAAAACCACATAGTACGTCACTTTGTTTGTGTTTGTCGGCCGACAATTCCTTGCCATTTGTATGCAAGACAAAATCCAGGCACACGCCTTCAGATCAAAAGTCTGAGGTTTTGTCTGCGAAAAATCCGATAGCATGTACAAGGCTTTAGACTGGGATGCCATTATCTAGTTGCCGACCGCCGGCCGTCAAATGACGGCCAGGCGGCGCACCTATTGTGGCGGGAGGCCGTCATATGACGGCCTCCCGTTTAAACAGGGAATGCGCGCGATCGTGCGCGCATCCCTGTTTCTTCGGTGGCGGCGTGTCACGGAGACACCGCTTGCCACCGAAGGGGGTGAACAGCCATTCGTTATGGCTGTTTACCACGTGATCGGCCGTGATGAAGTCACGGCCGATCACAGATGGTCACACCCCGAACGTGCATGGCGCATGCGCGCGATCGCGAGCGCGCGATCGCGAGCGCGCTGCGCGTGCACGTCGGTGGCGGCGTGTTCCCCGGGAACACTGCTCGTCACCGACGCTGGTAAACAGCCATTGGCCGGCTGTTTACCCACGTGATCGGCTGTGATCCTTTCACAGCCGATCACTCAAATGTAAACAAACCGCAGTAACGTGATGTTACCGGGTTCTCCTCCTCACACACCGATCGTGTGTGAGGAGGAGATTGCGGTAACATCTCGTTACCGCATACAGTGTACACCAAACATACTGATTGCCCCCCCCCCCAATAAAGAGGACCTGTCACCATCCCTTATGGTACCTGTCAATCACAGTCATCAGAGTATTTGAGTACCTGTCACAGCCCATCAGAGTACCCAAATACCTGTCCCGGCCCACCAGAGTACCCGAGTACCTGTCCCGGCCCATCAGAGTACCCGAGTACCTGTCCCGGCCCATCAGAGTACCTGTTCCGGCCCATCAGAGTACCCGAGTACCTGTCCCGGCCCATCTGAGTACCCGAGTACCTGTCCCGGCCCATCTGAGTACCTGAGTACCTGTCCCGGCCCATCAGAGTACCCAAGTACCTGTCACGGCACATCAGAGTACCCGAGTATCTGTCACGGCACATCAGAGTACCTGAGTACCTGTCACTGCACATCAGAGTACCCGAGTACCTGTCACGGCACATCAGAGTACCCGAGTACCTGTCACGGCACATCAGGGTACCCGAGTACCTGTCACGGCACATCAGGGTACCCGAGTACCTGTCACGGCACATCAGGGTACCCGAGTACCTGTCACGCACATCAGGGTATCCGAGTACCTGTCACGGCACATCAGGGTACCCGAGTACCTGTCACGGCACATCAGGGTACTCGAGTACCTGTCACGGCCCATCAGGGTACCCGAGTACCTGTCACAGTCCATTAGAGTACCCGAGTACCTGTCACAGTCCATTAGAGTACCGAGTACCTGTCACAGTCCATCAGGGTACCCGAGTACCTGTCACAGCCCATCTGAGTACCCGAGTACCTGTCACAGTCCATCAGGGTACCCGAGTACCTGTCACAGTCCATTAGAGTACCGAGTACCTGTCACAGTCCATCAGGGTACTCGAGTACCTGTCACAGTCCATTAGAGTACAGAGTACCTGTCACAGTCCATTAGAGTACCGAGTACCTGTCACAGTCCATTAGAGTACCGAGTACCTGTCACAGTCCATCAGGGTACCCGAGTACCTGTCACAGCCCATCTGAGTACCCGAGTACCTGTTCCAGTCCATCTGTGTACCAGAGTACCTGTCACAGTTCATCTGAGTACCCGAGTACCTGTCACAGTCCATCTGAGTACCCGAGTACCTGTCACAGTTCATCTGAGTACCCGAGTACCTGTCACAGTTCATCTGAGTACCCGAGTACCTGTCACAGTCCATATGAGTACCTGTCACCACCCTTCAGAGTACCCAAATACCAGTCACCAAACCATCAGAGTACTTGTCACCAGGCCATCAGAGTACCTGAGTACTTGTCACCAGGCCATCAGAGTACCTGAGTACTTGTCACCAGGCCATCAGAGTACCCGAGTACCTGTCACAGTCCATCTGAGTACCCGAGTACCTGTCACAGTTCATCTGAGTACCCGAGTACCTGTCACAGTCCATATGAGTACCTGTCACCGCCCTTCAGAGTACCCAAATACCAGTCACCAAACCATCAGAGTACTTGTCACCAGGCCATCAGAGTACCTGAGTACTTGTCACCAGGCCATCAGAGTACCTGAGTACTTGTCACCAGGCCATCAGAGTACCTGAGTACTTGTCACCAGGCCATCAGAGTACCCGAGTACTTGTCACCAGGCCATCAGAGTACCCGAGTACCTGTCACCAGGCCATCAGAGTACCCGAGTACCTGTCACCAGGCCATCAGAATACCCGAGTACCTATTTGCAGCCCATGTCTCATAGAATATACGTTGGGGTGTTTGCTTTCCAAAATGGGGTCATTTTCTGGGTAATTGCACTGTCCTGGTGGTCCAGGACCTTCAAAAGTGTGATGGGTAGGAATGAAATAAGATGTGTCATTTATGCTCCTAGAACGCCTGAACGTACTACTTCAATGTTCGGCCTCTCTATGTGGCCAGGCTGTGTAAAAGTCACACACATGTGGTATTGCCATACTCGGGAGGAGTAGCAGAATGTATTTTGGGGTGTAATTTTTGCTATATACATGCTATGTGTTAGAAATATCTTATAAATTGACAATTTTGTGTAAAAAAAAATGTGTTTTAATTTTTTTCCACATATTCCAAAAACTTCTGGAAAATAAATAACCATTCAAAAGACTCATTATGCCTCACAGATTATACGTTGGGGTGTTTGCTTTCCAAAATTGGGTCATTTTATGGGAAATTCCATTGTCCTGGTACTCCAGGGCCTTCAAAAGTGTAATAGGTGGTTGAGAAACGAGATGCGTAATTTTTGCTCGTAGAACGTCTGAAGGTACTACATCAATGTTGGGCCTCTGTATGTGGCCAGGCTGTGTAAAAGTCTCACACATGTGGTATCGCCGTACTCGGGAAGAGTAGCAGAATGTATTTTGGGATGTAAGTTTTGCTATATACATGCTATGTGTTAGAAATATCTTATAAATTGACAATTTTGTGTAAAAAAAAAATGCGTTTTAATTTTTTTCCACATATTCCAAAAACTTCTGGAAAAAAATTAACCATTCAAAAGACTCATTATGCCTCACAGATTATACATTGGGGTGTTTGCTTTCCAAAATGGGGTCATTTTATGGGAAATTCCATTGTCCTGGTACTCCAGGGACTTCAAAAGTGTAATAGGTGGTTGAGAAATGAGATGCGTCATTTTTGCTCGTAGAACGTCTGAAGGTACTACATCAATGTTGGGCCTCTGTATGTGGCCAGGCTGTGTAAAAGTCTCACACATGTGGTATCGCCGTACTCGGGAAGAGTAGCGGAATGTATTTTGGGGTGTATTTGTTGTATGCATATGCTGTGTGTGAGAAATAACCTGATAATATGACAATTTAGTAAAAAAAAATTAAAAAAAATAAAAAATCTTCATTTTGCAAAGAATTGTGGGAAAAAATGACAACTTAAAAAAACTCACCATGCTACTTACTTAATACCTTGGGATGTCTACTTTGTAAAAAGGGGTCATTTGGGGGGGATTTGTACTTTCCTGACTTGTTAGTGTCACAAGAAATGAGATACACCTGATGTACTGAAGGCCTGATCAGAAGTGATCAATTTTCAATGATTGGCACCATAGTTTGTAGACTCTATAACTTTCACAAAGACCAAATAATATATACTAATGTGGGTTATTTTTACCAAAGATATGTAGCAGTATAAATTTTGGCCAAAATGTATGAAGAAAACTTACTAATTAGCAATAATTTATGACAGAAACTAAGAAAAAGGCATTTTTTTCACAAAATTTACATTTTATTTTATTTATAGCACAAAAAATAAAAAACCCACTAGTGATTAAATACCACTAAAAGAAAGCTCTATTTGTATGGAAAAAAGGACGCAAGTTTCATATGGATACAGTGTTGGATGACTGAGTAATTGCCATTCAAACTGTGAGGCCGCGTACACACGCGGGGACTGTTCGCCCAACTTTGTCCGTCAAAGGCCGCGTACACACGCGCGGACTGTTTGCCCAACCTTGTTCGTCAAACAGTTTCGGCAAACAGTCCGCTCAAAATTTGCATAAGCGGACTTGCCCACACACGAGCGGACTGTTTCAGCGAACTGTTTGCCAAACAGTTCGCTCAACTTTTGAAATGAACGGACTCGCCCACATAAGGAGGAGGCAAATCCGCCCATTTCGAGCGCGTGTACAGGTAGGCGGGGCCCGCGAAGGAGACGTCGCGGGCTCCGCCGCCTGGAATGGGCTTAAAGGGGAACCCCAACGCCGAAAAAAATCGGCGTGGGGGTTCCCCCAAAGTCCACACCAGACCCTTGTCCGAGCACGCTACCCGGCCGGCCAGGAAAGGGGGGCGAGCGAGCGCCCCCCCCCTTCTGAGCCGTACCAGGCCGCGTGCCCTCAACATGGGGGGGTGCCTTGGGGAAGGGGGGGCTGTGCGGCCCCCCCACCCCAAAGCACCTTGTCCCCATGTTGATGAGGACAAGGGCCTCTTCCCGACAACCCTGGCCGTTGGTTGTCGGGGTCTGCGGGCGGGGGGCTTATCGGAATCCGGGAGCCCCCTTTAAGAAGGGGGCCCCCGGATACCGGCCCCCCACCCTATGTGAATGAGTATGGGGTACAATGTACCCCTACCCATTCACCTGTGAAATAAAGTACAAAAAAAAACACAACACAGGGAAAAAATATTTTATTGCACAGCTCCGGGGGTCTTCCGTCTTCGGGGGGTCTTCTCGCCGGACTCCTCCGCTATCTGTGTGTAGCTCTTTTACTAGCGGAGGAGTCCGGCTTTCTTCCTCCCCGCCGCCGGCCTCTTCTCCCGACTTCGGGGGTCTTGTCCCCCTCTTCGGTTCTTCTGCCGGGCCACCGCGCCTTCTTGTAGCTCTTTTGCAGGCGGTGGCCCGGTCTTCTGTCGCCGCTGCCTTCCGTTCTTCTGTCGCCGCCTTCGGTTCTTCTGCCGGGCCACCGCGCCTTCTTGTAGCTCTTTTACAGGCGGTGGCCCGGTCTTCTGTCGCCGCTGTCGCCGCTGTCGTCGCCGCCGCCTTCCGTTCTTGTTCTTCTTCTTGTTCTTCTTCTTGTTCTTCTCCTGGAGATGTTGACTCGACGAGCTCTCCGGCCGGAATGCCAGGGACACGCTCCGCTGCCACTTATATAGTGACAATGGGGCGGTGTCACATGGTATATGTCACATGGGTTGGTCACATGGTGACCCCGCCCCCTTACGATGTCATAGTCCCCATGTGACATCAACCCATGTGACCAACCCATGCATTATAACTTTTGGCGTGTAAATCCTTTCTGAGCATGCGCGGAACTTAGTTTGACGAACAAGCCTACACACGAGGGGACTGTTCGCTGAAACAAAGTTTCAGCGGACAGTTTTTCGGAATTTCCGAAAAACCTTGTTCAGCGGACTGTTCGCTGAAACTGTCCGCTGAAAGCCCACACACGAGCGGACTGTCCGCCGAAACACTGTTCAGCGGACAAAGTTGGGCGAACAGTCCCTGCGTGTGTACGCGGCCTAAGAGAGCTGAAAGCTGAAAATTGGTCTGGTCAGGAAGGGGGTATAACTGCACTGTACTGAGGTGGTTAAAGTTCATGCGCAGGCATCCCAATACTTTTGGTAATATAGTGTATTTATAATAGGACTCAAAATCTTGGATGAAATCACAAAGCGATAAGTTTAGTAAGTTGACATATCACTATATAAAGTTACCTTAGGTTTGAACCTATGCACTCTGATAGCAATGCAATTGTGAGGGCGAGCAATAAGTTATAGGAACTTAGCTTTAAAAGAGGAATTTGCTTATAATGGAGGAAAAAGTTCCCAAAACAACTTTCTGATTCTAACTTTGGAAGTTGTGATATAAATTCTAAACCCAATTAATCTAAAGTTAATAGTGCAATTATTACATTTAAGGCTGTATCATGTCACAGTCATATCACAGTATATAGTGTGCCCTCCTTTTGTAAATATGCACAACAGGTGCCCCATGCATACCATCAATCGCAAGGACTGCGTGTGTTATGGATCTTTTTAATCACCCAATCAGCCACTATGTAATTGGAATTATTTAGGGTGGTGGGTGTTTATGCTGGAGCTGCATAATCTATCTGCAGCTGCTCATAAACATGTACAGCCACAACCGATGGACCACAATGTCCCGTAATACAGAACAATCTTAGTTTTATTATGAATAAACATTCAGCCTTGATGGAGGCAATACTGACTATTTGTTCATCAAAATAAAAGAACAGTCAACTAAGATAGGGGTCCAGTGCTGACTGTATCTCCTCCCACAGGAACACCAATAAATTGGGCTTAAAGTGGTTGTATAGCCAAATTGGGGACTTTTACCTATAGGAAAGCCTATAATAAGGCTTACATGTAGGTAAAAAAAATATCTCATAAACCCCTCGCAATGCGCCGCTGACTGCAGCGGCGCATGCGCACAGGGGATTCCCGGCTGGAAGCCCGGCAGACGCGGGACCCTGCTGGAGAGAAATCTCCCGCACGCATGTGCGGGAGTATCGATATCGCGGGTCCGGCCACTCACAGCGTCGGAGCCGCGATACCCGGAAGAAGTGCCGAGGGAACATGTCAGCTCCCTCGGCTTGGAACGGGACAGATGTCGGGGCCTCGTTCTAAGGGAAGTATTTCATAATGAGCTAGTATGCGGTGCATACTAGCTTTATGCCTTTTGCTTTACAGGTGAGGAAAAAAAAAATTCAGCGGGTATACAACCGCTTTAAGATTGGGATGGCGTAACAGCCAGCATTAACTGGGGGGCACGTACAGGCAGAATCACGTACCTGTACGTTGCCCTTTAAGAGGCAGGTTCATGAGCACGATCGTGGGTCCCGCGGGCTCGATGTCCGCGGGGATACCCGAATTGTCTCACGGTGAGGAAGAACAGGGAGATGCTAATGTAAGCGAGCAACTCCCAGTTTTGTCTAGTGACGCTGACACTGATCACCGCTCCCTGTAATTGGTAGCGGTGATCAGTGTTGTGTCACACACAGCCCCTCCCCCCACAGTTAGAATCACTCGCTAGGACACACTTAACCCCTACAGCGCCACCTAGTGGTTAACCCCTTCACTGGCAGTCACATTTATACAGTAATAAATGCATTTTTAATTGCACTGATTGCTGTATAAATGTGAATGGTCCCAAAATCACGCCAAAAGTGTCTGATCTGTCCATAATAATGTCACAGTCATGATAAAAATCGTTGATCGCCGACATTAATAATAAAAAAAAGTTATTAATAAAAATGCCATAAAACTATCCGATTTTTTTTTTTATACCAAAAATATGAAGAAGAATACGTATCGGCCAAAACTGAGAAAAAAAATGCTTTTTTATATATTTTAGGGGGGTATTTATTATAGCAAAAAGTAAAAAAGAATGCGTTTTTTCAAACTTTATGCTATTTATTTGTTTATAGCGCAAAAAATAAAAACCGCAGAGGTGATCAAATACCACCAAAAGAAAGCTCTATTTGTGGGGAAAAAAGGACGTCAATTTTGTTTGGGAGCCACGCCGCACGACCGCGCAATTGTCAGTTAAAGGGACGCAGTGCCGAATTGCAAAAACGCTCTGGTCTTTGGCCAGCCAAATGGTCCGAGGCTTAAGTGGTTAACAAAAAAGGCCTATATACACTTGGCACTCTTGGGCATTAAATAAAATATTAGAACAGAGTCCAGTCATTTTTTCCCTGGGATATTTCGGAGAGATATTGATGTGGTAACATTTCATCCCACCATGTCATCTACCATTAGGTTGAACTGGTTGTAACTCGTTTTTTAGTAGGACATAAGGCTCCTCAGTAAGACCCCTTTCACACTGGGGCGCTTTGCAGGCGCTACAGCGCTAAAAATAGCACCTGCAAAGCACGATGAAAGAGCCGCTCCTGTCTCTCCAACGTGAAAGCCCCGAGGACTTTCACACTGGAGCGGTGCGCTGGCAGGACGCTAAAAAAAAGTCCTGCTAGCAACATCTTTGGAGCCGTGAAGAAGCGGTGTGTATACCGCTCCTCCACCACTCCTGCCCATTGAAATCAATGGGCAGTGTGGCTATACCGCCGGCAAAGCTTTGCTGCAGCAGCGCTTTGCAGGTAGTTTTAACCCTTTCTAGCGGCGCTTTACCACCGATGCACCCACCGCCCCAGTGTGAAAAGGGCCTAAGAAAGTATTTCCTGTACAGTATGTGGAAAAAAACTTGTCAAGCTCTGTCATGAGCTTTTGAAACAAGAAGAACGTCTCCTTCCAGGAACTTTGGATCGGACGTTAAAGCGTTTCTGGAGGCTGAAGGTTTTTTTACCTTCATGCATTCTATGCACAAATTTAAAAAACCTTCAGTGTGCAGCCCCCCCCCCCCCAGCCCCCCGAATACTTGATTTCTCTGCCTGTGGGGGGAGAAATCCTAGCCAGCAGGATCTCTGGGACCACAGCGATGAAACCGAGGCTTGGATCAGGCCGGAACGCAGCGCCGGGCGTGATGATGTCACTGGTGGGTGGCAATGGCGTTTCAGAGCATTCACTCTGGTAGATGGAACTCAGGGCGCGCTCCTTTGTCAAGCTGTTCAGAACACCGCTCTGCGGTGAACGCCATGGATGGACTCGTGCCCTACTTCCTTAACCTCCATATAAGTGGATAATGCACCTGTATCTCATTAACATGTTCACTGTTCTAACCTAGTGTTTCTCTTCTCATTTGCATATCTGGAGTTTGCATTCAACTCCCCCCTCAAAGGCTGCCAAGGTTGTTTTGGACTGCTAAAGTATTCTATACAGTTCTCCCCTCCACATATACTGAGTATCCACTTCAAGGACTTATTGATGGACTAATGTATTAAACCTCATACTATTTTGCAGTGCCTCTACCCATTTTTTTCCCCTAATACTTACTTGAGCCCAATCCTGATCCAGTGATGTGCACGAGAGCAGAAGATCTCCTGATTCTCTGCCTCCTCATTGGCTAGGAGTAGGGCGCGGGGGGCAGGGCCAAGCTGCTCTCTGTGTGTCTCATAGACACAGAGGTGGCTCGGGAGTGAGCACACATGAGTGACCCCAGGGCAATCAGCTTGCTCTGGGGGCACTCAGCAGGGTCCAGGGGTGCAGGGGGGGGGGGGCGAAAAGAGGGGAAAAAATGTACCTTTACAAACACTTTAAGAACTTCCCATAACTGAAATGACCCTGTATCTAGTTTATTATGTGTAGTATGTTTATTGAAATCTTGCACAACACCAACGATTTGAAAGATAACCTGGTATTAAACAAGTAATAAGGATGAACCCTTTATTATTATGAGATAGCACAAAGGAACAAGAATAAAACATGAAGAAAAGAGACACAGACAAAATGTACCGTAAGTTTAAATGGTCATTTTTGGCCATGGTGTTTATTTAAGGGGTAACCCAAAATTTTAACAATTCAAGATGAACCACATTAAAATGAAGGCATACCCTTGAAGGCACATATACCTCTATATAACCAAATCCAGCAAATCAAAGAATGATTTCCATCCAGTCTAGACTGGATGACTATTCCCTACTGAACAACAATGTGACATAATCATTAAAAGATAAACGGAGGCTGGGTGTTATCAAGCCGCAAGGCCTAACTTCTGCACATGCACTGGCACATTTTTTTCTAGCCTACCCTGAAGTCTAGGGGGAGGATGTTTGATACTTATTTGGGTTAAGGTATCCCCGCGCTGTCGTCAAGGGCCTAAACTATTTAAAAGGATAGGTTGCAGCAAACTACCGACAGGGGTATGAACCCTCACCCCCAGATAATAAAAGTGAAAATCAAACAGATGGTGTTGCGCTACCTGAACTAGATATAAATATAAATATAAAGAGCCTAATACTGGAAGAAATAAAATCTAGCTATAAATCAACTAGCCTATCTTAAATAGAAATTAAGGTGCCTTGTGCTATGGAGGAACCAGTGTATTATAAAACTTAAATTCCAGGAATCATGTGTTTATATATCAACATAAGTAACTAAGTAAAAGGGAAAAATATTCCATAAAGTGCAAATGTCTTATGTTAAAACGTGCAATTCATAGTGCATGATTACAAAAAATGGTAAAATACAGTCTTTGGTGAAATTAAATAAAGTGACAGTGATAATTGGTTCCGTAATCTTCTTAAAAAATAAAGAAAAAAAAAAAAATTATTAAATATGTATATAAGACAGTCTATATATAAGCTGAAATAGGTGCTCAGTGACTTTTTCAGTGCTTCTCAAAAAGAAAAACAGGTGCCAGCAATCGTGTTGTAATTTCTGTGTCTCCAGTATACACGGCACACTAGGTAAAATGGCCCCTTACCTTACTGCTGTAAGGTAAACAGCAAATCAAGCAGCAAAAACATTCCCTGATGAAGTCACGTGACCAGTGACGATACGCGTCGGAATGAGGATACCGGAAGTGACGTTCGCATACACGAGCGGAATGCTCGTCCGTTTTTAAAGCTGTATTTTATCGTATGTTTGTGAGTACCTCTTCTTATATATCGTTATAATAAATTTTACGAACGTACTTCACCATCCGAGTGTACCTCTATCTTTCCTATGAGACCTCTGGGAGTTATACTGAAGCCAAAGATCTATATGGAAACTATCTGAGAGGAAAAATACCTACCTGAGGGGACCAATATCCACCTGCTAGGAATTGGGATAGAATCCCTGGACCCTTGTTTTTGCTGCTTGATTTGCTGTTTACCTTACAGCAGTAAGGTAAGGGGCCATTTTACCTAGTGTGCCGTGTATACTGGAGACACAGAAATTACAACACGATTGCTGGCACCTGTTTTTCTTTTTGAGAAGCACTGAACAAGTCACTGAGCACCTATTTCAGCTTATATATAGACTGTCTTATATACATATTTAATAATTTTTTTTTTTTCTTTATTTTTTAAGAAGATTACGGAACCAATTATCACTGTCACTTTATTTAATTTCACCAAAGACTGTATTTTACCATTTTTTGTAATCATGCACTATGAATTGCACGTTTTAACATAAGACATTTGCACTTTATGGAATATTTTTCCCTTTTACTTAGTTACTTATGTTGATATATAAACACATGATTTCTGGAATTTAAGTTTTATAATACACTGGTTCCTCCATAGCACAAGGCACCTTAATTTCTATTTAAGATAGGCTAGTTGATTTATAGCTAGATTTTATTTCTTCCAGTATTAGGCTCTTTATATTTATATTTATATCTAGTTCAGGTAGCGCAACACCATATGTTTGATACTTAGGTTCATTCTTCCCCTGCTCTGTGGGAGGGGGTCTCTCTTCCAGAGAGCCTCCCACTCAGCAATAATTGGTCAGCTTCAAATGATCATAAGGGCATGGTCCACCGGGCCTTTTCGGTTGTGCCTTACCCCCATTAGGAAATGTGCATGGAGGGGTCAGGGTAGGGTCCAGTGGCTGCTGGTGCTCCATTTTTTTGGGAGGGTGTCCGTCCATCAGTCAAACCCCCCCATGTTCGGTTGGTTGGTCAGTCAAAACCTCCCCTTTGCTAGGTCGATCGGTAAACCCCGCACTTACTCCTTCTAGGTCACAGACATGTGTCTCCTCCTCAGTGTCTCCTCCTCTGCATCTCCTTGGGGGCTTCCACCTGCATCTCCTCCTATGTGTCTCCTCCTCGGCATCTCCTTGGGGGCTTCCACCTGCATCTCCTCCTATGTGTCTCCTCCTCGGCATCTCCTTGGGGGCTTCCACCTGCACCTCCTCCTATGTGTCTCCTCCTTGGCACCTCCTTGGAGGCTTCCACCTGCATCTCCTCCTATGTGTCTCCTCCTCGGCATCTCCTTGGGGGCTTCCTCCTGCATCTCCTCCTATGTGTCTCCTCCTCGGCACCTCCTTGGAGGCTTCCTCCTGCATCTCCTCCTATGTGTCTCCTCCTCGGCACCTCCTTGGAGACTTCCACCTGCACCTCCTCCTATGTGTCTCCTCCTCGGCATCTCCTTGGAGGCTTCCTCCTGCATCTCCTCCTATGTGTCTCCTCCTCGGCACCTCCTTGGAGGCTTCCTCCTGCATCTCCTCCTATGTGTCTCCTCCTAGGCACCTCCTTGGAGGCTTCCACCTGCATCTCCTCCTATGTGTCTCCTCCTCGGCACCTCCTTGGAGGCTTCCACCTGCATCTCCTCCTATGTTTCTCCTCCTCGGCACCTCCTTGGAGGCTTCCACCTGCATCTCCTCCTATGTGTCTCATCCTCGGCATCTCCTTGGGGGCTTCCACCTGCATCTCCTCCTATGTGTCTCCTCTTCGGCATCTCCTTGGGGGCTTCCACCTGCATCTCCTCCTATGTGTCTCTTCCTCTGCACCTCCTTGGAGGCTTCCACCTGCATCTCCTCCTATGTGTCTCCTCCTCGGCACCTCCTTGGAGGCTTCCACCTGCATCTCCTCCTATGTGTCTCCTCCTCGGCATCTCCTTGGGGGCTTCCACCTGCATCTCATCCTATGTGCCTCTTCCTCGGCAGCCAATATGGTTGCTTCTTCTTTCGGCCAATCGGGTCTCAGCTGCTTCCTGATTGGCTAGGAAGAGAACCAGGAAGACAATAGCGTCCTGGGCCCACCCTTTTTTTAAGCCAATTAGAGCCTCAAGCTCTAATCATGTGTTTCAAAAAAAAAAAACTTTGTTGAAATCCTTGCATCTGGTGCTCTGCATGCAGATTAGGGGCCGAGCATATGGATTAGGGGGAGCGGCACCCCTGCGCCCCTAATAGAAAGTCCGCCACTGGTAGGGTCCTTCCTCTTCAGGAGGGGACCATATGATGCCAATTGCCTCCCACTGCTGTCTCAGCCAATGAGGAGAGAGAGTCCCAGGACAGCCAATGCTATCGTGGACAACCCTGGATCGGAGGAAGCTCAGGTAAGGATTGGGGGGTCTGGGGGAACCGCTGTACATAGAAGGTTTTTTTTAACGCATGAAGGTAAAAAAGTTAATGTTGCTCTTAATAAATAATCATATTCTGCTTCCATTTCTATACATACAACTCATTTTATGTAATCTAGTTATAGCACACACATTTTAAATGTAATATCCTATATTCAGTTAAATACTTCTATGAAAAGAAACTGTTGCGTAATTAATTAAGTTTGTTTGAATTTTATCTGTCAGCTGAAGGAAAGACAATGGTGGAAACGATCACCAGCCATTGAGTTAATGTCAAGTTGTTTAGGTGTAAATTGCTAGTGTATATTTATCAAAAGGTCCTATTTATCAGCAGTCAGATAAGTAGGGCGCCTTTCTGTATGACTTCTCTGAGGCCTATTCATCAAACAGAGGGGCAATCTAGACATGTTGATGAATAAACTTCAATTATTGTCATAGCAGGATATATTATTTATCATCAGGGAGATAAATTGGAAGCTTGCAGGCTTAAGGTTTCTGCTGAAGATAGGGAAATCTTTTCCATTTGGAACTGTAAAGTATCAAATGCTTGCCTTATCAATGACACATTTCCAGACCAAGAAGCTGCTAGGATATTCCGCTAAATAAACATGTAATCATTATTTTACCAATTGCTTTTTGATCTCAAAGCCTATGATATTCTTCATATCAAGCAAAGAACATCTTAGTTATCATGTGTGTTCAGACCCAGAAATAAGAGGTGGTCTTAGGGAAGTGTTTTTTTTAATAAAATACAGACAAAATGGAATGGAATGGATATGATACCAAAATGCTCTGGGGGCTGTTGAGATTGTAGATCAGGGCTTTCTCAATCAGGGTTCTTCCAGAGGTTTCTTGCGGTTCCATGAGCAAAGAGCAATTTCAGGGTTCCTTGACCAATGAGACTCTCAGATAAGTTCCAACTGACACCATTGATCTTTTTAGCGACACTATATTACCAAAAGTATCAGGACGCCTGCCTTTACATGCACATGAACTTTAACGGCATCCCAGTCTTCGTCCTTAGGGTTCAATATTGAGTTGGCCCACCCTTTGCAGCTATAACAGCTTCAATTCTTCTGGGAAGGCTGTCCACAAGGTTTAGGAGTGTGTCTATGGGAATGTTTGACCATTCATCCAGAAGCACATTTGTGAGGTCAAAGAGAAGGAAGAGAAGGCCTGGCTGGCAGTCTCTACTCTAATTCATCCCAAAGGTGTTCTATTGGGTTGAGGTTTAGGACTCTGTGCAGGCCAGTCAGGTTCCTTCACCCAAAACTCGCTCATCTGTGTCTTTATGGACCTTGCTTTCTGCACTGGTGCGCAGTCATGTTAGAACAGGAAGGAGAAATCCCCAAACTGTTCCCACAAAAGTTAGGGGCATGAAACTGTCAAAAATGTCTTGGTATGCTGACGTGGGTCAACTCAATATTGAACCCTACGGACTAAGATTGGGATGCCATTAAAGTTTATGTGCCTGTAAAGACAGGCATCCCAATACTTTTGGCAATATAGTGTATCCGTAAGGGGGTAATTATTTTCAATACAAGTGTAACGAGTGTTCTTCCCACTGACCATCACACTAATATATCATGAGTTTTAGATGTAGTGCTATCCCTGCATGGGCCACTGGATTTTTGGGTCCTCCTTTATGCACACAGGCAACAGGAATTTTTGCAGCTTTCATGAAAACTCAAAAATCAGTCAAGGGGATGTTTGTTTTGTTTTTGTTTATTTAGGGGGTTAAAACTTTAATGGGGGTGGTGGAAACATGGGATGCTCAGAACTGTAGAACTTGAATGCAAACTCGAGGATTTGCTATTTCTGGCTGCTAGGAACTAACGTTACAAAGCTGCCCCCCTGTAGTGTTGATGGTGTAGCATAACAAATAGTAAAAGTTCAAACTACAAAATACAGGTGCTATTCCGTAGAAAAGTGTCAAAGCACCTGGCTGCTCTTTAATCCCCAGCTAGAGGTATAGGGTTGCTTTCTTGTTTACGAACTGTCACGAAGCTGTCCCCTTAGTTATGTCCCTCCTCTGTCCAAGCTTGGGGTCCAAAGAATGAAGGTTACTCACTCAGTCCCTCTTGAGTTAATCCTGCAGTCCAGATGGCTGATGCATAGGCTTCCTGCTGAACAGGCCCAACTCCTGATTGTCAGGGTGCCTCAGCTATGCCTGGAAATGGCTGTGAGTCTTCAGCTCTCTCTCTCTTTTCTGCTGGCTTCTTCCTTCTGCCCAGAGGCAGAGCCCCCCAGTACAGGGGTCCCTTCCGGCCAACTGGACCCTGGACTCTGGTCCTACATGGCCAGGATCCAGAACATTTATGGCCTATCTCCCCACCTACTAGGCCTTACCTACCCACGGATTGGAGAGACTGCATAAGTATTCAGGCTTAGTCTCTATCCCTCCACCCTCTAAGTTACGGAACTATCTAGCAAGTTCCAAAAGCCAGGGGAGGTAATAGAAAACTAGCCCTTGGATCTCTGACAGCTAACACAAACCAAAACTAACCCCAGCTCCTCTGCCTACAGAGGAGCCCAACTAAACTTCCCTGCTTTGTACACTGAAGGTGCTACACAGATACAGTAATTTTTAGCATGGGTTCTCTGAGAATGGAAAGTTATTTTCTTCTTTTGTAAGGGGGTCTCCAAACTATGGCGCTCCAGTTGTTCAGGAACTACAATTCCCATCATACCTAGTCATGTCTGTGAATGTCATTGGACATTTCGTTTTGCAAAAGTTGGAGGGCCATAGTTTTGAGATCCCTGATCTATACTAACTAACCGGTAGAAGAAAGATGTATGTACTTACTTATTTTCTGGGTGCTCCAGTTGATCACAGTATTGGGTCCCCTGTGTCAGCTAGCAGTGGCCTCAGGGGAGAGAAGGGAGCGCTGATAATGGATAGTCCATATTAGGCCTATGAGTAATGTCATCACTCAGGCATTCCAGCATTTGTCGGAGTGCTCCCGCCTCTCCCCTGTAGCTGGTGCTGGCTGACACAGGGAAATCATGTGACCGGACAGGCATGCCCTGAAAATAGGTAAGTATATGCATCTGTTTTCTACAGAGTACTTAGTATAGGTGTTAGAAGAAAGGTGGGGGCAGTTTTAAGAATAGTTAGGGATAACAGAGAATTTCACTTTCAAGTGATTGTAATGGAAGTTTTTTAGACATGTGCGATTCGGTTCGTAACTAATAGATTTTCATACGAATTTGTTAGTATTCATACATTCAGATCAATTTGAACAGGGTATCACTGAGTATGGCTGGGTATCTCCAAGTATGGCTGGGTATCTCCGGGTATGGCAATTTATGGCAGGGTATTGCAGAGTATTGGCAGGGTATTGCAGAGTATTGGTGGGTATTGCAGAGTATTAGTTGGCATTGCAGAGTATTGGTGGGTATTGCAGAGTATTAGCTGGCATTGCAGAGTATTGCTGGGTATTGCAGAGTATTGGCAGGGAATTGAGGGGTTACATTTCGGTGAGCAGCGATGTGGGCACTGCAGATGCAGCCCACAGCGCTGCTGACACCGATCTCTTCCCCCTCCGCTGTACCGATCGGTACAGAGAGGGGAGGGAGGAACCGGCGTCATAACATGACGCCGGTTTGTTTACAAGTGATTACTCAGCGATCACGTGGTAAACGGCCACGATGAGTGGCCGTTTACCGTGATCCGTGATGCGCCGGATCCTGTGGACCCGGCGATCACGGATGCTCTCGAGTGCAGGGGGCGCGCAAGAGCGGAATTCTGGGAGGACGTCATATGATGGCCTCCCAGAGTTAAACAACCGCCCTGTAGCCGTCATTCGGCTATGGGCCGGTTGTTAAGTGGATAATTATGTATGTTCTGTTCATATTTTCATTTGTGTGTTCGTAATTTTGTTTCTTCGCCTGTTCGTATTTTCGTTTGTTCGTGTTCTCGAATCGTTCTTTTGAATGGACAGTGTATTAATGAGTGATGTATCTTACTTAATATCTTTAGCCAATCAGCGTATTCCTTTTGTGTCTGAGTCACACTGCATTCCTGAATCTTTTTTCAGTTGAGGAGGAGACTAAGTCCGGTCTGGTGACTAAAGGAGTGGACTGGAGTAAGTACAGGACTTATTACAAAAGCAAGCCTAGGAGTATTATTCTTTATTTCCTACGAAAGTACGAATCAACGAAAAAGGCAAATCTCACAAAAGTAACAATTACTAAATTAAGAGTAGTGTACCAAATAAACGAAAATTATTATCTAACGAAATTACAAATTTCGAATCAAAGAAAATGAGACTCACGGAATTACGAATCATTTAATATCAAAGAAAATATAACTGTTACGAAAATACGAACGAGTCCGAATATGAAAACTCGCGTCTTACAAAATTACGAACCGTTATGAATCAAAGGAAACATAAAGAAACAAAACAAAGCACATTTTTTTTGTTGTGCACATGTCTAGAAGTTTTTTGTTTTGTTTTTTAAATAACAGACACCTCTATACCTACCTTCTATGTGCAATAGACCTCCTCTTCTCAAGTTCCCCACGGGTGCTCTTGGCTCCTCCTCTCTGTCCAGTGCCCCCACGGGAAGCCGCAGGGAATGCATTAAGGTAAAAAAATGTTTAGGATTTAGAACCACTTTAAAGTTCGGAATACTTACTTCTGCTCCAATGGTCCAGTGCCTGGGAGGTCCCTTGGGGGCACTTGCATCTAATCCCTTGCTTTTTCCAGGATCCAGTGTCTTGTTGAATACTGTCCCCCGTCGGATAGTGTCCGCCTAGTACGGCGCTTGCGCAGTACGGAGGACAAGAAGATGCCGAAAGTCTCCGAATATGAACGGCACGTGCGCACTGAGTCCAGGTTCAAGCCCCACCATCCAAGTGGGCATAGAGTTAGAATAAAAAATTGCCAAGCGAAGCGAGGCCGTGCCTGAAGCGTGACGAGCGAAGCGAGCCCGTGAGGGGCCCTCTTACTAAGTGCTGTTTAACATCAACTACCGTATGTCCGCTTGCATGGTGGGGATTGAACTTGGACTCAGGGCACAAGGTACTATTAAGTGCGCAGGCGCCGTTCATCTTTGGAGACTTTCAGCGTCTCCTTGTCCTCTGTACTGCGCAAGCGCTGCGCCTGTGCAGTATGGGGCGGACACTATCCGATTGGGGGAGGGGGGGGCAGTTCTCAACAGAACACTGGGTCTTTGGCCGCCTTGATTGTTTGGCGTGGGATGACGTAACTCAGGCACTTTCACAGAAGTTCATTCATCATGTAAACAATGCACAATTTAGTACACATTCTACTGAAGACTGTAAGCTGAGAAGTATGTTTATTTTATTGCAGATGAGATATTGCATTTATTGGAGACTCTTTCTCCAGATTAAAAATTGTGAAAAAAATGCCTTTCTATAAGAAGAGTTAATAATTATCTATTCCACTGCTTGCTTGTATTCTTGGCATGCATACAGCTTGGGTAAAGGACTTTTTCTATCCACTCCACAAGACTGGATCATGGGTTGGATGTGGAGTCAGAACGTCCATCTTTATTTATTTTTTTTGTACAGATAATCAATTATTTTCTTTATGGGGAGGCTTTTTTTTTTTTTTTTTTAATCTATTGACAGATTCTCTTTAACCACTTAAAGAGGAGGTTCAACCTGGGTGAAAAAAAAATAAAAGTCAGCAGCTACAAAAACAGTAGCTGCTGACTTTTAATATTAGGGCACTTACTTGTCCAGGAAGCCCGTGATGTTCACACCTCAGCCGATCTTTATTCCCGTGTTCTGCCGTCGCCATTCCTGGTAAGGGAACCAGGCAATGAAGCCTATAGGCTTCACAGCTGGTCCCATATGGCGCATGCGGGAGGAGAGGGGGGCGAACTTCCGGGAGATAGGTCCACGGCCCTGTCTCTAGAAGTTGGGAAGGGGACCTGTCAAAAACAGGTCCCCCCTCCCCCCCTGAAAGGTGTCAAATGTGGCACAGGAAAGGGGGAGGAAGCGTAAAAGCGGAAGTTCCACTTGTGGGTGGAATTCCACTTGAAGGTCTGCCCCACGTACATGTACTGAGGCAGGATGACCCTTAAGGGCAAAATCACGTACCTGTATGTGATTTTTTTTTCTTAGGCACTGGGGCGCCCCGCCAGAGACCCACTCCCACTGTAATTGGATGCATCGGGAGCCAATCGACAGGTCAACCGCACCTGATGTCTGCCAGAAACCTGGCTATCATTCTGAGAAAGGCACAACAGCGGTCTTCCTATGTAAACAAGGCAGATCGCTGTTCAGCTAGTAAGGAAGACAGAGATCTTGTGTTTCTGCTAAGCAGGAACACAAATCTCTGTCTTCCTAAAGTTAAATCATCCCCCACACAGTAAGAAAGCACTCCCAGGGAACACATTTAATCCTTTGATCGCCCCTGATGTTAACCCCTTCCCTGCTAATGTCATTAATATAGTGACAGTGCATTTTTTTAGCACTGATCACTGTATTGGTGTCACTGGTCCCCAAAAAGTGTCAAAAGTGTCAGTTAGGTGTCCGATTTGTCTGCCGCAATGACAGTTGTTTAAGAGCTTAGTAAATGATGAGAGGAAGCTCTGTTGACTTCCATCATCCAATCATGTGCAAGCAAAAATACTGTTTTGTTTATTTTCCTTGCATGTGATTGGGTATTCTCTGCAAAGTGAAGCTTTATCTCATTTACTAAGCTGTAAAGTGCACAGTCTTTTTGCCTGTAGTAAATCAACCCCATAGTATCTGTCTAAAACCACCTGATTTTTCACTTTGCTGCTAGAAAATATCAAGAAAAAAGGGCCAATGGGTGATCACCGGGCACCACATCGCTGACTTCTAAGTAGGAAAAAAATGTATAGAAACAGATGGAACTAGCACATTATGTCAAACTTACCTATAAACTAAGCCCTCCAGCGCCGTGCTGTCGCCACGGATGGTGCTTCCATCCTTAATCGGTCTTCCTTCTGGATTTGCGGATCCGGCTCAATACACATGTGTACGCCGAACATTTTCAGTTTATATCATATGCATTTGTTCATTGAAGAATTTCGTTTTGTCGTATTCGTTATATTGATCCGATTTGTCTTCGGCATTCGTTTTTTATATTCATTGATCTGGGTGGATTCAATTTTTTTTACATTTTTTTCCGGGAACATTGCTATATAGTTGATATATTATCAAATTGGATGGATTAGAATCGGAAGGATTCAACATTTTTGAACGCTTGTTCAACCCACCAAGAGAAATAGCATGCTCTCGGCACAGCTCTATTTACACTAATTAATGCAAATGTATGGCCGCTCGGCGCCCTGGCCAACTCGCCAACGAATGCATTTGTTTCATCCGGATGACGTCACATGTTTCATTCGCAATTGTAACACACCTGGGTGGGCTCCGTTTACATACTCTGCACCCTGTGCCCACCCTATTTTGAAGCCTATTAGAGCTTCTGGCTCTTATCAGGTGCTTGAAAAAAACAGCCCCCCCATTGGAATCTATGCACCTTGCAAGGAGCTGGTAGCATGGATGGGGGGGGGGGGAGGCAGGTGTCCTTTATGTGCCTTCAGGCTACACAGCCGGTTTCCTACTGCACATGTGTGAGTCCCTCTGCACTTTCTGAATGGTCCCATCATCTTCTGGGACACACACAGGTTCCAGAAGGCAGCGGGCGGAGGAGGAGGGGCCAATGATGACGTACCTTGCAACGGTGGTGTAGAATATCCAAAAACAAGGAGAGGGTGGGCATAATTAATTAAGAAATAGTTACAAATTAGCCTGGAACTCCACTAAGATCCATGGTAAAAAGCATGTCGGCAAAGGGTTATCCTTGACCGAGCCGGCCAGCAGCTGTATCCACAGAGGGGAAGCAAGGAGGCAAGATGGTCGTCCGGCTTCTGAAACCTCACTGGAATGCACATGACCAGAAGTGATGTCAGGTGGGGGCGGTAACGCGTTTCAGAGGCTCATCAGCCCTTAAAGCGTTTCGGAGCATGTGTGAATCGCTCCTTCCTCAGACCTTAACGTGTTTCGGAGTATGCGTGGATCTCTCCTTCATCAGACCTTAATGCATTTCTGAGCATGCCTAAATCACTCCTTCATTAGACCTACGCCCCTATGTACTGGGTTGACTTATAAACAGCAAGGGGGAGGAGGAAGGGGAGGACTAAACGCTCTGTAGGTGGAGATGAAGTGCAGAAATTATTATAATGATTGCAGTGTGGTGCATATAAAATAAAAATACATGACTAACCAGATTGAATCAATCATAATGCTCACGGGGCATTAAAGGGGCAAGTAAATACAGTAATACAAGAAAGGAAGCCACTGCCCCCACCTATAGCTGCCCATTGCAGCAAGCAGCATTGGAAGGCTACATATGTTAGAAAAAACGCCAAGGAAAACTCCAAGCTCACTTAGCGGTCACTAAGTGAGCTTGGAGTTTTCCATGGATTTATCCTTGGCTTTTTTTCTAAAATTAAAATACAGTACAGAAAATAGTTGTTAATAGAGACGCTACATTAACCACTTGCCGACCGCCGCACACAGATGTACATCAGCAGAATGGCACAGGCAGGCAAATGGACGTACCTGTACGTCCCTTTAAATGTGCCGCCTATCGGGCGACCGCCACGGGAGTGTGCCCGCAGGTCCTGGGAGCTCGATGTGCACCGGCGCACCACGGGGAAATGCCAGTGTAAACAAAGCATTGGATGGACTTGTGCCTTTTTTCAACCTGACTAAATATGTAACTATGTAACTATGTTGCAATGCGTTATATGAGATTGCTTTTACCTGTTGTTGATCCTGCCATCATAGTTAAAGGGTTCAAGATAATGCAGATGGATATAGAGCAGCAACTTATCCATGGATGGTACCAGCGCGACCGGTTCCGCGGCCGGTTCCATGGGTACCAGCGCGCCCGGTTCCGCGGGTACCAGCGCGCGCAGTTCCGCGGGTACCAGCGCGCCCGGTTCCGCGGGTACCAGCGCGCCCGGTTCCGCGTCCGGTTCCGCGGGTGCCAGCGCGGCCGGTTCCGGTGAGTGGATGGGTGAGGGGGGGGGGGCAGCTGGGCGGCTTAGGAGGGCTGCTGGCCAATCAGGAAGCCAGCAGGCAGGGGAGCAGGGAGATGACATCATCTCTCACTGCCCTGCATCCCTCCAGTTCCGCCCTCACTGTGCAGGAAGCTGTGTGCAGCAGAGAGATTACATCATCTCTCTGCTGCCTATCTTCACTCTGGACTCAACAAAAGAAC
Organism: Lithobates pipiens; assembly: GCF_037356315.1. Taxonomy (NCBI): domain Eukaryota; kingdom Metazoa; phylum Chordata; class Amphibia; order Anura; family Ranidae; genus Lithobates; species Lithobates pipiens. Next base: position 6,096,961 of record NW_027507892.1, on the reverse strand, counting down.
ACCTTAGCAGAAAAGTGACACAGTAGGTGACAATCCGCAATGTGTGGCAGGCTACGTGGCAATCCGCAATGTGTGGCAGACTACATGGCAAGTGGCAATCCGCAATGTGTGGCAGACTACGTGGCAAGTGGCAATCCGCAATGTGTGGCAGGCGACGTGGCAAGTGACAATCTGCAATGTGTGACAGGCTACGTGGCAATCCGCATCTGGTGGCAGGCGACGTGGCAAGTGACAATCCGCAATGTGTGGCAGACTGCATGGCAAGTGGCAATCCGCAATGTGTGGCAGACTACGTGGCAAGTGACAATCAGCAATGTGTGGCAAGTGACAATCCGCAATGTGTGGCAGGCTACGTGGCAATCCACATCTGGTGGCAGGTGACGTGGCAAGTGACAATCCGCAATGTGTGGCAGGCAACGTGGCAAGTGACAATCCGCAATGTGTGGCAGGTGACGTGGCAATCCGCAATGTGTGGCAGGCTACGTGGCAATCCACATCTGGTGGCAGGCGACGTGGCAAGTGACAATCCGCAATGTGTGGCAGGCAACGCGGCAAGTGACAATCCGCAATGTGTGGCAGGTGACGTGGCAATCCGCAATGTGTGGCAGGCAACGTGGCAAGTGACAATCCGCAATGTGTGGCAGGTGACGTGGCAAGTGGCAATCCGCAATGTGTGGCAAGTGACGTGGCAAGTGACAATCCGCATTTGGTGGCAGGCGACATGGCAAATGACACCCTCAGGGCTCCCACTGATTCTGCATTATGGTGAGTTGAACCATTTAATTTTATATTACAATGTATTAATAGAAATAATGCGCTTCATCCTGACACCATAACAACCATGGTGCCATAATGATTGAAGCGCCAATACCAGCCATTTCCCATATAAATTGCCCCCAAAAAAACATATTTTATAGCAGTGCCCCTCCCGAGACTGGACTCTGGATCCGCCCCTGATACACACTATCAGATTTTCTGATTATTTTTGTCTTCAGATTTACCAAAACCATGTAGTGCAAGGACCTGCTTGATTACATACAAATTGAAATTCCTAAGGTTTGACCTCATATTATATGGTTTTGGTAAATCTGAAGGAAAAAATCAGCAGAAAATCTGATTGTGTGTATGGGGCTTAAAGGGCAAGAGTGCTTATAACAAACAGAAACCAATTAAACCGAGAAAATAGATGGGCGGGCATTAAAAAGAAGTAAATAGTAAAAATGGCGTTCAGGATAAGACCGTTTTGACCGACGTCTGCCGCAAACCGCTACAAAATCACACCGCGATATTGGTGCATTTTTTATTTTGCAGCGCCCGGCGGTCAACCCTAGAGGTTGGGGGGGAGGGAGCAAACTAGTGGAACTTTACTTTTTGAGCTTTGCTCATTTTGTATAGTGCTATAAAAGATATATTGTTGGTCTATAAATCTAAATGATAATGCTAAAAATGATATTTGCATCATAACCAGAACTGCAGGAAGCATTGACTTGCCTCAACCTTTTACAACATTTTAATAGCCATATGTAAAAATAATTAGTTATTAGATGTTCCATAACATTCCATATATCCAACTATGAGGAGGTTAAAGAAAAAAAAATCTGCGTGAATCATTTTTCTTTCTGATGCATCTAAGCCACTTAGCAGAAAATTGAGAGAATATATTACAGGGTTAGGGAGCATAGTTCAAGGGTCACTATCATTCCTCATTAAGAAATGTCTCTGTGCAGTTCTCACAGGTGGATTAATCAATAAGGGTGCCTGAACATGATCAGTCCTGGTGCAGAGGGCTCTAATTGAGCTAATCTTGTTTATGTCTTCTCACGACTATCACCAGCTGCATACACTGTGACTCATAATCTAATGAAGACTGCAATATGGCCACGGACCATGATCTGATGTCCACGTCTTCATCGCCTAATTGTTGTTATGGCGCTTTGAATATAGGAATGCAATTATAAAGAATTTTGTTTCCACCTAATTTTTCATCCTGAGGAACATTAGGGTTGATGTACTGAAACTGCAGAGTGCAAAATCTGGTGCAGCTTTGCAATGAAACCAAATTGCTTCCAGGTCTTTTTTTGTCAGAGGTTAATTGAACATCAGGGGCGGACTGACAACTCATGGGGCAATAGGAGATTATGGGGCCCCCAGGCAATCAGAGATTATGGGGCCACACAGTATACAATCACACAGTATACACATACAGTGTGACAGACCTAGCCGGGACATAGGCTTTTTGAGAGGACAGAATGCGAGCCTCTTGCCAACTGATTATGGGCCCTGGATTTTAAGGGGCACAGGGTGAATGAGAACCCCACTATAATCTGTGCTGGTCAGATTCAATGCTGTATATATGTAAATATAATGTGTGTTGTCTCATGCGGGTGGGACACACACTGTCAGATGCCAATGTCATGAACCCCAGCCACCTGTCTGTTGTCTTGTATAATGTAAATGAGTCTAGTCTGGCTTGTAAGAGTATTCCACACATTGTTGTTTGTGCTAGTTAACCCTGTGTTGATGTTTATGGTAATGTGTAATGAACTGTTAGTGAACTAGGAGCCAAAAAGTCTTATCCCTCAGTCAACTAGTCTGAGTGTTGATTTAGATAATTAGCTCAGGTTAATTCTGTTTCTGGCTACAGTTGTATTGTTAGAATAAATGATCAGGAGGGGGGACCTCCTCTTCTACTGTATTATAAATACTTGTCATTTTGGTTCTAATAAATCAGTCCATGTTAGCACTAAGCAAGTCTCGTCTTGTTTTGTGCTTGTGAGCGGTTGGAATATCTGATATCTATATTCAGACTGGGAGGAAGTGGTATATGACGAAAGCACTCAATCGGAGTGTAGGGACGTTTCGTCACACACAGTATACACAGACAGGTTTCTATTGGCTGAGAAGGTACTGGAGAGGTGGGGCAGCTATAATCTCAGGATTTTTAGACCAAAAGGATGTTGGTAAGGGACATTTCAGAGACAGATGTAAAAAAAACACAGATTTTTACATATTGTCCCTGGTTTTACTGAGGCTCGTAACCCTGATGGGGCCCCCTAGTGGCCCGGGGGCCCTCGGGCAGTGCCCAAGTGGCCAAATGGTCCGTCCGCTCCAGTTGAACATGCTGAAGTTAGAAGCTGATTGGCTACCATACACAGGTGCACAAGATTTTGCACTCTCCAGTTTAAGTAAATCAACGCCATTGACTCATCTAGCGGGTAACACCCCTGCCTTGCAGCAATAGGATCATTGGTTTAAATAGCAACTGAATTTCTACCTGCATGGAGTTTGCACATTCTGACTGTGCGTGTGCAGGTTTCCTCCCATACAACCAATAACATACTGGAAGGTTAATTGCCTTCTATCTAAATTGTCCCTGATTAACTGTATATATACAAGATAGGGACCTTAGACTGTAGGCCTTTTTAGCTTATACAAAACATGTAAAGTGCTGCATAAATTGCTGTATAAAATTAGTAAAAATAATCTTATGTGGCCTTTTACCAATTGAGCATCTGTCAAGCAATCACTGGTTGCTCACAATCATCCTGCTTGATCATCGTTGGACCTCTAGTGTTGTGTTTCTCAACCTTGTTTTCAGTCAAGGCACCCTCCAAAATTTTGGACAATCTTAAAGCCCCCTCCAAATTTGTGCACAATCTTAAGGCACCATCCAAAATTGTGGACAATCTTAAGGCACCCTCCAAAATCATCCACAATTGCAAGGCACTTTCCAAGATTATGGACAATCTCAAGGCACCCTTCAAAATTATGGACAATCTCAAGGCACCCTTCAAAATTATGGACAATCTTAAGGCACCCTCCAAAACTGGACAATCTTAAGGCAGCCTCCAAAACTATTTATGATCTCAAGGCACCCTTCAAAATTATGGACAATCTCAAGGCACTCTCCAAAATTATGGACAGTCTCGAGGGACCCTTTAAAATTATGGGCAGTCTTAAGGCACCCCATCCTAAAATGTAAAAACTAGTCTAATAGTTTTACATAATGCAGCAACATCCACACATGTAAAAGACCCAGTGTTAGAGGTACAAACTGGTGCTGACCAGTATTCTAATGTTTCTTTTCTTCCTCAGTTTTTCTTCATCACTCAGCTAATGTGACCCCAAAACTAACAGAGAGAAGAAGGGGATGATCAAACAAAGATGCTATAAAGGCTATTGGTCCTTCAGAGGTCAGCAGCTAGAAGGTTGTATTGCTGCACAATGAAAACCTGTGGCTTTGTGTAACTAAAAGGCAAAATTTAAAACAAAAATGTATGGTGCTTAGGTGGCAACAAACCACATGAACCAGTAAGACACTAATTCAAGCAAAGAAAATTACATACACTTCAAAAAAAGAAAATATGTGTAAATTCCGTTGTATCTGGCTACGGCTGTTTAGTTGAAACGCGTCGGCTGGACCCCCTTACAGACATCGCTACTTTCTGACTATGTTATTACGATTGAACCAAATGTGAGTGTAATTTTATTATTATTTTTTAATAAATTGGATGTTAAAACAGTATCACGCTATGCTAGTTTTCTACTTCCATGGTCTCTGATACCTGAGCCCCCTATTTTCGTGGGATGAGCACTATAGGAGGATCGCTACGGATGATTTCATGACCTGAAGACTTGCGGGAGATTACATACTATATGTATGATTATCTGGTTTGCTAACCTACAGGCCCATATGACTCGAGAGGCGTAAGCCTTCCTCTGAGTCCACGTCATTTGGTAAGCCTCCTCTCCCCTTCTTTATCACGGTGGTGGTGGTATTATTCTACACATCAGAAGTTGAATTTCACATTTTTTCACGTCACCTCAAGTTTGGAATTGTGATTGATATTACACATTTCAAGGACTGTTAGACGTTCACTTGATGGACTGTATATGTTAAATAAATTTTATTTACCTTAATCTTTTGTGTGCATGAGGTTCATGCACTCTTCCACCTGGGAGTAAGATCTCTTGATATACAACGGAATTTACACTTTCTTTTTTTGAAGTGTATGTAATTTTCTTTGCTTGAATTGCCCCACAGTGAGAAAACACTTATTAGGCACACATTTAACCCATTAATTGCCCTAGATGTTATCCCCTTCCCAGCCAGTGTCATTAGTACAGTGACAGTGCATATTTTTAGCACTGATCACTGTATTAGTGTCACTGGTTCCCACAAAGTGTCAAGAGTGTCACTAATGCCGTGTACACACGAGCGGAATGTCCGACAGAAAAAGTATTTTCATCGAATATTCCGATCGTGTGTGGGCCTCATCTGACTTTTTTTTTTGAAAATTCTGACGGACCTAGAAATAGAACTTGTTTTAACCACTACAATACAGGGCACTTTCGCTCCCTTCCTTCCCAGCCCAATTTTCAGTTTTCAGCGCTCTCGTACTTTCAATGACAATTGCACGGTCGTGCTACACTGTACCCAAATGAAATTTTTAGCATTTTGTTTGCACAAATAGAGCTTTATTTTGGTGGTATTTATTCACGACTCCGTTTTTTATTTTTTGCGATATAAGCGAAAAAAGAGCGGAAATTTGGAAAAGAAAAACTATATTTTCTTCTTTCTATTTTCAAAGAAATCCAATAAAATCTAATTTTGTCGTAAATTTAAGCCAAAATGTATTCTGCTACATGCTTTTGGTAAAAAAAATTCCGTTAAGTGTATAATAATTGGTTTGTGTGATCACGGACATATGTACGCAAATGATCATGTACAGATGTGTGCAGGTGATCACATACATATCACATACATATGTGTGCAGATAATCATTGGGACATGTGATTTTAGTTGGACATGTGTGGGGGACATGTGTTTGTATTATTTGGGGACATGTCTTTTTATTATTTGGGGACATGTGTGTTTTTGGGGGCATGTGTGGGGACATGTGTGTTTATACTGTGTGGTGTGTTGTGTGTTTACACTAGACTGGTGATCAGTGAGTAATGCCCCGTACACACGACCGGACTTTTCAACATCAAAAGTCTGACGGAATGATTCCGGCAGACCATTCGATCGTGTGTGGGCTGCAACGGACTTTTGATTCGCAAAAGTCTGACAGACTTTAGAAATGGAACATGCTTCAAATTTTTCCGCCAGAACTCCGCCAGGCCCAGTTCCTACCGAGAAATCCGCTCGTGTGTGTGCTAGTCCGACGGACAAAAACCGACGCGAGGGCAGCTATTGGCTACTGGCTATGAACTTCCTTATTCTAGTCCAGTCGTACGTCATCACGTTCGAATCCGTCGGAGTTTGGTGTGATTGTGTGTCGCCAAGTCCGTTCATTCGGAAAGTCCGTCAGAACTCTGTCAGAACTCCGTCAGAACTCCTTCGAAAGTCTGTCGGACATAAGTCTGGTCGTGTGTACGCGGCATAAAAAGCTGTAAAAACAGCTCATACTCACTGATCATCACCAGCCGGCTGCAGCGATCTGCTCTCCTCTCCTCAGCGACGAATTCCGTGTGAGGAGAGGAGAGCCAGTTGCCTAGCAACCGGCTGGCTGTTTACATCACATGACGGCTGTGATTGGACACGGCCATCATGTGATCCGGAGTGCCAATCACAGAGCCCTCCTGCTGATCCGAGATGCGCCGTGTCCGGGTGACACGAGCGCATCGGGATCGCGCCGTTGCACGGGCACGCGCGGTCCCCCTCCTTCTGAAGGACGTTCCTGAACATCCAGTCAGAATGAGGAGGCTCCCACCCAGCCATTTATATACATTGGCCGGGTGGGAAGTAGTTAAATATTTCCGACGGAACCAATTCCTATCGGGAAAACCGCTCACCTGTATGCTGTTCAGACAGACCAAAAATGACTCATGCTCTGAAGAAAGTATGAGATGGCAGCTATTGGCTACTGGCTATTGAACTTTATTTTTCTAGTCCTGTCGTACGTGTTGTATGTCACCGCGTTCTAGGCGGTCGGACTTTGGTGTGATCTTGTGTAGGCAAGGCAGTTTCAGCGGAACTCCTTCGGAAAAACCTTCCGAGTTTATTGCGACGGAAAAAACGGCCGTGTGTACGTGGCTTTAGTGTCCGATTTGTCCACCGCAATATCGCAGTCCCGCTACGAGTCACTGATTGCTGCCATTACTAGTAAGAAAAAAAAAATATGTCCCCGGATTTCATTTTAAAAATCTGGTCACCTTACTCTAGGTTCAGCTCTTCTTTGGGAAATGCTACTTTGTTCAGTTTCTGGTACAAGCACATAAAGCTCCCCAAAGCATGGGTAAAGGTGATAGAGATTATTGAACCTAAATAAGTGGTTGACAAAATTATCAGCCCACAAATTGTGAGCACTGGCTTTATCAAGTTGTTATTATAACGCATCCGGTCTGCACATTTGGATGATTATAGGACAATGTGTGTTGTTTTCACTGTCACCATAGATAACCTCAAGAAACCAAAGTTGAGCAAAAAACAAATGATCCAATTAGAACCGCTTCATCCAATGTGCATGGGTGCATTAAATGTGCTTTAATGTCCATAAATATAACATAATTTATCCCCAACGGTTAAAAAAAATGTAAAGGCTTTTTAATGAGTTGACCTCACACAACCTTGCTTTTTTTTGTATATTCCTCCTATGCTTGTGACCTTTATAGGAAAAGAGAGTCGTGAAATCATGTATTAGGCATTTCACTTATTAGCGCGCTAGATTAACTTCAGCCCCGGACCATTTTGCTGGCCAAAGACCAGTGCACTTTTTGCGATTCGCCACTGCGCCGCTTTAACTGACAATTATGCGGTCGTGCGACGTGGCTCCCAAACAAAATTGATGTCCTTTTTTTCCAACTAACAGAGCTTTCTTTTGGGGGTATTTTATCACCTCTGCTTTTTTATTTTTTGGGCTATAAACAAAAAAATTGCCACAATTTTGAAAAAAACACGCATTATTTTTAACTTTTCGCTATAATAAATATCCCCAAAAAAATATATAAAAAAAACATTTTTTTTTCCTTTTTCCTCAGGTTAGGCCGATACATATTCTTCTACATATTTTTGGTAAAAGAAAATCGCAATAAGCGTTTATTGATTGGTTTGCGGAAAAGTTATAGCGTCTAAAAAAAAGGGCATAGTCTTATGCCATTTTTATTAATAATTTTTTTTTTTTTTACTAGCAATGGCGGCGATCACCGATTTTTAGCATGACTGCGGACAGATCGGAAGCTTTTGCCGCTATTTTGAGACCATTCATATTTATACAGCGATCAGTGCGATCAAAAATGCATTGATTACTGTGTAAATGTGACTGGCAGTGAAGGGGTTAACCAGGAGGGGGCGCTGCAGGGGTTAAGTGTGGCCTAGGGAGTGATTCTAACTGTGGGGGGAGGGGCTGTGTGTGACACAACACTGATCACCGCTCCTGATTACAGGGAGCTGAGATCAGTGACAGTGTCACTAGGCAGAATGGGGAAATGCTTGTTTACATTAGCATCTCCCCATTCTTCCTCTCTGTGAGACGATCGTGGGTATCCCAGACATCGAGTCCGCGGGGACCTGTGATCACATTCACGGAGCTCGCGGCGGGCACGTGTGCGCCTGCAAGCCACTTCTTAAAGGGCAATGTACAGGTACATTAATATATGTATGTGCCCTTCCGCCGACGTATATCGGCATGAGCCGGTCGGCGAGCCATTAAAGGAAAAAAAAAAGCAAAGGTTTTCCTTATGTTCCAAAAGAGTTGGTGGCATCCTGTGAATGCAAGTCTTATATAATAATAATTAGAAGAAGAAAATTTACTATATATACTTATATATATTATATACTTATATATTATACTATATAAGTATATAATACCCTGTTTTCCCTGAAAATAAGACCTAGCATGATTGTCGGTGATGGCTGCAATATAAGCCCTACCCCCCCAAATAAACTCTAGTTAAAGTCCTTGTAGATCTTATTTTCAGGGTAGGGATTATTTTCGGGGAAACAGGGTAGGGCTTATTTGGGGGGTAGGGCTTATATCGCAGCCATCACCAACAATCACGCTAGGTCTTATTTTTGGAGAAACAGGGTAGTACATAAGTATATAATATATATTCAGGGCCCTCCTATCCCTTCTGTATTGAACTGTACTGTAATTGTGCTGTCACCTCTCTACATTGTAAAGCGCTGTGTAAACTGTTAGCGTTATATAAATCATGTATAATAATAATAATATAATTATACAGTATGCCTAGTAAATTATTATTATTATTATTATTATTATATAAGACTCGCGTTCAAAGGTTGCCAGTGCCAACAACTCTTTTGGAAAATATATATGTACGTTCTGGCCCCAGAAGATACAGTCATGGCCAAAAATATTGGCACCCCTGCATTTCTGTCAGATACTGCACCACTTCACCCAAAAAATTGTTTGAAATACAAATGTTTAGGCATTTTCATGCTTATTTCTATTGTTTGTATTGGTATGACAGAAAAAGTGGAGAAACAATAAGCCAAATCTGACACATTCCACCCAATATTCCAAAAAAGACTGGACAAAATTATTGTCACCCTCAATTTAATATTTGGTAGCACACTGGAAATGGAGCGAGTACTAAGAAGGCCAATAAAACTAATAAAGGGTCTGGAGGATATTAGTTATGAGGAAAGGTTGGGAGCACTGAACTTATTCTCTCTGGAGAAGAGACGCTTGAGAGGGGATATGACTTCAATATACAAATACCGTACTGGTGACCCCACAATAGGGACAAAGCTTTTTTGCAAAAGGGAGTTTAACAAGACACGTGGCCACTCATTAAAATGAGAAGAAAGGAGTTTAATCTTAAACTACGTAGAGGGTTCTTTACTGTAAGAGTGGAAAGGATGTGGAATTCCCTTCCACAGGTGGTGGTCTCAGCAGGGGGCATTGATAGTTTCAAGAAACTATTAGATAAGCACCCGAACGACCGCAACATACAGGGATATACAATGTAATACTGACATATAATCACACACATAGGTTGGACTTGATAGACTTGTGTCTTTTTTCAACCTCACCTACTATGCAAATATGTAACCCCTTGGAAAAAATAACTGAAATCAATCTCTTCTGTAACCATCAATGAGTTTCTTACACCTCTCTACTGGAATTTTGGACCATTCTTCTTTCACCAACTTCTCCTGGTCTCTGAGTGGAAGGATTCTTTTTCCAGCTGCTGTTTTGCGATCTCTCCACAAGGGATTTAGATCTGGACTCATTGCTGGCCAGTTCAGTACTCTCCAGCGTTCCTTCCTAAACAGTTTCTAGTTGCTTTTTAACGTGTGCTTTGGGTCAATGTCCTGCTGTATGACCCATAACCTCTGACGGAGACCCAACTTTCTGGCACTGGGCCCTACATGGCACCCCAGAATTCTTTGGTAGTCTCTCAGATTTCATATTGCCATGAACACGGTCAAGACATCCAGTGCCTGAAGCAGCAAAGCAACCCCAAAACATCAGTGAACCTCCACCGTGTATGACCATACGGACTGTATTTGTTTCTTTAACCGTTTCAGCCCCAGAAGATTTTACCCCCTTCCTGACCAGAGCACTTTTTGCGATTCAGCACTGCGTCACTTTAACTGACAATTGCGCGGTCATGCGACGTTGTACCCCAACAAAATTGATGTCCCTTTTTTTTCCCCACAAATAGAGCTTTCTTTTGATGGTATTTGATCACCTCTGCAGTTTTTATTTTTTGCGCTATAAACAAAAAAGTGTTACAATTTTGAAAAAAAAGGCATCATTTTTTACTTTTTGCTATAATAAATATCCCCCAAAAATATAGAAAAAAACAAATGTTATCCTCAGTTTAGGGCGATATCTATTCTTCTACATATTTTTGGTAAAAAAAATCGCAATAAGTGTATATTGATTTGTTTGCGCAAAAGTTATAGCGCCTACAAAATAGGGGATAGTTTTATGGCATTTTTATTATAAATTTATTTGTTTATTAGTTATGGCAGCGATCAGCGATTTTCTGGTAACACATTTTATTAAAGCGGTAGTAAACCCGCACATTTTTTTTTTTTTAAACCTGCAAAGCAAAAGGCATAATGAGCTAGTATGCACCGCATACTAGCTCATTATGAAATACTTACCTTAGAACGAGGCCCCGACACCTGGCCCGATCCACGCCGAGGGAGCTGACATGCTCCCTCGGCGTTTCTTCCGGGTATCGCGGCTCCGGCGCTGTGAGTGGCCGGAGCCGCGATATCGTCACTCCCGCGCATGCGCGTGGGAGATTTCAGTCGGGCTGCTCGGCCGCTACCGGATTTTGACGGCGAGAAACCCCTTGTGCGCATGCGCCGCTGCAGTCAGCGGCGCATACCGAGGGGAATATCTCCTAAACCGTACAGGTTTAGGAGATATTTTTTTTACCTACAGGTAAGCCTTATTATAGGCTTTCCTGTAGGTAAAAGTTAAAAATGTGGGTATACAACCCCTTTAACATGCATCATAACAGTTACACAGTGCAGATCACTTGTTGAAGTGCGGGATTACAGATCATTTTGCGATAATGTAACAAATACTTTGCATACACAATGGGCGTCAAAACCCGAACAGTAAAGTAGAGTGGTCACGAAAAGATACATTAAAAATGCACAACAAATATATGATAAGGAAGGTTATAAGTTAAGAGACACTTAAGGCGAGAGACAGAGAGCGATCAGCGATTTCAATCATGACTGCGACATTATGGCTGACACATCAGACACTTTTGACACTATTTTGGGACCATTGTCATTTATAAAGCGATCAGTGCTATAAAAATGCACTGATTACTGTGTAAAGGACACTGGCAGGGAAGGGGTTAAACACTAGGGGGCAATCAAGTGGTTAAGTGTGTCCTAGGGAGTAATTCTAACTGTGGGAGGATGGGCTACTAGTCACATGATAGCAATCACTGCTCCTGGTAACAGGGAGCAGTGATCTCTGTCACGTCACTAGGCAGAACAGGAAAATGCCTTATTTATAGGCATCTCCCCGTTCTGCGGCTCCATGACACGATCACCAGGAGACTGGCGTGCGCTAGCCCCGCCGATTAAAGGGGGCGTACAGGTACACCCATTTGCCCACCACTGCCTTTGTGCCAACGTATATCGGCGCGTAGCGGTCTGCAAGCCGTTAAAGGCCTAATTTCCTCTTCTAAAAATTGTAGAATGTTGGTCTTCAAAAAGCTGTCATTTTGTATATATATATATATATATATATATATATATATATATACATACACTGAGGTTTATTTACTAAATGCAAATCCACTTTGCACTGCAAGTGCATTTGGAAGTGCATTCGCTGTAGCTCCGAGGGGGACATGCAAGGGAAATAAAAAACAGCATTTTAGCTTGCACATGATTGGATGATAAAATCAGCAGAGCTTCCCCTCATTTCAGATCTACCCCTCAGATTTACATTGACTGCACTTGCAGTGCAAAGTGAATTTGCCTTTATGTTTCAATATTTTTATTAAAGGTTTTCAGTGCAATACAAACAATAGTCTCATTAATGCGGCAACATATTACATCAAGCACAATGCATAATGGGCTAACACACCGGTCAGTTCCATAAACATGCTGGCGGCAGCGAAATAGGTGCCTTATCCAATAACCCCGGATCACATAGGATCCCAGCTGCCGGAGCTGTTACCTCTAGCGTGATATAAATATCCAGTCATTTAGCTAGCACCGCTAAATGAGAGATATAAAGAATTCAACAGAGAACAGTAAAGAAAAGAGGAAAGACCCCATAGCAGGGAAAGAGAAAAGAGTAGCGGGTAGAAAAAGGTGGAAAAAAGAGGGAAAGGGGGAGAACTGGGTGGGAGGGGGGGGGGGGAGCTGTAGTCCTGGATCCTCAAACTCATGTTACCGTGACAACGTTAAACAGCATGTGTCCCGGAACCATTAGTTAGATAGACAATCCATGGATCCCAAATTCTATAGAACATTTTCATCCTGTCTTGTGACAGTGCGGATAACCGTTCGTTTAGCATTAGCCATGACATTTTATGTTTAAGCTGGGCTATCGGTAGTGCGGCTGATCTCCAGTTACGAGCTATGGTGATCTTAGCTGAAATAAATATAAAGGTAAGGAGCCGCTGCTGAGGCCTGGAAGCCTCTGCCGCCTTGCCCCCCAAGAGGGCCAGCTTAGGTGATTTCCTTAGGTTCAGTCCTGTGATAGTATAGACAAAATTAAACACTCTAATCAAAAACCTTCTGACCTTCGGGCATGACCACCAAATATGGTAGGTGGTCCCCACCTGGCCGCATCCTCTAAAACAATGGGACGGAGCTCCCGGAACAAAAGCGGCCAATCTGGCTGGGACCATGTACCACCGCAACAATACCTTGTAATTAGCCTCTATCACCGATGTGTTGGCGAGAGAGCGATATGCTCTCAGAGAGCGTGCACCAGTCATCTAATTCAAAGGATTCCTGAATGTCCCGCTCCCACTGGACCATATAACTCAACTTCTTCCCTGGACCCCTAAGTAATGCGTAGATGGCTGATAAATGGCCTCTAATTTTGTCATATTGCATACTCAACTGCTCCATGGGAGTCAGGGAACCCAGGTCTCCCCTACGGACCATACTCTGCACGAAGTGCCTTAATTGGGCACATCGAAACTTCTCCGAGGACGGCATATCAAATTTTTCAGTTAGAGCTTGTTCAGAAAGTATACCCCTACGGTCACATAGGTCAGCAATGCGCAATAGCCCTTTATTTGTCCACCAACTGAACAGTTGAGGAGAGAGGCCCGGGGTGAACTCTTTGTTATTAAGTAATGGCGCCAGCGGATTGTGGGGCGATCTGAATTTGTATATTTTGGACAGCCTATCCCATATAGCCAGAGCCAGTGACAGGGTAGGACACAATATCAGCGGTCTATCCTTCATTGGAAGCCATAATAGCTGTGAAACCTGTGAGGGACGACAGGAATAAGATTCCATATCCATCCAAATAGCATGTGTGTGGCGTGAGTGGTATCTGGTAAGGTGGGCCAGCTGAGCCGCATGATAATACTTCTGCAGATCCGGCAGGCCCAGTCCCCCCTGCTTCCTTAGGGTGTACATTGTACTCCTGTTCACCCTGGGCCTCTTGTGTCCCCAAATAAACCTAAGAATGTCATTTTGCAACAATTGTAGATCCCTACGCAGAATAGCCACCGGTAGGGTACGGAACAGATACAGTATTCTAGGTAACACATTCATTTTAATAGAGTGCAGTCTGCCGAACCACGATGGAGGGTGTAGCTGCCATTTAGCTAGGTCCTCTGCCAGTGTCTTGTAGAGTGGGGGGTAATTCTGCCTGTATAACTTCTGGATAGTCGGGGTCAGATTAACACCAAGATATGGCAGTGCCTCCGACTCCCACTTAAATTGGTATGTGCTCTCTATAGCCTTCTGTGTGGCCTCCGACAGGGAAAGATTGAGCGCTTTAGATTTGGACTGATTAACTCTTAACCCCGAGATTTCGGAGAAGGGTTGAAGAATCGCATATAGGTTAGGGAGAGAAGTAATTGGTGACGTCAGCGTGAGTAAGAGATCATCAGCAAACAGTAGGCATTTATGATCTCTGTTTCCACACCTAATCCCCTGAACATCCTGACATTCCCTAATCCTAATGGCCAGTGGCTCTATTGCAAGAACAAACAGGAGCGGGGACAGTGGGCAGCCCTGCCTCGTACCCCGTCTAATCGGTAGAGGCTCAGAGGAATATCCCCGCAGCATCAACGATGCCGATGGTGTGTCATAAAGCGTTCCGAGGAGAGTCAAAAAACGCTCACCAAAACCATATCTGCGTAGGACCGCAAATAAATATTCCCAAGAAAGGCTTTCTGAATATCCAACGATAGCAGCATTCCCCGTCTAGAACCTCCACCATCCCAGTCCGACCGCACTGCTGATATAAGATTAATTAGCCTGCGGGTCTGATCCGATACCTGTCTAAGCGGGACAAAGCCGGCCTGGTCAGGGTGGATATAGTTTGGCAGAAAAGTGTTAAGTCTAAATGCTAAGACTTTCGTTAAAATCTTTAGATCGGTATTGATCAGGGAGATCGGTCGGTAGTTCGCACAGTCCCCGTGATCCTTGCCCGGCTTAGGAATGACACTAAGATAAGCTACATTTTCATGTAAGGGTATCTTGCTTCCCCTCCGAAGCCCATTAAAATAAGAGCACAGGTGAGGAATCAGGACATCCTGGAATTTCCTATAATATTGGCCTGGAAAGCCATCTGGTCCTGGGGCCTTCGAGGGGTGGAGTGACTTAATCGCCATTTTAATCTCTAATTCCGTGAATTCAGCCTCCATCAGATCCGCGTGAGCTCGCGTCAATTGAGGCAGCGGAACATCACGGAAAAAGAGATCAGCTCTACGAGAATCGTACGCAGTCTGTGAGCCATAAAGCTTGGAATAGAACTTGTAAAATTCCTGCAGAATAAGTTCAGGGTTTTGTGTGGAGCGACCCGTAGAAAGCCTCAGCTTAGGTAACGTAGGCGTATGTGGTCGGGGAACCAGTTTCCTGGCCAACATAGTATTCGGTTTGTCACCCATTGTATAATACCTATGTTTAGTCCAGCCAATATGTTTTTCAGCCTGAGTCGTCAGAGCTAAGTTCAGTTCCAGTCTAACATCGTCAATCGTATGTCTAATGTCGCAGAGCGGGTGGGCATGTTGTTCCCGCAGTAGCTGGTCCAATTTGGTTTCTAATTGCCGAATCGCATGGTCACGTGCTCGTTTTTGCCTAGAGCCTATTTGTATCATAATGCCCCTAATCGTGGCCTTGTGAGCTGCCCAATTAATCGCGGGTGACGTATCCGATGATTTGTTACGCGCTAAAAACTGCTGCAATGCTTTGTCTATTTCAGCGCACAAAACGGGGTCTTTTAACAGACTAGAATTCAAACGCCACGGGGCCGGGGAGGCTTTGGACCACAACCCAATCAATGACATCTTGATCGGAGAATGATCCGACTAGGGGGTGGATAGTACCGATACCGACGTTAGATGCGGGAGCAGAGGTGTGCGGACCAGGATATGGTCTATCCTGGAATATGTATGGTGCACCTGCGAAAAATGCGTATAATCTCTAGTCGTGGGATTGGACTCCCTCCAAGCGTCAATTAAATCATAGAGATGTAAGAGCCTAGCCACCCTATTACTCCCAGTCGGCGGTCTCTTGAGAGTGGGTCTGTCAGGGTTGGATTTATCCATAATTCTGTCCAGCGGGATATTACTATCTCCCCCCAAAATCACCTGTCCCTGGACCTTGGGCATCAATGTCCGTAACATCTTGCTAAAAAAGTCCACCTGTCCTGAGTTTGGAGCATAATAAGATACAAAGGATACCAGTTGGTCATGTATACGTCCCACGGCCATGATGTATCTGCCACCCTTATCCTTAATTATGGTTATGGGCGTAAAAGGGGTACGTCGAGAAAAAGCTATAGCTACCCCCTCCTTTTTATCGGGTCCATTAGCCAGGTAAAACTGCGGGTATTTAACATTAAGGTAACGTGGAGCTGACGTCTTAGAAAAATGCGTTTCTTGTAGTAGTAAAATATCTACTTTCTGTTTGTGATAAAATTGAAAGGCTTTAGTCCTTTTAATTGGGGAATTAAAGCCATGAACATTATGTGTGATCACCGAAAAGTCGGACGAATACGACTTAGCCATCGTGGTAGGGCAGAGCACTCTTACCTTGTAGCACCAGAAGGGCGGGCATAGCCTTCAATACATGGGATTCACCTTCCGCAGGCTGCAAGTACCAGCGTACGTAGGTTAGGGTCAGGACTACAGCTCGGGGAAGATAGGAGGTAGAAAGAGAGAGGAAAAAGAGAAAAAAGAGAAAAAACAGAGAATTAGTTAACATAAAAGACAAGGGCCGTAGGCCCAGAAACTTATACCAGTAGACTCGTGTAAACCGTATAACAATGTGGGAAATAATCCCTGCCGGATAGAGTGTCCTTTCCGGTAGTGGCAAGGGTACCTCTTCTCCAAAGAGAGAAGGTAGTCTTGCAAAGGAGCAGCATGGATTCCCGATCCGGCCCAAAGGGCCCTTGCTCCATAGCATGCAGGTCTCGCATACTGTCGGACAATAAGTTACACTAGCTTCACGAGTCGTCCCACCCCGAGAGTAACGGCCCCAGGGCAAGCAGGCACCTAATGGCCCCCCCCCCCGCCCCAGCACCCCCCCCCCCCCCCGGGGGAGGCCCCACGGGCCTCACCATAGGACAGACCCCATGCCCCCATGCTATACAGAAACAGAGTTCAAACATCAAACCATGAGGACGCTGTAAAACATGTCCAAAAAGAGAGAGTAATAATAAAAAATAAAAACAATAAAGAAAAAAGCACATTAACTTTAAGTCAGTCATGGAAGAACCGTTTCGGGTGGAATAAATCCAAAAAATAGGAAACTGCACTATGGTCGTGCTAACAGGGTGACTACGCAGTCGCGCAGGCACAGACGGACTCAGGTGTGTCCCTCAGGCAAAAAATAGTAGTATCCCTTCAGCTGCAAGTAGCAGGTCCAGGATTTCAAGGAGGGCATAAAAGTGCATTCTCGGGATTCCTGGTCTTCCGGGGGGCTCCTCTAGGTGGGTTCCGCTTACGCTCCGTCCAAAGTGGGGAGAGTGAGCGGCGTGCTGGAATCGGAGGAGAGGAGGCTGATGAGTCTCTCGAGATAATGCCCAAACTAAGTAGCAAGTCTTCTCCCTCCGGCAACGTGGAAAATGAGTAGGATTTCCCATTATAGGTGAAAGATAATCTAAAGGGGAAGGCCCACCGATATCTGATCTGTTGGTTGATGAGATGTTGTAGCAGGGGTTTCAAATTTCTACGCTTTTGTATCGTAGAAGGAGCAAGGTCAGTAAACAACTGAATAGACGACCCACAGAGAGTCAAGTCCTGTCGACTGCGGGCAGCAAGCATCAACTTCTCCTTGATCTGGTAGTAATGTGGTTTAACAATAACATCACGAGGCAGGCCATCAGATCTAGGGGCAGTAAGGGCCCTATGGATGCGGTCAATTTCCATGTGATGCGGTGCTATGTCTGGAACCAAGTCCTTCATTAACTCCTGCATTGCCCCTTCCAAATCGGTATGCGTTTCGGGCAGGCCGCGAATACGCACATTGTATCTACGAGAGCGATTTTCCAAGTCCTCAATTTTTGCAAGGGCATCCTCCAGCCTGTCCTGGAGGTCTGTGAGCATATGGGTATTCTGGTTAACCCTTTTAACAGTGCCTTCAACTTTAGCTTCAACAATGTCAAATCTCTCACCAATACTGTGAATGTCCCTCTTAAGATCAGTGGTAATCAAAGTGCAGGCCTTAGAAAGCTCCTGTTGTAGCATCGTGGAGAACCGAGCTAGTAACATTGTGTCCCCGGAGTAATAAGCTGGCTGGGGTGCTATGGAAGTAGAACTAAGTTGACTAGACATGGCCTCTGCCAGTTCAGCCATATTTTTATCCATAGAGGATCCAGGGGAGCCCGCCAGTTCCTGTGCATCTTCATCTATGGCAGGGGAAGGGGGATGCGAACGGGACTCACCCTGCTGCTCTTCCTCCATGTCCCCGGAAGATTGTGAGGAAAACAGATCCCTGGGGAGTTTCAGGGGAGTTCTGTTGGCTCCATCTTTCAGGAAGGCTGCAGCTCCGGCCGGGCCTCGCGTGTCTCGGCATCCCGGCGCCATCTTGGATTGCGGCCTGAGCTCAGGAGAGGACCCGGATCCCCCGGTGAATAGTAGGGCTTTACGCTGTCCTTTTTTCGGCTGGCCCCGAGCCCGCCTGTTCATCACCCTCACCGGAGCTTCCCTCTGCCGTTATCGTCACCGCTGTCCCGCTGGCTGCGCTGAATATAGCTGAATATGGGCCGGATCGTGCAGAGCTCTCTCAGAGCACGTCTGCGTCCGAGATCCCGCGCATGCGCAGTGGTGGATTTGCCTTTAATAAATAACCACCACTGTGTGTATATAGCTGTGTCCCTGAAGAATTCCTTGTTGATCAAGTGGGAATCCCATAATAAACCTTCCCAAACCAAATTCAACCCCCCTAATAAAATACAAAAACAAAGCTGCAAAGACTGATTCCTGTCTTCAGGGTGTGTGGAAAATGTGTGTACCAGGCTGCGCAGGGTGAGAGATACCCATATTCACCAACGGCTCCTACGGGGGTAGTGTTAGATATATATATATATATATATATATATATATATATATATATATATAGCGGCCATAACCCGTTGCAGGGCGGCCTTGACTTAATGGGCTTACCGGTTACCTTCTCTTGGCCTGCTCTTCCACTTCTAGGGGTTCCCAGGGTTGATACCCAACAACTTGTACACTGACACAGATGAAGTCCTTTCAAAAGAGTTTTATTTTGCAGTAGAACTTTCAATTAACACAGTCTCTTAGGGAACAGAGGGCACGGGGTGAAGAACTCAGGCACCTTGAACTGCAGGTCTAGCAAAGTCTCTGTTTTCCACCCAGAGAGTAGCCACTCGCAGCTGGGAACTTCAAGGCTGAACAGATCTCTAGCCAGAAATCAAGGCAGTCAGCAAGTTGACTCAAACTTGAACAAACAACTTAAGGTCAAACAGGAACCTTTTTCCTCCATACCTGGAACGTTTCCCGTCTCCTCAATGGTACTGGAAAAGTGTGAATTTGTCAATGTCCTTCCCAACTCAGTAACCAGGCACTTCTTAGGATGCCTCTTGTCGGCCCTCCTCTGAAGAGTCCTCCCCTGGTCACTTCCACGAGCTGTGGTGTCCCTCCAAGCTGAGATCACACCCGGACACCTTGAATCCTCGCTCAGTTACTGCGCCTCAGACCAGCAGGTTCCGCGACTCGGGAACAGACAGATCCCTACCCCAGACCAGGCAGGTCTATCAGGGGCCATCGACAGGAACATGTTGCGGATTGTCAAACACCCCATGACCGAGACCCCTCACGGGGCTACCCTGGTCCTGGAACCAGAACAGACCACACGGGCCTCCCGAACACCTCCGGAACCCCGAACACGTGACCCACACCCCTTCAAGTACCCCTTCCTAAACTCCTCAGCGGGCTCGGCACTCCCACTGATTGGCTCCGAGAAGGTCGATACCTAAACATCCAACCAGACCTGGTTCTAGCCTGTCATGTGCTCCTCACCATCCACATGACCAGGCAGAACTTCCAAACACAGCCTGGCCAGACTGGTGTTAAGGCCTACCTACACAATTAACCCTCAGAGCCTTTACTGTTCTGAGGCCAAAAAACTAAATTTACAGACGTGTGACATTTGGTCCCAAATGTCATCCGCTACACACACACATATATATATATATATATATATATATATATATATATATATATATATATATATATGTATGTATGTATGTATGTATGTATGTATATGTATATATATATTTTTATTTTATTTTATTTTTTTCATAAAAGTAAAGATAATCCTTTAAATACACGCACCAAAATATGGAACAATATCCATGTACAAAATGAGACCAATCAAATATGACTTTTAGGGAAATGTTAAACAATGGCTGGAAAGGTGTGCTTGGAGAAAGTACGTTGCAGCTCTCCTTTTACCCTTTGCTTTTAAGGAAAGCATCTAAAATAAATCAAAGAAGCGTTTACTTTTCGATTTGCTTTTAACACCTCCACAAGTCCTGTTAGCATGTTAGCACAGGAGATTAGAGGGAAGATAAAGACTGGCTGCATACTTTCTTCAGGAGCAGCAGACTGTAAATCACACAGAGAAGCCTGGCTTTAGTCTCAGTGTTTGTAATGGAGTAGATAACATTTCCAGGTGATAAACCATTTTTTCTGCTAAATATCCCATTCATTTTGACTCTTTGTTAACATCATTGTTAGTGGCAGTGCACTGGATGAAGAGGATACCATTGTGTTCTTATATGAGTTTTTTTATTTATTTATCTTATATTTATAAGCACTTTTTGTTCACATGTAACAATCAGTTTTGTTTGCTATAAAAATAAAAATAAATGACTTAGAACTCTCAAACATTATATAATGTTTTTAAGGCAGAGGCCCTAGAGAATAAAGTGGTGGGTTTTGCATTTTTTTATGTCACATGCTATTGTGTTTTTTCAAATGCAATTTTTGGTAAACAAAACGAAAAATTTCCTATCAAATACGTACCGTAATTTTCCTTTCCTATTGGACTCCATGGCAACCTACGTGTGGGCCTTCTCTCCAATGCTGTAGGTCCCCATTCCCATTAATCTGAGCTTACAGCCAGAGACTGCGTTCTGTAACTAACCAGCTCTTGAACTATGGGTGGGAACTCCATCTGCCATGGAGTCCATTGGGAAAGGAAAATTACGGTAAGTATTTGATAGGAAATTTTCAGTTTCCTGAAAGACTCCATTGCAGCCTAAGTGTGGGAAATGACTAGCCAAACCACACGGACGGGCTTGCGGATAAAAAAATACCCCTTTAATTTGCCCCGTCGACTGACAGGATTCTTAAACCAAAGTTCACTGGAAGATAAGGATGCAGGCTCCACGCAATAATCCGCCATGAAGGTGTTGATGGAGGCCCCCACGAAGCCGCCCTGCAGATAACATCTGGAGCCACATGTCGAGCCGCTGCCCAGGAAGTCGAGATGCCCCTGGTCGAATGTGCTGTCACCGCCTCTGGAGGAGCCAAGCCCTATAGGCCTGCTGGGTGGTCTGGGCAATCCAAGAGCGATTTCCCCCTGTTTTTTCCGGATAACAGGAGGAATAGATGATCCGTGCGCCTAAAGGCGGATGTAGCTTGAAGATTCCTGTAGTGTTTCTCCCATGTTTAGTGGATGAGCCTCCAAGGCCTCTGGTCAACCAGGAGGGGCTGACAAACAAAGAAGAGAGAAAGAGAGAGAAGGAGAGGCGTGCCAGGTTACCTTAAGGCCGGACACCTAGGGCACTGGGAAGCTGCCACACCCCACCCACAGGCATTCCTAAAGAGGCAGTGGGCTGACAGCTTTTTGAAAACCCCCGCCCTGTTGACGTCCAAGCCGCGCCTTCACCGCACCTGTGCCGAGAAGCCAAGCCACCGGGCGCATGTGTGGCTGTCAGGTCCCCGAAGTGATGCGGAATCCTTGAATATTCCAGCCACCTTGAGAGGCCAGAACTAGCACCAGGGAGGAACAAAGAAGGGAGATTGACAAAAACAGCTGCCATGGACATAGTGCTGCTTTGGCGGGGTGCCATCTTCCTGACATTGACAGTCCCGGACGTCCATCCTGGGCATCTTGCAGGATCCAGGATGTCCATCCTGGGTCCTGCAGGTGCTCGTCTTGCTGGGCATAGTTGCAGAAATATTTGCACACAGATGCTAACGCCTATGCACATGTTTTAGCCATTAACACTGGTGCCAAATGGCCTATATAAGTGCAGCATCTTCACTAGTACATTGCTCTCTGATCTGCAACTTTACCCATATACCTGTTCCTGTAATCTGTGCTTGATTCCTGTGTTTGACCCGGCTTATCCTGACCATGCTTGCTTTCTACCTGTCCTGACCAGCTTGCCTTAGCCTTAGTTTATCTCTACTCATCTACCTGATATCCTGTTGCCAATCTCTGCCTGCATCATGACCAGGGCTTTTTTTCTCAGAGAATAGGTGTAGGAACTCCCTCTTTATGAGTCACCCTTCGTCTCTGCCCCCCTACCCACCTCCGAGCACTGTCTCTTGGCTCCACCCCCTATTCACCTCCCAGTACCGCTCCTTTTAGAGAGTACAGAACCAAGTATCATTTTGTTCTACTAAATTGTATGGAATTTCATAGACCCCACCCAACTAGCAACAGACCCCACAACAGCAACAATAGATCCCCCAACACACAGACCTCCCCTCAGCAACAATGAACCCCCCCCCCCCCGCAAAAAAATACACCCCCAGCAACAATAGACCCCCACAAAAAAAATAGATTCCCAGTGACAATAGATCCCCCAGCAGTCAACATCAATTGACCCTCCAGCACACCTTGCCATAGAATACATTCAGTGCTGGAGGTACCGGAACTGCGTTCCCCCGCGTTCCCGCTGAAAAAAAGCCCTGATCATGACCATTCTCTGCCTACCATTTATGCCTCTACCTGATCGTCCTTTGTAAACCTGGCTTGTCTGACTCTGCATCCAGTCATCAGTCTGCTCTACATTGTGCCTGGTGATGCTGGTCCTTCATCTGCTGTGTGCTGCCAGTCTTCCTGCATCTGCTACCTACCCAACCCAGGATCTGCTGTTCCTGCTGCCATCCGCTGTTTCAGCTATCCAGCTCAACTGTCATGCACCTCAGCAACCAACAGAAGATCTTACAGGCACTCTTACCTCACCACGCTCTTGTGGCCACTGTCGCAACACCAGTGGTCCTTGAGCCGGGGCTGTATGAGAGGTCTCCCTCTACATGGCAGAGTCAGAGGTCATGGGTCTTACAGCAAGACAGTGACCCAAAACACACGTCAAAAACCACCCAGAACTGGTTTAAGACAAAACACTGGAGAGTACTGAACTTGCCAGCAAGGAGACCAGATCCATATCCCATAAAGGACCTGTAAAGGGATCTCAAAACAGCAGTTGGGAAAAGGAAACCTTCCAATCTGAGAGACCTGAAGCAGCTGGAGAAAGGAATGACGAGTGGGCCAAAACTCCAGTAGAGAGATGTAAGAATCTCATTGATGGTTGCAGAAGCGATTGATTTTTAGTTATTTTTTCCAAGGGGTGTGCTACCAAATATTAACCACTTTCAGACCTAACCATTTTGCTGGCTTAAGACCAGACCACTTTTTGCGATTCGGCACTGCGTCGCTTTAACTGACAATTGTACGGTCGTGCGACATGGCTCCCAAACAAAATTGGCATCCTTTTTCTCCCACAAATAGAGCTTTCTCTTGGTGGTATTTGATCACCTCTGTGGTTTTTATTTTTTGGGCTATAAACAAAAAAAGGGCGACAATTTTGAAAAAAACGCATTATTTTTTACATTTTGCTATAATAAATATCTGCCAAAAATGTATAAAAAACATTGTTTTCCTCAATTTCGGCCGCATACGTATTCTTCTACATATTTTTGATCAAAACAAAATCGCAATAATCGATTATTGATTGGTTTGCGCAAAAGTTATAGCGTTTGCAAAATAGGGAATAGTTATGGCATTTTTATTAATAATTTTTTTTTTTTTACAAGGAATGGCGGCGATCAGCGATTTTTATTGTGACTGCGACATTTATTGTGACATCGGACATTTTTGACACATTTTTGGGACCATTGTCATTTATACAGCAATCAGTGCTATAAAAATGCACTGATTCCTGTGTAAATGACACTGGCAGTGAAGGGGTTAACCACTAGGAGGCACTGTAGGGGTTAAGTGTGTCCTAGGGGCGTTTTGTTAACTGTGGGGGGCGTGGCTGTGTTGTACACATCACTGATCTCTGCTCCAATCACAGGGAGCAGAGATCGGTGTCACTGTTGCTAGGCAGAATGGGGAGATGCTTGCTTACTTTAGCATCTCCCTGTTCTTCCTCCCAGTGAGATGATTGTGGGCAGGGACGGACTGACCATTTGGCTACTCGGGCACTGCCCGGGGCCCCGGGTCACTAGGGGGCCCCACCAGGGTTGCCAGCCTCAGTAAAACCAGGGACAGTATGCAAAAATCTGTCTCTGAAATGTCCCTTACCGACATCCTTTTGGTCTAAAAATCCTGAGATTATAGCTGCCCCACCTCTCCAGTACCTTCTCAGCCAATAGGAACATGTCTGTGTATACTGTGTGTACATGTATGTGTATACTGTGTGATTGTATACTGTGTGTGTGTGTATACTGTGTGTACATGTATGTGTATACTGTGTGATTGTATACTGTGTGGCCCCATAATCTCTGATTGCCTGGGGGGGCCCATAATCTCCTATTGCCCGGGGGCCCCATGAGTTGTCAGTCCGCCCCTGATTGTGGGTCTGCCCGCGGCAATTGAGTCCGCAGGACCAGCGATCTGACTCACGGATGTCCCGACCGGTGTGCGCTGCCGGCGGCATGCACGCGGTGGCAAATTTAAAGGGATGTACCTGTGCGCCCATTTGCCTGTCCGTGCCATTCCGCTGACGTAAATGCGCGTGCGCCGGTCGGGAAGCCGTTAAATTGGGGGCATCAATAATTTTGGCTTCAGTCCGTTTTTGGAGTTTTGCGCAGAATGTGTCAGATTTTGATTTTTGTTTCTTCCCTTTTCTGTGTCATACCAAGACAAACAAAAAGAAATAAACATGAGAATGCCTAAACATTTGTAATTGCAACAATTTTCTGGGCGAGGTGGTGAATTATCGAACAGAAATGCAGGGGCTGCCAATATTTTTGCCCACAGCTGTATCTTCTGGGGCCACACAGACTATCCATTCCTTTGTCTTTTAAATATTCATTGACCTAAAGATATCTCAAATGACCAGTTCTAAAAATTCCTAAGTGTACAAGCTATACATTGGTGTACGGTAAATTTCCTGACACATTGATACATGTGTTCATACAATCTGCAGATATTCTGTTTCCCTGAGACAGACTTGGGATCAGAGGGCAGGAGATCTCTAACCCGGGATTGGCAGTCCAATTTGTTTTATGTTTCTAAAAGAGAATCTAAGACACTTTTTTTTTACTGGGATCATGTGGCATAGTTTAACCAAATTCTCTGATTTATACGCTGGGATGCCGTCTTATGACAGTTATCAAGGTTGTTTTCCATAGAAGCCTATATAAAACATGGAACAAATTAAATATAGACAGGACAGTGTTTTTCTTTCTTTGCACCTTGGATATCCTGTGTTCACTGTACAGGCTGCGCATGCACAGCCTAATATCTGTGGTGCAAAGGATCCAACTATATTTTTCAACAAACAGACCATAAAGGCATTTAAGTGGAAGTAAAGGCACTTTTTTTTTTTTAAAACACACCCTGTAAGGCAAAGGCATAATGAGCTAGTATGCATAGCATACTAGCTCATTATGAATAACTTACCTGAGAACGAAGCCCCCGAAGCGCTCCTCCGTCTTCCTCTTTGCCGCTGCCATGGATCCCGGACTGACCTCCGGGTCTCGCGGTTCCGGCGCTGTGATTCGCCGGAGCCGTGATGACGTCACTCCCGCGCATGCACGCGGGAGCCGACACTCGCGGCATATCGCCGCGATCTGCGGCCTGCCCAGTGTCGCCTGCGCGCCGCTGTCTACGGCGCATGCGCCGTAGTCAACGGTGGCTGTCTTCGGGTAAATATCTCCTAAACCGTATAGGTTTAGGAGATATTTCTTGGACCTACAGGTAAGCCTTAATCTAGGCTTACCTCTAGGACAAAGTTAGGTGTAAGGGTTTACAAAAACTTTAAATGATGACTTAAAAAAATTTTAATTATTTTTATATAGGAAATATTTTGGGAAATGCTCACTTAAATTCCAATAATAAAAAGCAGAGCGGCAGCTGCACATTACCATTACCAAAAGTCCTGAGCTCTGTGACCGTGACCGCGGGACCAGCTGAACCGATTGCCGCTGGTGTCCCGCGATCGCGTCACAGAGCCTGAAGAACGAGGAGAGGTCTGTGTAACCAAACCTCTCCCCGTGCTTCCTATTGTGGCTGTCACCGATCGTCTGTTCCCTTTTATAGGGAAGGATGATCAGTGACATCACATGCCAGGCCAAGCCCCCCCTACAATAAAAAAAAAACACATAACGTCATACATAACCCCTACACTGCCCCCTAGTGGTTAACTCATTCACTGCCAGTGTCATTTACACAGGAATCAGTGCATTTAAATAGCACTGATTGCTGTATAAATGCCACTGGTTCCAAAAATGTGTCAAAAATGTCCGATGTGTCCGCCATAATGTCGCAGTCACAATAAAAATCGCTGATCGCCGCCATTACTAGTAAAAAAAAAAAAAATCAATAAAAATGCTATAAAAGTATCCCCTATTTTGTAAACGCTATAACTTTTGCGCAAACCAATCAATAATCGATAATTGCAATTTTTTTGTTACCAAAAATATGTAGAAGAATACGTATCGGCCTAAACTGAGGAAAAAAAATGTTTTTTTATACATTTTTGAATATTTATTATAGCAAAAAGTAAAAATAATTTTTTTCAAAATTGTCCCTCTATTTTTGTTTATAGCGCAAAAAATAAAAAATGCAGAGGTGATCAAATACCACCAAAAGAAAGCTCTATTTGTGAGAAAAAAAGGACGCCAATTTTGTTTGGGAGCCACGTCACGCGACCGCGCAATTGTCAGTTAAAGTGACTCAGTGCCGAATCGTAAAAAGGGGCTTGGTCCTTTGGCTGCAAATTGGTCCGGGGCTTAAGTGGTTACTACTGAGTTGGCCCACCTTTTGCAGCTCTTTAACTCTTCCAGGAAGGCTGTCTACAAGGTTTAGGAGTGTGTCTATGGGAATGTTTGACCATTTTTCCAGAAGCACATTTGTGAGGTCGGGCACTGATGTTGGACGTGAAGGCCTGGCTCACAGTCTCCACTCTAATTCATCCCAATGGTGTTCTATCGGGTTGAGGTCAGGACTCTGCGCAGGCCAGTCAAGTTCCTCCACCCGAAACTTGCTCATCCATGTCTTTATGGACCTTGTTTTGTGCACTGGTGCACAGTCATGTTGGAACAGGAAGGGGCCATCCACAAACTGTTCCCACAAATTGGGAGCATGAAATTGTCCAAAATGTCTTGGTATGCTGACACCTTAAGAGTTCCTTTCACTGGAACTAAGAGGCCAAGCCCAACCCCTGAAAAGCACCTCCACATCATAACCCCCCCCCCCTCCACCAAATGAACAATGCACAAAGCAAGGTCAAGACGTGAATGAGCGAGTTTGGGGTGGAGAAACTTGACTGGCCTGTACAGGGTCCTGACCTCAACCCTATAGAACACCTTTGGGTAGAATTAGAGCGAAGACTGCAAGTCAGGCCTTCTCCTCCAACATCAGTGCCTGACCTCGCAAATGCGCTTCTGGAAGAATGGTCAAACATTTCCATAGACACACTCCTAAACCTTGTGGACAGCCTTCCGAGAAGAGTTGAAAAGCTGAAAGGGGTGGGCCAACTCAATATTGAACCCTACGGACTAAGACTGGGATGCTATTAAAGTTCATGTGCGTGTAAAGGCATGCCTTCCAATACTTTTGGTAATATATTGTATATCTACATACAAATACCCCAAAAAAGTGTTCTGCTACCCCTTTAAATATAACATTTACAAATTATGTGCACACATAAAAAAATAAAGATGAATAGTACCACAATCTTGGATTTCACCTTGAAATTAAGTTATATTCTTCACAGCAGTAAAGTGACAACTTCTGTTGCCTTCTCCTTGGAAGACATACCGTTGGACGAAACACATTGGGTGGAGCCTACAAGCTACATCATCTTGTCCGCCTGGAGAGCCAGCGGGCACTTTCTGTTGTGCTTTTGGCCTTTGTTTGTTTGTAAGTATACCTTGCTACTTCTTAAATAAACAATTTTAGAAAGTACTTCACTATTAGCATCTCCTTGCTCTTTCTATGTGGTTAGAAAGAAACCTGGTGTATGAGAAAGCATTTCTTGGAGAAGATCTGAGTCCACTGTTTGCAGACTGAGATGGCAAAGATACACAGTCCGAAATTCAGATGGAAAAAGTCAGATCGGATTATGTTGCCGGAAAATGTGTGGGCTCTGTCTGCCTTTTTCCGTCAGAATTTCCGACGGAAAAAGTTTGAGAGCTGGATCTAAAATTTTCCGACAACAAAATCCGATCTGACTTTTTCTGATCGTGCATAGAGAATTCCGACGCACAAAGTGCCACGCATGCTCAGAAAAATTTTTAGAGACGAAAGCTATTGGCTACTGGCCGCTAACATAGTCCCGTCGTACGCTTTGTATGTCACCTCGTTCTGAACGATCGGATTCTTCGACAACTTTGTGCGACCGTGGGTATGCAACACAAGTTTCGGCCAAAATCGGTATGAAAAAATCAGACAGATTTTGTGGTCGGAATGTCCGACCGTGTGTACAGGGCTTAAGGCATATGTAGTGGTTATCATCCATCTTTCCATCCTGGGTTTTATCCCATAGAAGCTGTAAACCCTCATATTTGAGGGCTACAAATTTGGTAAGCTGCTGCACATTTTTTCCTGGTGGTTGGTGCACTTTACTGGTATTAAGAATATAACTTAATCACTTCAGACCCTGAAGGATTTACCCCCTTAATTACTATTTTTTTACGCTACGGCACTGCGTTACTTTAAATGACAATTGCGCGGTTGTGCGACGTTGTACGCAAACAAAATTGATGTTCTTTTTTTTCCCCACAAAATAGAGTTTTCTTTTGGTGGTATTTGATCGCCTCTGTGGTTTTAATTTTGTTGCGCTATAAACAAAAAATAAGAGCGGCAATTTTGCGAAAAAACAATATTTTTTACTTTCTGCTATAAAACATATTCAATAAAAAAAAATGTAAAAAATCGAATTTCTTCAATTTAGGCCAATTTGTATTCTGCTACATATTTTTGGTAAACAAAATCCCAATTAGTGTATATTGATGGGTTCATGCAAGAGTTATAGCGTCTACAAATTATGGGATAGATTTAGGAACCTTTTTTTTTTACTAGTAATTGCGGCGATCAGCAATTTTTAGCTGGACTGCAACATTGTGGCAGACAAATTGGACACGAACTGACACTTTTTGGGGACCAGTGACACCAATACAGTGATCAGTGGTAAAAATAATGCACTGGCACTGTATAAATGACACTGGCAGGGAAGGGGTTAACAGCAGGGGCAATCAAGGGGTTAAATATGTTCCCTATGTGTGCTTTCTAATTGTGTGGGGGATGCTGATACTAGACAAAGAGAGATCTTTGTTTCTTATTAGTAGGAATCACAGATCTCTCTATTCCCCTGTGACAGAACAACAGCCTGCCTTGTTCACATAGGCAGACTGCCTTTTTGTCGCCCCCCCCCCCGCTGGACCCACTGATTGGCTCCCACTGCGTCCAAGCACAGCGGGAGCAGGTCGCCAGAGGCGCGCACGCGTGCCTGAGACCAGGGAGCATGTACAACATACGGGTACGTTGTTTCACAACAGCTGGCTGCCCTGCCGCAGTATATGTGCGGTGGGTGGACCGGAAGTAGTTAATTTCACAGTGGAATCCAAGATTGTGGGATGATTCATATTCATTTTAATATGTTTGCACATAATTTGTAAATGTTATATTTAAAGGGGCAGAGCAACACATTTTTGTTCATAATATTTATATATACAGGATATCGCCAGCAACCAGCATCCCCTGAGGAAGCCCGTTTCAAGGGCGAAACATGTTGGGAAGATTGTCATCTACTGCTGCGTTGTTTGAGCTGTAAAATATTTGGCATCAGCCATAATTTGTACCTTCTTTCCTCTGTCTATTTGGTTTTAAGCAATTGATGTATTTTTATTCTATTTTTCTAATAAAGGAATATTTTTTATATTGACTTTCTCCATTTGACTCCGCACCTACAAAGTCCTGTTCTCTACGCTCCTCTATATAATATTTATATAACCTAAGGCAGTGTTTCTCAACTCCAGTCCTCAAGGCGCCCCAACAGGTCATGTTTTCAGGATTTCTCTCAGGCCGCGTACACACGGGCGGATTGTCTGTCCAACTTAGTCCGCTGAACCGTGTTTCAGCGGACAATCCGCTCGTGTGTGGGCTTCAGCGGACTTTTTCAGCGGACTGTCTGACGAACAAAGTCTTACGGAATTTCCGTAATTTTGTCCGTTCAAACTTGGTTTGGTCCGTCCAAACTTGGTTTCAGCGGACAGTCCGCTCGTGTGTAGGCAAGTTGGACGGACTAAGTATGGCGCATGCTCAGAAAGGATTTACACGGCCGAAGGTTGCATTGCAGTGTATTGGACGTCGTTTTTCTAGTCCCGTCGTACGTGCTGTACACGTCATCACGCACGCTTTCAGCGGACTGTCTGCTCATCGTGTGTGGTCAAGTCCGTTCATTCAAATTTTGAACGGACTGTCTGTCAGATTGTCTGACGAACTTAGTTGGGCAGACAATCCGCCCGTGTGTACGCGGCCTCAGATTAAATGGCTGTGGCAATTACTATCGCAGTGAAACTGTCACCTGTACAAAATAATGGAGAGCCTGAAAACATGACCTGCTGGGGCACCTTGAGGACTGGAGTTGAGAAACACTGACCTAAGCAATCATGAACCTCTCAAACTGAACATATAGTAGTGCAATCACTATTATACATGTATAACTTTTCCTGGGAGAACCATCTCATATAACATTAAACTAGAAAGATGCCTACAGAGCATTTAGGGGCTTTATAAACTGTGATCTTTGACTACTTTTATGAAATATTGCCCATCACTCCTGACATTTCCCTCTCGCAGCGGTGCGCAGCAGGCCTCGCAACCAGGGCCGTCTTTAATATTGATTGGACCCTGGGAAAAAAAAATTTTTGGGCCCCTCCCCCCATGCAGTTTCGCTCTCCACCTGCTTTGAGACATATAATAAATAGCAGCTAGACTCAAAATCAGTTTGCTGAATCAGATCAGAGAGCGATTGCGATTTGTTGCCAGAGGTGACAGTGTAATATTACCACTCACTGACTGGTTGATAGAGGTTACAGCACATCATTTCTGCTTGTTGATTGGTTGCTAGAGATTACTGTACATCAATACTGCTGATTGATTGATTGCTATAGGTTACTGCACCTCATTACTGCTTACTGATTGGTTGCTAGAGGTTACAGCACATTATCTCCACACTGCCTGCACACCATGGATGGACTGGGGAGATGAGAGGGCCCATTAATAGACATTAAACTCCTAGGGATCCTAGGAGTCCTGGACTCAGTGGCAGTGCAGTGCAGACTTTCAAGCATGCCCCTTCACCTCCCCAGTGGGCAGCATTCAGTATAGGTGATGGTGGATATGACCTCAGGGGGACATGATATACATATGAATGCCATCACTACTTACATATCAATGCCGGTTATTTACATGAAACACGGGGCCTGCAGGTGAGTCATCTGTACACAACAATAGGGCAGAGCTGGGCAGAGTTAGTAACAGAACTTCACACTGAGATATCAGGACACAGCACGAGACTAAAACTTCAAGGAACAAGGGAATTTAAACTGGGATAGTTACCAAGTATGAGGCAGCTGCTTTGGGCCCCACAACAATGACAGGGCAGCTGCCCCTTTTGCCCTGCCTTAAAAACGGCCCTGCTCGCAATAATAGGAGGTCTATTCTAGCTCTGATCTACTCTCCTTCCATCAACTACATTCTAAGTTCGCCATACCCTCCCAATATTTCTTTAAATATTTAAGAATCCGTTCAGCTCTCTACCCAGTTAAATGGTCTGAGAATCCCTTTTTCTGGTACCTAATAACATTCTACGATCTGGAAACCCCCCCCCATACAACATGGTATTTCATACATCTATAAACTCCTCACCACTCCTTCCCAAAGCTCGTCCACTATGCTCCACTGAGAACAATGTTTAAACTGCAACTATTCTCCCTAACAATTGTACCAATCCCTCCGTTGGTCCCTGAAGGTATCTCGCTGTATACTATATTACGAATCTGTCCAGAAGCTCTTTCATAGCTGGTGTCTCTCTCCCTCCAAACTAGCACGTATCTACCATCCATATCTGACGCATGTTGGAGAAATTGCGGGCACTCCAGGACTTCCCTACATATCTGGTGGCATTGTCCATGACTTACTGACTTTTGGTCTATTCTTACCAACCTTCTCTTCTCTCACTTCAGCCTCCATCCCCCTCTCCTCACAGATGGTCATATTGGGTCTGGATTTAGACCTCTGGCCAAGTCACAATCGTACCATTGTATCCCATGTTCTTATAGCCACTTGCTTAGCAATAGCCAGAGAATGGAAATCTCCTCAACCACCCACAATCACAGAAGTGATATCCATGTTGAGCAACCAGTGCCAGATGGAATATATGTATGCTTAAGCCCATCTTCAGATTCCCAAATTTTGTAATAACTGGTCTCCTTGGCTAACACACCAAGTATATGACTGTCTTAACCTGAAAACCACATAGTTTTACACCCTTAACCCTTGTACCAAATATGACCATTCCCGAGTACAAGCCCTCCTCCCCTACTCTTCTGCCTTTGTTCCCTTTATAACCTGCTGAAACGTACTCCTTCGCAGATTTTTTACCCACTCCTGTCGAACTATACATATTGGTTTCTAACCTAGTGCTCGTTTGCACCACCCTTTTATTATGTGTACCTTTTCCCATTGTTACTTTGTCATGTCACTTGTTCATACATAGTGCTTCTGTATGCTCAGACATTGTTCTTTATAACTTGTAGTACTGACACTGCAAATATGACTAATATGTTAAAAAATTTTACATCTATTGTCTATATGCATCTTTTTTGCAGTTTTATAATGTTCAGCCCAGGGGCGGACTGACAACTCATGGGGCCCTGGGCAATAGGAGATTATGGGGCCCCCGGCCAATAGGAGATTTTGGGGCCCCCAGGCAAGAGATTATGGGGCCACACAGTATACACACACACACACATACAGCATACACACACAGACACACAATATACACACACAGCATACACATATACACACAGGTACTGGAGAGGTGGGGAGGTTATAATCTTGGGATTTGTAAAAAAAAACACAGATTTCTACATACTGTCCCTGGTTTTATTGAGGCTGGCAACTCTGATGGGGCCCCTTAGTAGCATGGGGCCCTCGGGCAGTGCCCGAGTGCCCGAATGGTCAGTCCGCCCCTGGTTCAGCCCTTTGTGAATGTAGCACTGACCCCCGAAGGAGCTGCTGGTTTTGTTGGGCTTACCGTTACCTTCTTGACTGTTTGTCTGTATAGGATTTACGTGGTCCAAAGAAATGTGGAAACTGACACTGAATCTAATTTTGGGTTATTTATTTGAAATATAAACTGAGAAACTCTCAGTTTAGGGTAAAGGGTTAGGATTAAGTTCAGGTACTTTGGACTGCAAAAAGTATGATAAGTCTCATATAGAAGAAATCCAGAGAATAACTGTTTCACAGTTGGATTCCACAACCCCCGGATAGACCTCCTCTCACTAGTCCTAGCAGCCAGTGGGTGCTAAGTAAAGTCTCTGCCACAGACTTGAATGTAGAATACTTGAGAAAAGTCTCTGCCACAGACTTGAATGTAACTGAGGGACATAGACAAATTTAAAGAGCTATCATACGAAACCAGTATCTCTCAGCCGGTCCGGCGACACAGTATGAGTGCGGATCCATGAAGTGTCCTTCAACTAAGCCTCCAGGCTCCTTCAGAGAAGCCAGCCTTGTGCACGGCCTCCTCCTGAAGAGTCCTCCCCTGGGTGCTTCTCCAGTTGCTGGGCCTCTCCTTTAGACGAGACGGCACCGGACCACCTTTGAATCAATAGGACCCCAATATCCATTCAGGCCTGCCCCTGCAGTTGCTTCGCCTCAGGCCAGCCAGCCCAGAGACTTGGAAATGCATGATTCTGCACCCCAGGCCAGGAGGGCCATGGGGGCTGGTCAGGAGGACCAGAATCAAACAGACAGAAAACCTCTCTGGACCGGAACCTGGACCACGTGATGTCAGTACCTTAAATACCACCTCCCAGAATGCACAGCAGGAGAACACTCCCACTGGGCTGGTTCCCGAAAGAAAACATGGCATTCAATACACCCAGCTAGACTGCGTTCTCACACTTGCCGGTGGTGACAGCGACACCTGCGGTCAAGGAGAACCCAGTGCAACCCAGCTAGACTGGTACGGAAACCACAAATTTAGTAAAATTAGCCCCAAAACCCAACTATGGTTTTAGGAGAATTAACTTTGAAAACATATAGTGCATGCTCGTCAGGAACCAGCGCTACATAAACATTACAAAAACCCTAATAAAAATCATTTGTAAAAAAAGAAAAATAATGCCCACATTTATAGACGTGTTTCGCCATTCTACAGCTTCATCAAGACTAGGCCATGTATGGAAAAAATATAATTTTAAAAAAATTGGTCCATCTTGGGAAAACACTATTATAGTAAAAATGTAATAATACGTGTAAATACAACTAAGGACATCTAACAATCACATAAATATGATGCTATTTATAACATCAATTTTGTAAGAATTATTTGAGAATGAAAGTATTTTATATAGGGCTCAGTCCAGAAAAACTGGAGGAACTGTAAAATAAGTCCACAAAGATGAGCATTATTTTATATAGGTATTCAAAAATCACAATTTATGTACCACCATGCATACATTTATGATGTCAGTTTTATGTATTGGTTATCTGATATGGATGGAATTTGCATGGTCTTTGTATATGATAAATATTGACATTTTTATATAGATGTTTTTGGTATCTATGTTAGTTTTCTATGTTTTCCTGTAGGTACAGTACGTGGTCATGGACTTCTTCTAAATTGGTAGGAGCTATGTGATACTGCCCTCCATTGGTCTTCCCAGTGGCTTACAAGTGGGTGCTTTTCTATTGAACAAGAACTCTGCCCAAAAATAACAAGAATCAAATGAAGAGTACATTAAAAGATAAAATACCAAAACCAGCTATTGCTGCAATATTGAGATTCAATCTAGAGACTCCCCCTGGGGTACTTTTTTTCTGCCAATAGGTGTGCTCAGTCTGATAGCCAGCTTCATTCAACCAAAGTTCTCTGATCCCTGATCATTCTTTACTCTCCGCAGCCCATGATTGGACAGTGAAAAGAGAGGCAGCACAGTGATGAGCTCATCCCTCGGTCACTTTGTCTTCTCCTCCTATCAGCATTTTCCATGTTGGCACATGACTTGTTCAGCACCCTGCACTGCTTCTCTCTCTTACATCCATTTATTCTATTCAGGGCCTGCAAGATGATGATAGCAGGTTAAAGTCAGGTACTTATGATTATTAATATGCAGTACTTATTGCATTTAATGATTTATTAAAGTGGTTGTAAACCCACATGAAAAAAAAAAAGACCTGCAAGACAAAGTCATAACATAGCATACTAGCTCATTATGTAATACTCCCTTGAGATCGAAGCCCCCGCTGTGTTGCCCGTACACAGCAGGGGCTTTGTACACAGCACTGTTACTTCCGGGTATCGCAGCTCCTGCGCTGTGATTTGCCGGAGCCGCGATTACGTCACTACCATGCATGCGCATTGGGAGCCGCTGGTAACAGCACACTCACTGAAGTAAGCAGCAAGTACATGCCATTGCTTCAGTGCGCATGTGCCGATGGCGTTGGCACATGCAGATACAGGGGATATCCGGGGGAGCTACAGATAAGCCTTATTATAGGCTTACCTGGAGCAAAAAGTGGATTGTAAGGGTTTACAACCACTTTAATGGTTACCAAGCTGCTTAAATTTGTGTCTTTTATATCTTACTAGAGTTCAGCTTTGAGGCCCTTGGAGAAGAGCTCAAGAACCACAATACCTCTTGGCCCTTCTGGTTCAGAAGAAGACCATATTGTCACCCAGCGTAGGCCACAACTCTTGCACAAGATTGCCCGCTGATCTGATGAAGTAAAATTGAGTATTATTAGTATTTGAAGGGTTGATGTTAGATTACATATAACCCTAGTTATCTTTTACAGAACACTTTGAAATTTTCCTCACCATTTTCCTTTCACCCTATGAGCAAAAGGACTTAGGGAAAGATTTAGGTAAGTATAGAGCTTTGAGGAGGGAAGGTGGAACTACACCTACCTAGGAAAGCAAGGGGAAAAGGATAAGGAATTTTTGTCTAAATGTTTCCCTATTCCTTAAAGGAAACCTCTTAACAAATAAATAGTTTGACTTTCCATTCTAATCTCTTTCCGTATGTACGTGTTTGTAAAATGATTCAATGCCTTCAATGCAGGGCCAGGACAAGGGGTGGGCAGCGGTATTGTGAGGTTGGAAGGTGCCACAAGAAGATTGGGGGGAAGGGCATTTGGGGTGCTTCAGGGGGTATTGTTCTAGGAAGGGAAATTGGTGGGGGGGGCTGCTAGGAGTAGTGATTTAGGGGGTGGAAGAAGGCTTGTGCTAGGTAGGGGATTTGGTGGGAATTTGTGTTAGGAGGGGGGAATTTGAAGTGAGGGGGAGAAGATGTGTACTAGGAGGAAACATTTCAGGGTTGAGGATTTGTGCAAGGATGATTTTTTTTGGGGGGGGGCTTTCAGCCGGGGGGATTTAAGAGGGTGAGGACAAAGATTTGTGCTGAGAGGGGGGTGGGGGTCCGTAATTGGAGGAGGAGGAATCTCCTAATGCAGATTAGTTCTCAGTGGTTTTGTGGGGAGATTTTTACTGACACATAATACTCATACATTCAAGGGGGGGGGGGGCAGCTTGGCATTTTCACCCTGGGCTCTTGATGACATTTTCCCGCCACTGTTTCTATGATTCCTAATGTCCGAACTTCCTCCAATAGAGGCAGTAAGGTGTCTGGATTCAAATGTACGCATTTTTCATTGTTAGATTTGTACCAAAACAAACCAAACAAATTCATATTTTGAACCTTTCATTAGACAAACATTTAGTTTGTCTGTATATTTGCTGTGCAGGATGTGGAACCATTAAAAAATAAATATGTGACCTGTCAGAAACCATGAAACAGACAGAGACAGAAGTACAATCAAATCACACTTGTTTATTAATAAAAATAAAAATGTAAATAGAAAAAAGCGTAGTCAAGCATAGCCAGAGTCCAGTAGCCAGATCGGGTAGTCAGCCATTCCAAAGTTCATAAACCAGATCGGGTAATCAGCCAGTCCAGACGTCAGGGATCCAAGGAGAGCAACCGCAAGCAGGATAAGAAGCCAGGAGGGATGTCAGCAAGCCAGTCTTGAAACAAACAGCAGGAGATGGTTCCTTGTGATGTGACCAACGCGAAGGCAAAGGAAAGAGTGAGCTGGAAGGCTTTAAATAGGCAGGTCAGACAAGCATCATCGGGAACAGCTGGTAAATGTGGAAAGAGAAGAGAGCTGGTAATTAGCCGAAAGCTGAGCGGCCAGCCCAGAGGAGGAAGGGCTAAGCCAGCCCTGACATGACCATAATAATGTCTAACTTTGCATAAAGCTACTGCTCTGATATATCGGAGTGAACCCTTCATTACTGGGCCCAGCTACATAAATATATTACAAT
This sequence comes from Lithobates pipiens, assembly GCF_037356315.1. Taxonomy (NCBI): domain Eukaryota; kingdom Metazoa; phylum Chordata; class Amphibia; order Anura; family Ranidae; genus Lithobates; species Lithobates pipiens. The sequence continues at coordinate 6,058,811 of NW_027507892.1, read as the reverse complement.
GGTTGTTTTCTATCTTGCTGTTTGTGTAAGAACTTCAGTTTTATGTTTCAAAAAGACAACATTTTCCCTGGCAATATTATCATTTCTCATTGCTTACTTACTCTGTTGTTAGTTTTAGCTAGATAACACAAGTCCTTAGTTTCCATCTGACATCATTTTCCTGATGTCATAACATAATAAATTATAACAATATCCTGCGGTCATGCAGAGAAGTCCATAAATCCAAAATAGTCTTCTGCTTTTACCACTGTACTTACTAAGGAAAAGGGGCACATCATTTCACAATCCACACATTCTGCTTTGGATTTCAAAAATAAAAATAAATAAAAACAAAAGGACCAACAATCTGTATATGACAGAACAGAAATCTCTCAGCCAGATCAAAAACTATAAAACAACTGGCTGCAGGTGGCATCTATCCTAACAGGGTGTGTGGACTTGATGTGATGGGTCTGTTATATTTAAGTTTAATTTATTATTGCTCTCACATCATGGACCGCACATCAAGTTATTATCAGACCTTTAGATTTCATTTTTGTAGAAAAAATGTCTTAGCCCTTGTACGCACGGTCGGAGATTCCGACGGAGCAAGTTTTCCAACTTGTATAAAAAATTTTCCGACAACATGCTCCGATCGGACATACTCCGATCATGTGTAGCCTACTCCGACGGACAAAGTGCCACGCATGCTCAGAACAAATTCCTAGATCAAAGCTATTGGCTACTAGCCTGAACGTAGTCCTGTCGTAACGAAATAACATCATTACGTTATGTACAATCAGATTTTCCGACAACTTTGTCCGACCGTGTGTATGCAACAGTTTCAGATAAAAATCCGTCGGACAAAATCCAACGGATTTGGTTGTCAGAATGTCCAACCGTGTGTACAAGGGCTAACGTATCCCATCCATCTTGGCTTTGTTAAATAATATGGCAACTGTATTCCAATTAACAACCTCATCTTCATCTTTCTGCTTCTCTCCATAACGGTTTATTGTATAAATGTAAATGTACAGAATTGTTATCTTAACCACTTGCCGACCGCTGCACAGCAATATACATCGGCACAATGGCAGTGGTGGGCAATTGGGTGTACTTGTATGTCCCCTTTAATTGGCAGGGTTAGCGGGCACACGCAAGTCCGCTGCATACATCATGACCATGCCCGCAGGACCCACACACTCGATGTCTGCCAGTCTCCCGACGATCGCGTCACTGAGCCGCAGAACAGGGAAGTGCCTATGTAAACAAGGCATTTCTCTCTTCTGCCTTGTGACATGACAGAGATCACTGCTCCCTGTCATTAGTAGAGTTAGAGTTGTAGCCCACCCCCCCACAGTTAGAATCACTCCCTAGGACACACTTAACCCCTTCATCGCCCCCTAGTGGTTAACCCCTTCCCTGCCAGTGTCATTCACACGGTAATAAGTGCATTTTTATAGCACCGATCACTGTATAACATGACATTGGTCCTAAAATAGTGTCAAAAGTGTCGGATGTGTCTGCCATAATATCGTAGTCATGATAAAAATCGCAGCCATTACTAATAAAAAAATAATAATAATAAAAATGGCATAAAACTATCCCCTATTTTGTAGACGCTATAACTTTTGTGCAAACCAATCAATATATGCTTATTGCGATTTTCTTTACCAACAATATGTAGAAGAATACATATCAGCCTAAACTGAGGAAAATTTTTTTTTTATATATATATGTTTTTGGGGGATATTTATTATAGCAAAACGTAAAAAATAATGCGTTTTTTTCAAAATTGACGCTCTTTTTTGTTTATAGCGCTAAAAATAAAAATCACAGAGGTGATCAAATACTACCAAAAGAAAGTTCTATTTGTGGTAGAAAAAGGAATATAAATTTTGCTTGGGTGCAACGTTACATGACCACGCAATTGTCAGTTAAAGCGATGCAGTGCCGAATCACAAAAAATGCTCTGGCCTGGAAGGGGGTAAAATATTTCGGGGCTGAATCGGTTAATCTAAATTAAACCCATCTTACAAATTTCCCCAATAACCTGGATTTCATTTCCAATCAAAGGTTGTCTAAACCAGTTACAATATATATATATCTATATTATTAATAAAATTGTTAAACTCATATCAGAAATTAATACTCAAGTGATAATCTCAATATCACACCCTAATTCTAATATATATCCACAGATATATTTCCTTAAATGAGGACATTTTACTTAATTTATCTTTTATAAATGCGCTTTTTCCACTAGCAAAGGATTTGAGAATTTGTGTAATACATGGTTAAAAACCAATTCCAAAATAATTGTGATCGCATTGTTTATCATTAGATTAATTGACCCGGCACAGTTTGTTTTAAATGTTTTGTCTAAAAAACAGAAATTGGCATGGTGTCCTTCCAGCTTATCACTGAGCTCTCATCCCAGCTACATTCTTTCATGAGAGAGCACAAAGGAGGGGGTCACATCTGCGTACATAACACGCACAAGAGATAGAACTAAAGGTTCCAGCATTCACACACATATACCAATATATTGCTTACATTGTACAAAACACATGCATATATTATTCTCTCACTTTCTTTTAACTCTTTAATATTCTCCTGCTTAAATTCTGCTTTCCTTATTTTGTTCAGATATCCTTTGCATCCTATGTATTGTAATCCCATACTTCATAGAATCACAAAAGCTAGAGTATGTGATCAGATGGCAGCCATAGTGCTGATCTCATCTTCCCTCTCTGACAGCATATAAAGTATTCTGTTTTAACTCTCATTACTTTGTTTTGACTTTACTAGTTGTAGTGCCTGACCTCAAATTCATCACACAACTTAAGGTGGAAGTAAACCCTTCTATCGTTTTCAGTCAAGGAGGCTGCCATATTGGCCTCTAAGAAGTCTTCAACTGCCATAATGCTGCACATGTGATCAGTTATGACACCAGCCATTGGAAGGTTTGAAAGTTTGGTTGAGAGCGCAACCAATGTGAAAGTTAGCATTTCCGGCATGCCGGGAATGTAAGTGTTTTTTGAAACTGGGTTTACTCCTGCTTTAACATCAAAAAGTCCCTTTCTGTCTAGTGTTAATTGTCATCCACCCTTCATCCACCCTTCATCCACCCTGCTCACATCGATAGATGTTTCTCTAGCTGTTTACGCTGCATGATTCTTAGTCCCTGTGGACTTTGGTAACCCAGTTACTCATTGTGTATCCCTGTCCACTTTAACCATTTATCTAGGGGCTCAGTATAGGCGGAACCGCACCTTCAGTTCATACATTTTATAGCGCTCCTTTTGCGCTGGGCATTTTTTGAGGGTCTCTTACCCTTCATTCCCTTACTTAATTTAATACCCATAATGACTGGCCAGTCTTTTTCTCTTCTCTACCGGTGCTTATACACTCTTGCCTCTAAACTACTTTATCTAACAGATGTACCACATATACCTGTGAACAGCACTACTCTTCCCTTTCTTATCTATAACACTTCGATGAACAGTAGACAGTGCACAACATAGCATATAACCACCAATCAATACAGTTCAATTAAGGGGAGTAAAATAGGTGCCCTTTGTCCCGAAAATGCCTTACTGATTAAGGAAGTCTGATAACTCAAATGTAAGCAAAAGGCTTACCTCAGCCGGCTGATTATCAGAAATTCCCGGATCGTCTCCAGCTCCTCGTTTCAGATTCTCAGGGTCACCTGTAAATCCCCTCCTAGGCAAAGCTCATCATCTTACATGGAAATTTATAGATAGGCAACTCCTACCCTCACATTGATTAGTGGTTCCAAATTAATAATAAGTACTGCAGTAGGGAACAGACACAAAAAGATACACTCAGCATCTTTCCAAATAACTGTTCTGCTTTATTTTATCGCAATTGAAGGTTTTTATATACATGATTACGTAGGTATCACATTATTATTACAACTGTACGTTTATGGTAACATTGGCCGTAACATAGGCAGACTAATTCTAATCAGTACACAAAAGAATGCAAACATTATTAGTGCTGTGTGCACAGTGAGGGCAGTGTGCAATACATACAAAATAGAATACAATTATATACAGAACTTACAAATTTCCTTTACAATACCATCATAAAATGATATGATAGTGTATGAGATACAAATAAAAGCAAAATATTCAAATGAGCTTTGTGGCAGGAAAGTATTGATCACATAATATAAGTCATTGACGGCAAACTGCTGCCTATAGGGATCTCCCCCATCATACACCGGTATACACGTGTGTCAGATGAAAGGGGGATATGATCATATAGCCAGCATCTCAGGGATTTCAACTCTAAATATGAAAACATCTGAACGAAAAAAAAAAAAAGATGAGGAGCTTATCTGTAAAAAAAAAAAAATACTGCAAAGAAAGTATTGTTGCCTGCTGCCAACCTACAGTATAAGTGGTGATGGTATTAGAAATATGTGTTTCAATTAAAAAATGAAAGCTTTACATTTTATATATTATAACTAAAATGGCAATGTCTTATTTTCAGCAGTTTTGAAAACATTGAAAAAAACATGATTGGACTGTCTTATTCCCCTTTATTTCTATAACATAAATGAAGTTCCTCAATCCAATTCCTACCAATCCAATTCCTAATGAATATAGGATAGATCTGGATAGATCTAATGGCTTCAGTGGTGGATGCTCATTTTCCTCTCTACTTATCAAGATCTACAAGCTCTGGGCCAAGATTTCATATAAAGACCTTGTAGCATTTGCCTGGTGTACTGTATGTGTTTCCTGCAATACCCCCATTTCTTCAAGTGTTGTTAAATACTCTGTGCAAAGGAATAACGACTCTTCAATTTTGGCCAAGAAGACCCTGGTTCCCCTTGTTATGGAGAATGAGAATGGAAGCTCTATTTCCCTTCCTGTACTGTTTGGAACTGCTGGTTCAGAACAAGCTTGTACATTATATTGTCAAAAGTATTGTGACGCCTGCCTTTATACACACACATAAACTTTAATGGCATCCCAGTCTTAGTCTGTAGGGTTCAATATTGAGTTGGCCCACCCTTTGCAGCTATAACAGCTTCAACTCGCCTTGGAAGGCTGTCCACAAGGTCTAGGAGTGTGTCTATGTGAATGTTTGGCCATGCTTCCTGAAGTGCATTTGTGCAGTCAGGCACTCTAATTCAGTGGTTCTCATCCTCAGTCCTTAAGTACCCCCAACAGGCCATGTTTGCAGGTCTTTCTTTATCTTGCACAGGTGCTTTAAATTTAATGGCTTGGTATTTTGGACAACTATTTTATCTATTAGAAACTCCCAAAACATGGCCTGTTGGGGGTACTTGAAGACTGAGGTTGAGAACCACTGCTCTATTCATCCCGAAGGTGTTCTATCGAGTTGAGTTCAGGACTCTGTGCAGGCCAGTCAAGTTCCTCCACCCCAAATCGCTCATCCATGTCTTCATGGACCTTGTTTTGTGCACTGGTGCACAGTCATGTTGGAACAGGAAGGAGCCATCCCCAAACTGTTGGGAGCATGAAATTGTCCAAAATGTCTTGGTATGCTGACACCTTAAAGGGGTTGTAAAGGTAAATGTTTTTTCACCTTAATGCATTCTATGCATTAAGGTGAAAAAACATCTCACACTGCTGGCGCCCCCAGCCCCCCCGTTTTACTTACCTGACCCCTCGAAAATCCCGCGCTCGCCCCCGACCGTCCTCTTCGCCGCTCAGCCTGGCCGCCGATTGGCTGGAGTGGATGGATTGAAAGCAGCGCAGCCATTGGCTTGCGCTGCTGTCAATCACATCCAATGACGCAGCACGCCGGGGGGCGGGGCCTTGTGATACAGCGAGCGGCTATAGGCGCCGGCTGTATCACGGGAGCGCGCGCAGTGCTTCTCACCAATGCGAGGGAGCTCGCATTAACGTGAGAAGCACCTGCGGGAGGAAGCAGAGACAGCCGCCGAGGGACCCCAGAAGAGCAGGTTCGGGGCCACTCTGTGCAAAACGAGCTTCACAGTGGAGGTAAGTATGACATGTTTGTTATTTTAAAAAAATAAAAAATTTTACTTTACAACCCCTTTAAGACTTCCCTTCACTGGAACTAAGGGGCCAAGCCCAACCTCTGAAAAACAACACCACATTATAATCCTCCCTCCACCAAATGATTTGGACCAGTGCACAAAGCAAGGTGCTTCTGAAAGAATGCTCAAACATTCCCATAGACACAATCCTAAACCTTGTGGACAGCCTTCCCTGAAGAGTTGAAGCTGCAAAGGGTGGGCCAACTCAATATTGAACCCTACAGACCAAGACTGAGATGCCATTAAAGTTCATGTGGTTGTAAATGCAGGGGGCTCAATACTTTTGACAATATAGTGTATCTGAGGACCAAGTATCCGGTATACAGTATCTATACATAAGCCATAAGAATACCCACATCTCTAACTGAAAGCACATGAGTTATATCCCTGTAATATTACTGCCAGTTTATTGCTACAGTTCAATGAGACTGTCTCTGTGAACATAACTAGGCGGTTTACTTTTCATTGTGGGTTCGATTAGGGTCATACAGCGTATAGGAGCTCATCAATGAAATAGGCACAGCTGTGTTAAAATTATAGTTCTTCACCCATAGAGAGCTTTAAAAAAATAAATAGAGCTAAAATACATCCTCTTCTATTATATAGATAGGGACCGTTCTACTGTAAACCACACTTTTAGTTTTACGTTTGGTCAAAGATAATACAGATGTCATATGTATCCAAAATCACTGAACACTTTAAGTAATGGACACATCTCGTAGTTTCCCACACACTACTGATATGTCTAGTATACATGAGATCATCATTTCTGGGTCATATCCCCACTCAACTGAAACATATTACATTGCATGACCCCACAAAACCTACTGCCCTGTAGGTTATATGCAGCTATTTGTCCTGTGCTCCTGGGAGAATCCCTTGCATTTTCAAAACTTTAATATTTAAACAGCATTTTGCCATTTATAATCCTCATCTGGTTCTAAAATGTCTTCCCCGAGAGTGAGAATGTCATGGCCAGAAAGCTGACCCTCTTTGCTCCATGTCACTCTAATATCCCAAGGTCACAGGTCTAGCCCAGATCAATGATGGTAAAAAAGAAACTCTTAATCCTTTTTTTTACTGACGGCTCAACACTTGAAAACCAGGTCTAATCAGAGAGGATTATACGTCGTACATGTTGGTCATGTCTTTTAAATTCTTCTTAATTTGTTTAATAACTTGCTTACTGTAGCTGGTGCAATAATTACATAAAACGTGCAAATGCTAGCAACACTGCACAAGGATATTTCGCCTTGCCATTGCTTCTTTGCCCAGTTGAACTTGTAACCCACTTTATGGTGCTTGGAACACAGAGACAAAATGACTTTCCAAGGTCACTGGGAGCTTACACAGGGATTTGAACCAGGGTCCCTGGCAATTTTATCAATGTCATCGTTATACGGTAACCTCCCTTAACCACAGAGCTATGTGAACAAGAGCCCATCGCTTCAACAAAGCTGTGACAGTAAATCTAAAAGAAATGTTAAGAGTTCAAAGTAAACTGTGGTATCGTATTGCTGTAGGATTCCGGACATCTGTTTGCCTAGAAAATTATATTTTAGTGTAATTTGACTGGTAATTTTGGCTAATTTTCCTTTTTAAGCTTCTGACTGGGTTTAAAATTTGATTCTGTAATTAATTTACTGTCTTCGTAAATAAGGTTCACACCTCATTAAGCTGCTCTTTTATGGCCCCTAACCGCTATTCCCTTTAAAAATACAAGTAGCACTCCAAAAAATTAGTTCTTCTTTCTATATTTATTTTGTTAAAAGATAAGCTGCATACATTAATGTCTCCCCCCGAAACCATCTTCCTTGATGTGTGTCACTGCTGGCTTGTTCACAGGGATAGGGGAAGTCATCCTTCCCTTTCTTCCATCAATCCTTGTGAGCAAGCCAGCAGTGGCGAAACGTGTCAAGAAAGGTGAATTTGGGTGGAGACATTATTATATGCAGTTTTCATCTTTGGACGACTTACATTTAGAAAGAAAAGCTAAGTTTTGGAATGCAGCTTATATTTGCTTTCAACTGAGAGTGGAGGTGGGCTGTGGTGGCTAGCACCTGGGCCATCCTTGTGGGTTGAAAGGAGCAAGTCTAGAGCAGAGCCATGGCTTTGGTTTTGTTCCCACTATATCATTTAGCTTCAGAGGCAGCAGCTGGGGGTGTACATGTGCCATAGTCATGGTGCTTTTCTTCGTAGCTGTGGCAAAAATCATGCACCCTACTGCCCACTGAACATAACCCATTCAAGTACTGTAGATAGAAATGCTCTGCAAGCCCACCGCAACTGCATGCAATGCACGCTAGTGTGAGGATCAAGGGGTTAAAGCAGGTTTGAGCAGGCCACACAACATCTCCTCATTGTCTGTCAAATGCTCTCCTAAGATCGTTCCAAACGTGGACCACTTCGGAGTGCACCCCTAGTGTGAAAGGGCCCTTAAAGCCCAACACCAGCTTTTCTGATTTATATAAAAATAAGTGTCATGGATATGCAGTAATGTTTGTCTTTCAGCTTACCTCTCCATGTGTTCAGCTTTAGAGGCCAGCCACTCACACCTGGCTGCTTAAGTAATATCTCCTCAAAGCATAGCTCCACCCCAGCCCCTATCAGGGAACTCTATATTAACCTGTGTACTGCAAGCCAGCCTTGCTGATCAATATTGTGTTTTTGGCTTCCATGTGCTACTTGCTCTGTGTGCTACGTCTGATTCCAGTTACCGATCTTGGCTTGTTCTTGACTATTCTTACCTGCTTGTTACCCTGACCTTTGGCTATCTCCTGACTATCCTTTGTCTGCTTCTTCCTCTTTACCTCCCTGTAGTCTACCGTGAACGTGAGCTGGGAGGCCATAGGGGGTCGCAACCTGGAGCCACACTGCCGCTAAATCCATCCCCACCACTAGGGGCCTCTGGTGAATACCTGCTGGCTCTTAGATTCCACACCCTGGGAAATCTCATGCTCTAGTTCCCAGTGTCATCCGTGTTGGTACTACAAATTACCTGCTCTCCTGTATCATCTAGAGCTCCATCCGCAGCAGTCAGCCGTAGGGTCCACTACCTTGCGGTGCACTCTAGACCCCAACGGGGTAAATCTGTCACCTGTACTCAAGTGACCTAACAATAAGTAGGCCTTCATCTGCTTTTTTTATTTTTTAAAGGAAACTTTGGCAGCAATACTAACCCTATCACCAGTGCTCTACTGCCCCAGATTACCAATCATACAAAATCAATGTGATCTATTTGGATAGTTTTCCGAGAATTAGGGAAATAACACTCAAACATATTCATGAGAGTCCTAACTTGACCCAAAAATATTAGAACATCCACCCATTTTGGCAAGCACCCATGGGATTCCCCCCCCCACACATATTTCTAGTGGTGCCCCCACAGGACCAGTGACATTGGTATTGGGAAGTAGAGGGGCTGGGGGGGGAACTTGCAGCCTTGTCCATGCCAAGTTGGCATGGCTGTACAGTGCCCTACCCCTATCCAATAAGAAGGGGGGCTCTGATGGGGGGGGGGTCTGTTGTGACGGGAGAATCCAATAAGAAGGGGGGCTCTGATGGGACGGGGACAACTCTGATTTGAAGACAGTGATGTAATAGGTGGACAGTGATGTAAACAGGGCTTACTCTGAAATGCTGGGTGAAATCTGATGTGAAGGGGGAATGCTTATGTAAATGGTGAACTCCCCCATGTGGGTGACATCATCAACCAGTGCCAGTGTCCTTCATCCCAATATATTGGGATGTTTTGAGATGTTGCATACTTTTAAAGGGTGCCATGAAACATTGGCCTAATACATGTACATTTCCTTGCAGCCACCTAGAGATGTAGGGAACTAGAAGAAGAGAAGAAAGGATAAAATGATAGTGTGTTGACATTATGCCCCCCTGATTTTTAACTGCACCCCCAGATCAGACAGGCACGATCCTGCTTTGACTAGAACTGTTATTAAACAATGCACAGTCCTTTTTAGTTTTGTAAGCCTAGGTCAGATTCTAAACATGTAGTTTTGACATTTAAGCTCAAATAAATAAATGCATGTACATCTATTATAATTAGTGTGGGTGGAGTAGTCATGTAGGGCAAATTTTACAACAATAATTGTAGTCTTAAAGCCCAACTCCAGAAAGCATGAAAAATCTCCACTGCAGTCGGGCTGCACAATGCAAGCGTTAACTGCTCATTTAGTCTAGGGGCTGCAAAAAGTACTTTTATTCCATGCTCAGTACTGCAGTGGACTGTCCCTCTTTGTCCTCTAGGGATGAGCTGAACACAACCCCTCCCCCCACCCCCCACCCCGGTTTCGGTTCGCAGCAGAACAGGCGAACAGGAAAAAAATTTGTACCAACACCATTAAAATCTATGGAACACGAACATGAAAAATCTAAAGTGCTCGTTAAAGGCTTATATGCAAGTTATTGACATAAAAAGTGTATGGGGAGCCGGGTACTGTCCCAGGGGACAACATTTTTTTTTAGGAGCAGTGATTTTAGGCTGGGTTTCAAATCTATGCGAATTGGAATGCAGGTTTCCCTGCATCCAATTTGCATAGCGGGAGAATATGACTGTCTCTCTATGGTGCCGGTTCACATATCTCCACAGCAGGTCCGGTGCATTTTACAGGAAAAATGCGTGCTTTTTTTGGTCTATTTCAGGTCTGAATTTAGCCTAAAATTCGGACCGAAATCAGACTTGAAACAGTGAACCAGCACGCACCGGATCCCTGCTGTGCGACAGATGCTGCTCTTATGTGAACCCAGACTGAATAATGCTTAAACTGAAACAATAAAAATGAAATATTCCTTTAAATAACGTGCTAAGGGTCCCCTTAGTCTGCCTGTAAAGTAGTGCACTTTTCTCATGTTTATAACAGTCCCACAGCAAAATTACATTTCTAAAGGAAAAAAATGTCATTTAAAAATGTAATTTTAAAAACATTGAAAAAAAACAGTGTGGGTTCCCCTCAGTCCTTTTGGGTCTTGTGTGGATATTAAGAAGAACCCCATGCCAAAATTAAAAATAAAATGTCATGGGGGTTCTCCCAAAATAAGGGTCTAGTATGGATTTTTGGGGGGACATCCATGACATTTTTCTATATTTTGGTGCAGGGTTCCCGTTAACCACTTCAATACACTATATTATATATACTACACTGCCTGAATATAGATTCTACAATGAAGATCTAATCTACGCTAAATGCAGAATATATGGCTCTTTGAGCAGAGAGAGCTGTGATTGGCCAAAGCATACAGGTCAGGTGCATGCTTTGGCCAATCAAAAGACGCAGTGCATTATGGGGCATTCCATGGTGCTCGAATTTGCCGCGAACGCCTCATAATGTTCTAAATTCGGCGAATGGACAAACACATTCGACTCGAACATCAGGCTCATCCCTAGTGTCCTCACATCCAATGCAAGTTTATGGACCTCACATTGGTCTTGATGACACCAGGACCTTAGACCACTGGAGCATGGAGGAAAAGATGCTGTGGGGTCCAATTTAGCAGTGCAGAGGATCAGACAATGTGCATCTACTTTTCTGTGCCACCCTAGACCTAGAGGAGAAGTTAACACTTACAGTATGGACACGGGAGATAGAATTTGCAAGTTTGCTAGAGTTCAGCTTTAAAGTTGAATTCAAGCAGCAAAATATCCAACTGATACCTATGTGGGAACAATTTACCTTTCAAAGGGTTTTAATTCTGGGTAGGTAGTTTTGATAGCTATATGTCTTTGCCAAAGCTTTTTTGGCCATACTTCTCTTGTGGGTCCTTGATGGGCTAAAGTCGGCTGTCGGCTGATGTCACAGAGGCACTCCAAGCTCTGGAAGAATCTTGATCATGTTGTCGGGGTCCACAGAGATGCCTGACTTGCAGATAGCTCAGCCTCTCAGCATGCCACTGAGAGCCTGAGCCAGCCACTTAGTCTCCCCCAGCCCAGCACTCCAGTGAGCCCAGGAGGGGCAGAGCAGAGAGTGGTGACTGACAGTCAGTTCTCTGTTCAGTGTGGGCCTAGAACTGAGGGATCAGCCCCTGTGTGATTGCTCAGTTCTCAGGCTTGCAGCTGCAGCATAACACCATTTTTGTTTTCTTCATGACCCCAAACGTTTCCTTTAAATGTTGGCCATGGCAGGAAAGTATTACAAGTAGGTTTGCGCCAAAATAGTTTTTTTTAATCGGTGAGTACGAGTACCGATAATTTACAGTGCGATTTGCATCAATACAATTACAAAAAAAATTGCTTGTGATTTGAACAAGATTGTGGTGTGATTCCTGTCCATTCGCTTTCCCTCGCTGCTCCTGTGTTCGTATAGAAAGGGAAAAGTGCCATCTAGTTGGCAGTTTATTTAAAATGTTACAACTCACATTAAGTTTAGTTCAAATGCAAAATCTGCATAGGTGTCCCGGTCCAGCTGCTGGAGGTGTTCACAGGGCTGGAGGAGAAGTTCCGGGATCCCATGGGTCATGAGTGATGTCAGCTTGGGGGCGGATAAGCTGTACCAATCCTCCAGCCCTGTGAGCACCTCCAGTGGCTATCTTTGGCAGGACCGGGACGCCTATCGATACCTGTTTCGGTATCAGTGCATCCCTAATTACAAGTCATGTCTGTTTTTTTCTGCTTCTTCAGACTCCGCTGGAGAGATTTTCCCTCACTTACTGGGACAACTGTTTCACCAGACAGGAAATTAAGTGAAATTTCCAACAGAGAGATAGAAAAACACTTTTTTTTTTAAGTAGAGTATAGGAATGTTAGAACCATTATTAGATTTTTATCGTTGTCCGTGTGCTTCTGTCTGGTAAAACCATGAACTGAGTGAGTAAGCAATGGTGGCAGATGACAATAAAAGTCTGACAGGTACGCGCTTCCTTGTTGCCCTTAATTGGAAGCTGCTTTCTCCCCCCTCCTCAGATGCCCTGCACGCTAGGGTTAAAGATGTGGAATTCTGTACCATCACTTAGCTGTTTTATACTCTGACCTTGCAAATAATAAAAATCGTTTGTAAACAAAAAAAAAAAGATATGGAATTGATGACTGCTAGAATACAGGACAGAATGGAAGCCCACAATAAGATCTAGGAATTATAGGAGCACCTATCTTGAGCCCATAAGCAAGCTGTCATTGATGACGTCTTACTCTCTCTCTCTTTTTCCCTTTTTTTCCTATCCTATGACTTATCTCAAGTTGTATGGGTTTTTTTTTTTCTTTTCTCATGCTGTTATTTAGCGCTATAATGTTCCAGTAGTATTAAGGCCCTAATCGAAACCATGTGACTCAAGGTAGTTATGACCATTGTTATTTCACAATGTCTTTGATGTTTAAAAATTGTGTTTATTTTGTGAACATTGCACTTACATTCCTTGAAGGTCTTTACTTTCTTCTCTTGGAAAAATAATAAAAATTGTTATTTGAAAAAAAATAAAAGTCTGATAGGGGTTCTAATTCTTTCAGAAAAAAAAGTATCGGCAGACATATAAGCATTGTGCCAACAAAATAAGGTCTATTCTAATGGTGTTCTCAACAACTGGAAGGTCTTAATATCAAACTACATACAGTAATAGACATGCCTGAACATAGCACACTAAAAAATGTATAAAATTATCAGATAATATGACAGTTACAGGAACAGATGAATTATGAGCTTTATGGGCACCAGATGTTAGATGGGACAACTCATTATTGGGAAGTGAAATAATATCAGCAGAACAGACTTTCCTTACCAGTAGATCCTTTTGACATATACCATTGAAGACCAGTTGCTTCCAGTGAGTAGAGGAGTGTCAATACTACTATGTAGCCATGGAATGGTTTAACCCCTTGTATCGAAGTCACTGAGAATTGATGTTTGAAATAAACGAATGCCAAGGACATTATAGGGATTGAAAGGGTTCTCAAAGTGCTACTCACGGTGCTCTCATTTGAAGCCCAGCTTTCCCCATGCCCTGCTGGGTTATTAGGTGTCACTTATAGTACACAACACTATCAACCATAAAACAACGGGAATGTTCAGAGATCTTGTGAAGTGTTTCCAGTCATGCTTTGGCAAAGAGAAGCTGGTGGTTTTGTAATTTCCCTGAAAAAAAAGAAAACGTCAACCACTGAGATGAAAGAGAGAGAATCACGTACCTGAACACTGACGTCTGGAGATACCTCGCTAATATTAAAAAGGTAAAGGAACCTCCATCTGGAGAGACTCTTACACGAGTAAAGGAAACCAAAGGGTAAGGCTTTATGTTTGCTTTGATACTTTCCAAACAGTGATATTAACTGGAGACTTGTTAATAGTGAGCTCTGAGACTTCTGTAATTGGCAATTAAACACACCTGAAAAATAGATTTCTAAGATTTGAAATTCTCATTTGCTAATGAGAAGAACATTTCATGTTGGCCAATGCCAGTTTTCCCTAGCTAATGTAAGATAAAAAAGACTGTGCTCTGCTTGAGTCAACTGCTATTCACCCTGAGAATCTCATTTTTAAATTATTATTAATAATATATAAACATATATGTCCACATACGAGAGAGATGACTACAATTGGTACTGGCTGCTTGTTTTTTTTGTTTTTTTTCCTTCCAGCCATGTTGAGTTATGCGAACTGGTCCAGGGAGATATGATTACAGACTTTTTCAATTTATTGAGATATTTAACTAGAATAATTAAGTGTCAACTATTTCCAATTTGAGGTGATAATGGTTATGTTGCCTAATGACTGCATGTGTTTCTTATGATTTACAGGGCTTTCTGGCAGCTGCAAAGTATCGGTTACTGAAAACGGAATCTGTTTTTCTTTTTCTATAATATCAGTTTAGTTAAGAGCATGCATTTGATGAAAATATACACTTTCACCCTTTATATCAATAAAGAAGTTCTGCAGATTTGCAGAAGAAGCGGTATCTGCTTTGTAGGATATCTCCAAAAGGTGTAAGGATCCCTGACACAAGGGCAAAGATGGTGCCCAAAGTAATGAAGCCCATAGCAACCTGTAGGTAGGGATGAGCTTCGTGTTCGAGTCGAACGTACGTTCGACTCAAACATTGGCTGTTCGTCCGTTCGGCGAAATCCGAACACTTGGTCCGTTCGCGTCAAAATTTGCGTGGCGCTCACGGCCCACAATGCACTGCGATGGCGCAGTGCATTGCTGGCTCATGATTGGCCAAGCATGCACTGTGACCCCGCATGCTTGGCCAATCGCAGCGCCAGCAGCGAGGAGAGCCATGATTGGCCACAGGCAGGATGCCTGTGGCCAATCATAGCTCAGGCTGTGTAGTGCACGCCCCACACTATATAAGGCCGCCATTGCGGCGGCCTCGTGTTGTGTGTTGGCGTCTGAAGCAGTGGGTGTTCTGTGTACCTTCAACACAGTACACACCGATCGTTTTTGGCTGATTTCCTATCTTGCTGTTGTGTAGTGGTTATTGTCTGTGCCCTGACCGCAGTATACACCACTATATTCACTATTCACTTCACTATATTTATATATATTTAATAATAGAGCTTGCAGTCAGTAGTGTTAGGAGATAGTGCGTGCTGTCTGCGTGCTCTGTACCCAGTACATACCGCTATATCCACCTACATAGCTGTTCTCTATTTGAGCCCAATTGCCATCTGCAGGAGTTATTGAAAGTTGTCTGTGCCTCCAGCACAGCACAGTATACATCTGTATATACCCCTTTATCTCTGCTGTTTTCTGGTTATTGTCTGCGTGCCCTGACCGCAGTATACACCGCGATATTCACCTCACCTATATAGCTAGTGATCTATCTTTAATAATAGAGCTTGCAGTCAGTAGTGTTAGGAGATAGTGCGTGCTGTCTGCGTGCTCTGTACCCAGTACATACCGCTATATCCAAGAGAAATTATATAACAACAATACTGCGCAATGGTCAGTTAAAGAGAAATAAGGATAAACTAAAGGCTGCTAACACGCTAAAATTGGGATCTTTTTAGCTAGGAAAAATGTCAAAAATAAAGTGTAAGCGCCCAACTTATATATATATAACTCTTAAAATAATACAAACGTGTGTGCACACATGTGTGGCAAATGAGTGTAGAGTGACCCCAAAAGAAATGGGGACAATACTGGTATATATATTGAGAAAATAATTTTCTCAATATATATACCAGTATTGTCCCCATTTCTTTTGGGGTCACTCTACACTCATTTGCCACACATGTGTGCACACACGTTTGTATTATTTTAAGAGTTATATATATATAAGTTGGGCGCTTACACTTTATTTTTGACATACCGCTATATCCACCTACATAGCTGTTCTCTATTTGAGCCCAATTGCCATCTGCAGGAGTTATTGGAAGTTGTGTGTGCCTCCAGCACAGCACAGTATACATCTGTATATGCCCCTTTATCTCTGCTGTTCTATAAAAAAGGCATCTGCAGGAGTTAGTGGGTGTTGTGTGCCTCCAGCACAATATAAACTACCCAACTGCTGTTTTACCCAACTCCCTTCAGGCCATTACCATGTCTGGAAGGCCAGCAAGGAGAGGCAGACAGGCGCGAGC
Source organism: Lithobates pipiens (assembly GCF_037356315.1). Taxonomy (NCBI): domain Eukaryota; kingdom Metazoa; phylum Chordata; class Amphibia; order Anura; family Ranidae; genus Lithobates; species Lithobates pipiens. Next base: position 6,042,246 of record NW_027507892.1, on the reverse strand, counting down.
CGATAAAAGAGGGCAAGCAGGCTCTGTGTCTAGAGACAACAGTGCTGGTCGTGGACGCGGTGCATTGTCATCAGCACGTGGCCATGGGACATGCTTGTCCTTCTTTTCGGCAGCTGGACATGTTGAACCGCAACATGCCAACGACTTGGTAGAGTGGATGACCAAGCCCTCTTCATCCTCCTCATCCTCTCTCACCCAGTCTCAGGGTAGTAGCAAAGCAGCTGCCAACGCATCGTCTTCCCTCCTCTCAATGTCATCATCAGTGACTCCTTCCCTAGACCCACCACGTCCTCCTGAGGAGTCTCCTGAACTCTTTGAGCACAGTGTTGGGTACATGCTCCAGGAGGATGCTCAGTGTTTGGTGGGCTCTGATGATGACACTCAGCTAGAGGAAGGCAGTAGCGTGAGCGCAGAGAGAGGGGATGCTCAAGAAGGACAGCAATCTGGCAGTCATGTTCCACAAGCTGCAGCATACTGCCAGGTTTGCTACAGCGATGAAGAGGGAGGGGATGATGAGGGCACTGACTCCACGTGGGTGCCTGGAAGGAGGGAGGAGGAGGAGGAGGAGGAGGAGGCACATGTCCAATGAGGCAGGATGCCCTCCGGGGGCCAGCTTAGGGGCAGCACACTGACTGAATCACACCACAGAGCTCCGCCTGTGCAGAGCGCTGCCTCTGCGCGTTATTCTAAAAGTTCTTTGGTGTGGGCCTTTTTTGAGACGAGTGCATCAGATCACACCGCTGCTATTTGCAACATATGTCTCAAGCGTATCTCACGTGGCCAAAACATCAGCCGCTTGGGCACCACATGCTTGACCAGACATATGTTGACCTGCCATGCAGCTCGTTGGCAAGCGTACCTCAAAGACCCACACCAAAGAACAAAGCGGACCTCTCCTTGCTCCTCATCAGCTGGCATCTCCAACCCCACTAGACCTTCAGTCCTCTCTGAAACCTGCTCTGAGAGGAATGAAGGTGTAGAATTAGGTGTGTCACAGCCAAGTGCTTCCGGGAACTCTGCTAGCGGTACACCCACGTCCGATTATAGCAGGCAAATGTCCCTGCCCCAGCTGCTGGACCGGCGGAAGAAGTTTACTCCCAGCCATCCACATGCCCAGCGGTTGAATGCTAGCTTGGCTAAATTGCTAGCACTTCAACTGCTGTCTTTTCAGTTGGTAGACTCGGCCCCCTTCCGTGAGTTTGTACAATGTGCGGTTCCTCAGTGGCAGGTCCCCAAACGCCACTTTTTCTCACGGAAGGCGATTCCGGCTCTCTACCGGCATGTGGAAGGCAATGTCCTTGCCTCGCTGGACAGGGCGGTCAGCGGTAAGGTGCATATTACCACTGACTCATGGTCCAGCAGGCATGGACAGGGACGTTACCTGTCTTTCACGGCCCATTGGGTCACTCTTCTGGCTGCTGGGAAGGATGCAGGACAAGGTGCAGTAGTGTTGGAGGTTGTTCCGCCACCACGCCTCCAAAATGCTACTATTGGTTGTGACACACCTCTCTCCTCCACCCCCTCCTCTTCTTCTTCCTCCCTGGCCTCTTCCAGTACGCTGTCCTCAGAACCAGCGGTGCTTCGTAGGCGTTCCAGGGGCTACGCAAGTACGCCAGCAAAACGATGCCATGCCGTGCTTGCGCTGGCTTGTTTGGGGGACAGGAGCCACACTGGGGCGGATGTTTTGTCAGCTCTGCAGGGGCAGGCCGAGAGGTGGTTGACGCCACGCCAGCTTCAGCCAGGAATGGTGGTTTGCGACAATGGCACCAACCTCCTCTCCGCCCTCCGACAGGGACAACTGACCCATGTGCCCTGTGTAGCTCACGTCCTTAACCTGGTGGTGCAGCGGTTCTTGGGCAGGTACCCCGGCTTACAGGATGTCCTGAAGCAGGCCAGGAAAGTCTGTGTGCATTTCCGCCGATCATTTAATGCCTGTGCTCGGCTGGCTGAGCTCCAAAAGGAGTTGAACCTGCCCAAGAACCGCCTTATATGTGACATGCCCACCAGATGGAACTCAACATTGGCCATGCTGCAGCGGCTGCACACGCAGCAGAGGGCCATCAATGAGTACCTGTGCGACTACGGCACCAGGACAGGGTCAGGGGAGCTTGGTTTTTTCTCACCACGCCAGTGGGGCATGATCAGGGATGCATGCACTGTCCTGTCACCATTTGAGGAGTCCACAAGGATGGTGAGCAGTGACAGTGCATGCATCAGTGACACTGTACCTCTTGTCCACCTCTTGGAGCATACGCTGCGTGGAATAATGGACAGGGCACTTGAGGCAGAACAGAGGCAGGAAGAGAAGGACTTCCTTGCCTCTCAAGGCCCCCTTTATCCAGACAGTGTTCCTGCTGTGCCACCCATCACACAGGAAGAGGGTGAGGAGGAGGAAGAGGAGGAGGAGGATGATTGTGTCAGCATGGAGGTGGAGGCTGGCACTCAGCATCAGCAGCAGCAGTCTTATAGGGATGATTTACAGTCCCAAGAAACACGTGGACTTGTACGTGGCTGGGAGGAGGTAGCTGCGGATCATGTTGTCCTTAGTGACCCAGAGGACTCCGGACCGAATGCCTCAGCTAACCTACGCTGCATGGCCTCCCTGATCCTGCAAAGCCTGCGGAAGGATCCTCGTATTCTTTGGATCAAGGAGAGGGACCATTACTGGCTGGCCACTCTCCTTGATCCACGGTACAAGGGTAAGGTTGCCGACCTTATCTTGCCATCGCAGAGGGAGCAGAGGATGAGACATCTCCGGGAGGCCTTGCAGAAAGGTCTGTGCAATGCGTTCCCAGAGACTGGGAGGTTACAAACTCCTGGTCCTGGACAACATGTTGCTGAGGCATCGGTCAGAAGGAGCGGTGGAGAAGGTGGCCCCAAGGTATGATCGGTTCCAGCACCCATCGCCAGCGTCTGATTTACATGGTGCAGGAATACCTAGGGGCAAGGTCAGACTTGGACACCTTTCCCACCGAAAATCCTGTGGCTTACTGGGTCTTGAGGATGGATCACTGGCCAGAGCTTGCACAGTATGCAATTGAGCTACTGGCCTGTCCTGCATCCAGCGTTCTTTCGGAACGCACCTTCAGTGCTGCTGGTGGCTTTGTTACCGATCACAGGGTGCGCCTGTCCACCGAATCAGTTGATCGACTGACCTTCATCAAGATGAATCAGTCTTGGATCACCCACAGCTACCAAGCACCTGAAGCTGATGTAACAGAATAATTTTTTTTCAAATACCACATCCCTTCAAGACTGCCTATGCTGATGCTGAGTGACTGTCCTGTTATGTTGATTGTCTATCCTCTTCCTCCTCCGCTGATATGTTGGAAGAACATTTCTGGTTCTGGTTGATGCCATCAGCCCAATTTTTCTGCCCCTGTTTAACAGGGGCGTTTAAGTACAATTTTTGATGCAATGCTTTGCAGCAGGGCTAATTCCTGCAATAAAACTAGAGTATATGGCAGAGGTTGCAGTGTGGTGGCACCAGCACCAGTGCCTAAGGCCCAATTTTTCTGCCCCTGTTTAACAGGGGCGTATAATTACAATTGTTGATGCAATGCTTTGCAGCAGGACTAATTCCTGCAATAAAACTAGAGTATATGGCAGAGGTTGCAGTGTGGTGGCACCAGCACCAGTGCCTAAGGCCCAATTTTTCTGCCCCTGTTTAACAGGGGCGATTAAGTACAATTTTTGATGCAATGCTTTGCAGCAGGGCTAATTCCTGCAATAAAACTAGAGTATATGGCAGAGGTTGCAGTGTGGTGGCACCAGCACCAGTGCCTAAGGCCCAATTTTTCTGCCCCTGTTTAACAGGGGCGATTAAGTACAATTTTTGATGCAATGCTTTGCAGCAGGGCTAATTCCTGCAATAAAACTAGAGTATATGGAAGAGGTTGCAGTGTGGTGGCACCAGCAGCAGTGCCTAAGGCCAAATTTTTCTGCCCCTGTTTAACAGGGACATGTAATTACAATTCTTGATATAATATTTCACAGGAGGGCCCCTTCCTGTGCCCACCCAGAGTAACGGTGAGGACTTATAGTGTTGTGGCACCAGCACCACAACCACCAAAGGTCAATTTTTCTACCACTGTTCAACAATGGCATGTAATTACAATTCTTGATATAATCGTTCACAGCAGGGCGCTCCAGCGCCCACCAAGAGTCACTTTGAGGGCTTACAATGTTGTGGCAAAACCAACACTTTGTTCCGCCATTTCTGCAGAGCATATAGGGCAGGCCCCTACTTTCAAACATCCAACTTACAAACATCTCCTACTTGCAAACGGAAGGAGACAACAGCAAGTGAGATGAAAAAAGATGGACGACAAAACAAATTATACAGGGGTGATAACCCTTCCCTATGTTTTCCAAAAAGCTTAAAAATCATTTTTTTGACTGGAGCTACACTTTCAAAATGTACCAGTTGAAAATTACAAACAGATTCAACTTAACACAACAAACCTACACAGTCCCTGTCTTGTTTGCACCGCCTGTATACTGCTGTTCTGAGTATATAGGGCCTGGGGGCCACACGCATTTCCTTTTTTTAATATGGGTACAGGGTTCCCCTTAATATGCATACAAGACCCAAATAGGCTGGTAATGGGCAGGGAGGGCTACCCATGCCATTTTTCTGAATGATTTTCAACCATATTGCAGGAACCAGATATAACATTAAAACCGCAAGCAGTTTTAAATGGTGTTATTTCCGTTAAATGTAATTTTGTGCAGGGACTGTTCTAAACACGGGAAACACGTGGCATTTCACAGGCATACTACAGACACCCCCCAGGCACCATATTTACAGGAATATTTCACTTTTTTTTTTCACTTTAATCGTCATTAAAATCAGTGCTCCCGCCAAAACGGCCATTTTTAAAAACATTTTAGGCATTGACCCATGTCCCCTGGGGCAGGAGCCAGGTCCCCAAACCCTTTTTAGGACAGTATCTTGCATATTAGCCGTTAAAATTAGCACTTTTCATTTCGAACGTTCGAGTCCCATAGACTTCAATGGGGTTCTAACGTTCGTAACGAACGTGGGGTCCGTTCGAAAGTTCTGGTACGAACCGAACCGGGGGGTGTTCGGCTCATCCCTACCTGTAGGCAAGTGCAGTACTGTAGCTGGAGAAGGTGTCAAGAGAAACCTGGTTTCTCTATGGTTTGCTTGGTCCCCTGGAGCAGTGTTCTGGTTGGCTATGCTGCATCCAGTTGACCCTAGAGGCCATCTTGGGTCTTTGTTGAGTCTTTTTAAGTCCCTGCCCCCAGGTTTTGGTTTCTAGTGTAGGGAGAGGTCACCTGGGTTCCGTGAGCCTTCAGAAACTGGTGCACACCAAAGGCTGTGAAGAGGCTTTGGACCTGTAAAGTATTTTTCAACTAACAAACTAGTATACTAGGTGTCTAAAGAGTGCCACAAGCAGAACCCAGTGCCCAAGAGTCACATTACAGTCAGGCCCCATACGCAGGAACTGGATTACACCTCCAAGGCATCGCTGAGCATTAACTAATCAAAAAACTGCTGTGTATAGACCAGCCCAAGCGGCTTAATCTGTTACCACCCACATAAACCATGTGTGGTGGCAATCAGGAAATCAGGGAATGAAGGTTCTTTCTACCTGCATGCCTGAGCTAAGGGCAGATGAATTCCTTGAAGTAAATGCTACATTTGCTTTAGTCAAGATGGCCGTGGCTAGAAATGCTAGGGGTGTTTTTCAGAGCGATTTCTCAACAAAATAAAGCACGGAAAAATTGATTTTGAAAACTGCTTGGTGTGTCGCTCTCAGAAACGGGATGTGAGTCTCAGACATTGGCCGCTGGGAGTGCCGGCTCGGGAGGGAGCTCGTCCCAGTTCCTACAATCACTCGAGGCACAGAAAGGTCTCTCTGCAGCAGCACATCCATGCTGTCTCTGGAATGAGTGTATGAGGGGCAACCTCACTGGACTCCCACCAGGCATGGCCTGGTGGGAGTCCAGGCTGAGGTTGCCACCAATACACTTATTCCAGGGATAGCATGGATATGCAGCTGTAGATAGACTTTTCATTACCTCAAATGGAGACATGGATGGACGTGGGCGTTTGCTTTGATTACTAAAAATGTATTAAATAGTGTTATCAGTTTGTGGTGCTGAGATACAGTATTGTTCCACTTTAAATAAAATCCATTTGATTGGTATGTTTAGAAAACTGCAAGCTATAAGTAAGGGTAACAAGTTGATGCAGTCCAATTGTTTTCCATCTACATTACTGCTAGTTACGCTTGTGATGAATGTGATTACAAATCTGTATGTGTACAGAAAGCCAATTCTGGGGAGCCTAAACAAGAACGCAGGATGGGAATAAAGAGTGAGGCCTCATTTGGCTTCTCACTCAGCAATTGGAAGGGATCAATGGTCAGAACACAAAGCATGTGCCAGCAGATATTTCTCTGTTTCCACCTCCATGTGCGTTTCCAGACTGAGCCATGGACAGCTGACTGCTCCGTTTCCGCGTACCAAAAGAAAAAGAAATGTATCAGTAGGCGATAATGAGCAGCTTTAATATTATTTTATTTGCAGAGTCAAAGCACTATAAAAAAAAATTGAGAAAACAGACTTTAATGTTTGTTATAAATATTAGTTATACAGGAAACTGTCAGAATAAAAATATGGGGGCTGCCACTGTTTATCGCTCCACTTGCCCGCAGTACATTTACATCATTAATTTGTCGATAAATACCAGTATAATGGTAGCAGCTATCTTCCATAATCCTGGTATAATTTTGTGCTGCGGGCGATCCTCTACAAGATAAAAGTGGTTCCAGTGTCATGTTCACCACTGGATCACTTTTAGAGGTGGCTAAAGAGGTGCCCCCCCTGCTGATAACCGGTCGCTTGCAAGCTTACCAGGGCCATCGGTAAGCCCGGGGCTGATCCCATCCGATCCCGCTGATGCATGAGCAGGAAGTCGAGTGAGGGCAAGATAGCCCCTACTCGGCTCTATGCCCTTGGAGGACCAGAGTGAAATCCGATGTCACTTCCGCCTCTCGGACTTACCGGCTGATTTTTTTTTCTTTTGTTAAAGTTTAATTTAATTTTTTTTTTTTTGCTTTACATGGTAAATGAAAAGGTAAAATAATTAGGAAAAAATAAATACATTTAAAGTTCCCCCATCCCTCTGTGCTCGCACACAGAATCGAACACATGCTTAAGTCGCGCCCGCATATGTAAATGGTGTTCAAACCACCCATGTGAGGTATCGCCGCGATTTTAAAGCCTCATACACGCAATTGGACTTTGTACAAACTCTCCCGTGGATTTTTGTACAAAGGGCGTTGGCCTTGAACTTGTATTGCATACACACGGCAGGACTTTTTCAGCCAACTTTCAACAAATCACGTGGTTTTTCTGCTCTTTACCGCCACCTTTGGTCAACTTCTGTATTGTTGTCTGATCTTTTGTCTTTTGCATTGGTTCTGAGCATGCGTGTTTGTACTCTGTACAAAAGTCCTCTGGTTTTCTGTACACACGATCAGACTTTGCTCCATCTGACTTTTGTTGCCGGAAAGTTTGTCCATTCGCACAGCCAACAAAAGTCAGATGAAAACCGAAAACGTTTGTTCGATGGAGCGTACACACAGTCGGATTTTGCCTTAAAACAGCTAATTTGCATGTTTGTTGTCATAAAGTCTGATCGTGTGTATGGGCCTTTAAAAGGTAACCTGTAAAACATTTTAAACTGTCGCCTATGGAGATTTTTTCAGTAATGTAGTTTGTCGCCATTCCACATAGTTTTGAAGCATGGCATGTTAGTTATCTAATTACTCGGCGTAAACTCATTTTGTACATTCTACAAAAAATTTGGACTAACTTTAGTGTTTTGTTGCTTTTTAAATCATTAAAGTGCATTTTTTTTCCCCAAAAAATTGCGTTTGAAAGACCCCTGCGCAAATACAGTGTGACATAAAATATTGCAACAATCACCATTTTATTCTCTAGGGTCTCTGCTAAAAAAATATATATACAATTATATTAATTAATATAAAAAAAAAATTACTTAGAACACCCAAACATTATATTATTTTGTTTGGGCGTTCTAAGCAATTTTAAACTTGTAAACAAAAAGTTCCAGAAAAGGCTTGGTCTTCAAGTGGTTAAAGCGTTCTTTAAAGTGGTTGTAAACCCTTACAACACACTTTGACCTACAGGTAAGCCTAGATTAAGGCTTACCTGTAGGTCCAAGAAATATCTCCTAAACCTACACGGTTTAGGAGATATTTGCCGAAAGACAGGCACAGCTGTCTACGGCGCATGCGCCGTAGACAGCGGCGCGCAGGTGCACTGAGCGTGGCACCCGTCAACGACGATATGCCGCTTGTGGCGGCTCCCGTGCGCATGCGCGGGAGTGACGTCATCGCGGCTTCACCGAATGACAGCGGCGGAGCAGCGAGACCCACCGAGAAGATGGATGCGCCGGACTACAGGGGACAGCGGTGACTTCGCTGGCTCCTGTGTCAGGTAAGTGACACATAATGGACTACTATGCAATGCATAGTAGCTCATTATGCTTTACCTTTGCAGGGAATGAAAGAGGAAGTAAACCCATCAGGGTTTACTTCCTCTTTAAACCTAAACAAAAAGGTAATATATTGCCGCTTCCCAATCCTTCACTACATGCCAATCTCTCACAGTACATATACTCCTCCAACAATTGTTGAGGCCAAATAATTAAATTTTAGTCTCATCAGACCAGAACACCTTTTTCCATGTGGCCTCAGAATCTTCAAGGTGCTTTTATGGTGGTCAGATGAGACTAAAATTGAATGATTTGGCCTCAATACCAAACGATATGTCTGGCTGAAATCCAATACAGCTCACCATCCAAATAACAACATTCATACAGTAAAGCATGGAGGTGGTAATATCCTGTTATGGGGGGGTGGTATATCCTGGTATGCTGGTGTTTCTCTGCCGCAGGGACTGGGGCACTTGTCAGGATCAAAGGAAAAAATGGATGGGGCAAAATACCATCAAATTCTTGAAGAAAATCTGCTGCCCTCTCACAGTTTACCTTCCAACATGACAATGACCCAAAGCACACAGCAAAAATGAGCACACAGTGATTGTAGGAGAAAAAGGTGAATGTCCTTGCATGGCCTAGTCAGAGCTCAGACTTAAACCCCACTGGAAATCAGTTGAATGACATGAAGACTGCAGTCCACAAACCGTCATCATCAAATTTAACTGAACTTGAGCAGTTCTGCAAAGAAGAGCGGGCAAATATTGTAAAGTCTAGACTCCCAACAGACTAAAGGCTGGAATTAAAGCAAAAAGGTGGTCCAACAAAATACTGGCATAAGGTTGGGTGGTCCTTTTTCCAACTCAGTGATTCCGTTTTTTTAATGTTTTATTTATTTTTTCTGATATGTTGGTGTTATAACTTTCACTGTTTCTTTCAATGTTATACGCTGCACTAGTAAATATTAATAAAACAAAAACTGTGTCTGTCTTCATCTCAGGTTGCAAAGCAACACAATGTAATTATTTTAAAGGGGGTGATTCTTTTCTATATCCACTGTAGGTGTGGAAAAAAAACAGCATTTATTGCTTTATATTAGATCCATAAGTATTATTATTATTATAATATACGATTTATATAGAGCCAACAGTTTACGCAGCGCTTTACAATGTATGGGGGGGGGGGAACGACAACACAATTACAGTACAGTTCAATACAAGGTACAGGAGGGCCCAGTTTGTAGAGCTTACATTCTAAGGGAGGGGGTGGTGGTACAAAAGGTAATAGATACAAGGAATGATTTGATGGGGGTGGCTCGGGGACAGTTGTTAGGTGGGTGTGGGATAGGCCGCGTACACACGAGAGGACTGTCCGTCCAACTTAGTCCGCTGAAACGTGTTTCAGCGGACAGTCCGCTCGTGTGTGGGCTTCAGCGGACTTTTTCAGCGGACAGTCTGGCGGACTAAGGCCGCGTACACACGGGCGGATTGTCTGCCCAACTAAGTTCGTCAGACAATCCAACAGACAGTCCGTTCAACTTTTGAATGAACGGACTTGACCACACACGATGAACAGACAGTCCGCTAAAAACTTGCGCGATGACGTGTACAGCACGTACGACGGGACTAGAAAAACGACGTCCAATACACTGCAATGCAACCTTCGGCCGTGTAAATCCTTTCTGAGCATGCGCCATACTTAGTCCGTCCAACTTGCCTACACACGAGCGGACTGTCCGCTGAAACCAAGTTTGGACGGACAAAACCAAGTTTGGACGGACAAAATTACGGAAATTCCGAAAGACTAAGTTCGTCAGACTGTCCGCTGAAAAAGTCCGCTGAAGCCCACACACGAGCGGATTGTCCGCTGAAACACGGTTCAGCGGACTAAGTTGGGCAGACAATCCGCCCGTGTGTACGCGGCCTAAGTCTTTCGGAATTTCCGTAATATTGTCCGTCCGACTTTGGTTTCAGCGGACAGTCCGCTCGTGTGTAGGCAAGTTGGACGGACTAAGTATGGCGCATGCTCAGAAAGGATTTACACGGCCGAAGGTTGCATTGCAGTGTATTGGACGTCGTATTTCTAGTCCCGTCGTACGTGCTGTACACGTCATCGCGCAAGCTTTCAGCGGACTGTCTGTTCATCGTGTGTGGTCAAGTCCGTTCATTCAAAAGTAGGACGGACTGTCTGTCGGATTGTCTGACGGACTTAGTTGGCCAGACAGTCCGCCCGTGTGTACGCAGCTTTAGGCTTCCCCGAATAAATGAGTTTTCAGGGATCTCCTAAAGGTGGACAGGGTAGGGGCTGATTGGACAGAGTGGGGCAGGGAGTTCCAGAGGATGGGAGAGACTCTGGAGAAGTCTTGAAGGCGAGCATGGGAGGAGGTAACAAGGGAGCTAGAAAGCAGGAGATCCTGGGAGGAGCGGAGGGGACGATTTGGGCGATATCTGCAGATGAGGTTAGTGATGTAGATGGGGGCGATGTTGTGGATGGCTTTGTATGTTATGGTTAGCATTTAGAATTTTACACGGTGGGGTAGAGGAAGTCAGTGAAGGGATTGGCAGAGAGAGGCAGCAGTCACGGATTGATTAGTGAGGTGTATTAGTCTAGCAGCAGTATTCATAATAGACTGAAGGGGGGATAGCCTGCTTAAGGGTAGGCCATTAAGGAGAGAGTTGCAGTAGTCAAGGTGGGAAATAATCAAGGAGTGAACGAGTTGCTTTGTGGTGTCATTAGTCAGGAAGAGTTGAATTATGGAGATGATTCAGAGGTGAAGGCGGCAGGATTTAGCCAGTGATTGGATATGGGGGCTGAAGGAGAGGTCAGAGTCAAGGATTACACCAAGGACCCTGGCATGTGTGGAGGAACCAATGGTTGTGCTGTTGATATTAATGGTGAAGTCACAGGGGGGGGGGGGGGGGGGGGATTGTGAAGGAGGAAATATAACAAGCTAAGTTTTAGAAAGATTGGGTTTGATATCCATCAATCCATCCATATCCATACTGATATGTCATTCAGTAAGTTTGAGATCCATGAGGAGATCGAGGGGGTGAGTTGAGGAGTGGAGAGATAGATCTGGGTGTCATTGGTATAGAGGTGGCATTCAAAACAATGGAAGGTTATAAACTGGCAGAGGGAAGAGGTATAGAGCGAGAATAGGAGAGGCCCAAGGACGGAACCTTGGGGTACCCCAACAGAAAGAGGAAGGGGAGCGGAGGAGATGGAGTTGTAAGTGACACTGAAAGTGCACTGAGATAGGTAGGAGGAGAACCAGGATAAACCAGAATCACGGAGGCCAAGGGAGTGTGTAATTTGCTGAGGAGGAAAAGGTGGTCAACTGTGTCAAAGGCAGTATGAACAAAAGATACATTATACATGGTAATTATCTCTTCAAAAGCTGCACCACAGATAAAACCATAAAATCTACCACTGGCAAATGCAGGACAACAAGAGAAAGGATGAGACCAGGACTTCTAAATATGTTGTTATAACCATGACAATTGGATAATTTCCAATTTAGGATTACCAATGTTTATTGAATAAAATGGGGCATCAAATTGTCATGACCAGATACTACAATAGTGGAGAGTTCAGCAAACCTGGCTTGATCCTGTACCATATTTTTATCAATTCTTGGTTGAGCATGGTTGAGTGGTTTAGTATGTTTTTATCACCCACACTGCTTCCCCTTTAGCACGGCTGCTGTTAGAAATCATGGGGCCCCATATTACCTCCCTGACAGGGCCCCTCCCACCCCCAGAAAATATCATATTATATTTTTGCTAAAAATACACCAAAATCATTATTATATGACATATTTACTGCCCCTTCCCCTAATATCTATCCTGAAACATCTTTTTGTGTGCCCACAGCAGCTGCCAGTGGGAGAGCAGAGAAGGGAAGCTAGCGACGCTGTGAAGAAAAGGGGTGCACAAGGGGCCTACATGCAAGAACGGGACCATTAGGCTGGGTTCACACTACTGCAAATTGGATGTGGGTTTCTCCGCATCCAATTTGCATGACAGGAGATTGTGTCTGGCTCTCTATGGAGCTTGTTCACACAGTTCCGTGGTGGTTGCGGAACAGCTTGCACAGGAGTCCTGGGGGCCTTTGCCTCCGTTTCAGGGCAGAAATCACGCTAAAATTCAGGCCTTCAGATTGGTCCCTAAAATGGAGAACAGGGATGCCCCAAACCCCTGCTGTGAGCCGCAGCCATCTTCAGTGTGAACCCAATGTGAACCGGTCGGTAGCACTTGTCCAATCACTGCTGGTTTCCTCTGCTCGGCGAAAGTGGCCTCCCGTTCTCCTGCTCTCCACGGGTCATCACAGTGGCGTGGCTTCCGTTTCCTCCCTCCTCCTCGACAGCCAATCAGGAGTCTTCTTTTTTCGGCCTACTGGAAAACAGGTCTCACACCTGCTTCTGATTGGCCAGATTGAGGATCAGTGTTTTAACAGCGAATATTCATTCACTGCTGTAACACTCCTGGGTGGTATCTGAGTGCACTCTCTGCGACCCGAGCCCACTCTATTTTGAAGCCTATTAGAGAATTCACTCATTGAAGCCTATTAGAGCCTCTGCCGCTAATCAAAAAAATACCCTGGCCGCTGTAATTTATGCGCCAGCATCCTGAAACGGGCTGGACTCATGAATAGGGGTGGCCGCAGATAGATTTATGCTGTTCATGAATCTATCCGTTGCATATAGGGGGTGGCGTGGAGAGAGGGGGCAACGCCCGGGCACCCCGAATGGACAGGCTGCCACTGATCCAAGGGGTTACAGCAGGCACCTTTTCAGTGCCTGTTAAATGCTAACTGAAGAGTGATCCGAACATGGAAAAAAGACAAGCATCATCTCAGTCTTTATTTAAAGGCTCAGCAGCTACATAAATCCCGACCCAGGGTGGTTGTAAAGGCAGAAGGTTTTTTATCCTAACGTATTCTCTGCATTAAGATAAAAATCCTTCTGTGTGCATCAGCCACCCTCAGCCCCCTAATACTGACCTGAACCCATCAAGATACAGTAATGTTGCAAGAGTCCAGGACTCCCCTCCTCATTGGCTGAGACAGCAGCACGGCGCCATTGGCTCCCACTGCTGTCAATCAAATTCAATTAGCCAATGAGGAGAGAAACAGGGGCAGGGAGCTGGGCCACAGTTCCGTGTCTGAATGTGGCTCAGCTCGGGTGCCCCCATAGCAAGCTGATTGCTGCGGGGGCACTCAACAGGAGTGAGGGGCCAGGAGCTGTGAAGAGGGACCCGAGAAGAGGAGGATCTGGTCTGCTCTGTGCAAAACCATTACACAGAACATGTTTGTTATTTTTAAGGAAAAAAAAGAGACTTTGCAATCACTTTAAAGCGGAGTTACAGCGAAAATCTATTTTTATTATTGATCCTAGCATTATTACTAATGAAATAAAAAAAGTATACATTGATCATGATCGATTTAGGTAAAAAATAAATTTCTTACAGGAATATTCCCTGCCTCCGTTTGTGGCTGTTGCCATTATGATTGTGGGCATGTGAAGCCCAATCTGAATTGCTTCCTGGATTAGCTTTGGAGAGGTGCGTGCTGGGTAACCAGCATGCACCTCTCGATCTCGCACATGCTCGATTCACCGGCGGCCGTAGCAACGATTGCCCACAGACTCCTGGGAAATGATGTGTCATCATTTCCGAGGAGCATAGACGAGAGAGGAAGTCACGAGGAGCTCTGCAGACCAGGAAGTGGCAGATTATGAGGACTACATAGCAACAGGGCATTTCTGGTAAGTATAAAAAAAAAAATTCCTCCAAATGTTTGTTTAGGTAGGTTAAAAGGAGGAGTCTTTTAATAGAAAAAACTTTTTTAGGGTGGAACTCCGCTTTAATGTCTACAGCCATTTTAGGTAATGTCTATGCCTATGTTGGGTTACCTCTTTTTTCTTTAATTCACAGTATTTTGGGAACACTCTGTATTTATACAACAATGAAACATAACTCAGAATTCACCCTAAACCGCTAAGCTTAGCTGCATACTTCGGAGGATTGATCACTGTTGGCTTGTGTGATATATGGTTTGTCCCAGGCCACCTTAGTACTCAATTTGTTCCAGACACATTTGTGGCTTTTGCAAACATTCCGTTAATCCGTGTTATACCAGGTAATGAATTATGGGTTTCTTACTTTCCGGTCAAAAAGCAATTAATATATGTGTCAAACTGAATGGCCATAAATTATCAAGATGGAACACCGCTGGAGTGATCAATTCCTAAAGCATTGTCCTTTAAAATGGCCATCCTTCTGCGCTGACATTATACATGTGTGGTACAGTAGATGAATATGAAATTTGTATTCACTAGAGAAAGTAGAATACACACATGATCTGTAAAGGGGGATCGCTGCCCATTTCAATGGGTAGACCCTTTTAGAGTGGAACCTTAGTCAGAAAAATTAAGTCCTGCTAGATAACTTCAGACTATCCCCTTTTGCAGGTATAGCTATGCGATACATTAAAAAATAAGTGCCTACTGCTTAAAATCCATCAATACGCTGTCTCACCCTGTCTGCACATGCTCAGTTGCTCTCCATTTTTAGGCATTTTTTAGGCACACCTACAGTGCCTGGAAAAAGTATTCATACCTCTTGACATTTTCCACATTTTGTCATGTTACAATCAAAAACGTAAATGTATTTTATTGGGATTTTATGTGATAGACCAACACAAAGTGGCACATAATTCTAAAGTGGAAGGAACGTAAGGCCCCTTTCACACATGCGGATGGTATGTCCGTATTTCATCCATCCGTTTGCGGATGAAATACGGACATACATTCATCCCTATGGGATAGCGGGTGTCTGCGGATGAGCATCCGCAGACACCCGATTTCGTCCGTCTCCGCAACAGTCCGATTCTGCAGACGGAGGAAAATCCTATTTTTCTATCCATAGAGGAGAATGGAGAGCGGAGACCGCCCTGTCCGCAGCCAGCTCAGCGGGGACAACGGAGCGATCCCTGCTGAGCGAGCGGATCTTCACGGGGCGGATCATTACTGATCCGCCCCGTGTGAAAGAGGCCTTAGTGTCGCCTTACCAGTGCCCATAAGTGCCACCTCATCAATGCCCACCAATTTAGCCTATCAGTACCCATCAGTCCCGCCTCATTGGCGCACATCAGTGAAGGAGAAAAATGACTTAGTTACAAAATTGACTGACAGAAACAAAGTAAAAAAAAATGTTTTTTTGAAAATTTGTGTTTTTTTTTTTTGTAAAAAATAAAAAAAATAGCAGTGATTAAATGCCACCAAAAGAAAGCTCTATTTGTGTGAAAAAAAAATGATAAAAATGTTGTTTGGGTACAGTGCATGACCGCACAATTTTCATTTAAAGTGCGACAGCCCTGAAAGCTGAAAAATGGCCTGGGCAGGAAGGGGGTGTAGGTGCCCTGTAGGCATGTGGTTAAGGGGGCATGACAGGGGGTGTGTCTTATGCCTACATACTTTTGCTCATAGGTGTCCCTCATGCCCATCACAAAAAAATGGCAGGTATGAACTTTAATTCAACAAGCTGGAATTAGAAGCTGATTGGCTGCCATGCACAGCTGCACCAGATTCTGAGTGCTCCGGTTTTAGTAAATCCACCCCCAGGAGTCTTCCAGACTTGCAGATGAAGGTGAGTTTCTAATAATTCAAATAATTCAGCTCAGAAGGATCATAGTCTTGGATAGGACTAGAACATATGCAATACATTAGCAAATATTTCCCCATATCATGGACAGCAGGCTTGTTCTGCCAACCCCATATGATTCAGCTTAGCTGGAGTGTAATGCAGTTGATGAATGCATTATTCTTATTATTATTATACACTATTTATATAGCGCCAACAGTTTACGCAGCGGTTTACAATGTATGGGGGGGGGGGGGGGGGGGACAACACAATTACAGTAGAGTTCAATACAAAAGGTACAGAAGGGCCCTGCTCATACGGCTTACATTCTAAAGGAAGGGGGTGGTGGTACAAAAGGTAATAGCTGCAGAGAATGATTTGATGGGGGTGGCTCGGGGACAGTTGTTAGGTGGGTGTGGGATAGGCTTCCCTGAATAAATGAGTTTTCAGGGATCTCCTAAAGGTGAACAGGGTAGGGGCTGATCGGACAGACTGGGGCAGGGAGTTCCAGAGGATGGGAGAGGCCCTGGAGAAGTTCTGAAGGCGAGCATGAGAGGAGGTAACAAGGGAGCTAGAGAGCAGGAGGTCCTGGGAGGAGCAGAAGGGACGATTTGGGCGCCTTGAATTTAAAGTGTATAAACTTATCAGCGGTACTAGTGACATCACGAAGAAAGGTTTTGGTTACTTCCTCCCCTGAGGACAGGGAGGTAAGCATGCCATTTACTATATGAAGAAGCAAAGGAGTGTGAACCCACAGATTGCAATGCACCATAAAAAGTAGTCACCAATTTGGTAATATCGGGATCATCCATTAAATGTTCCAGAGGAGAATCTACCTCTGTTAACCCAAATTGGGCTTGCACAGCATTGTGCAACAAAAAGTATTTGAAGAAAACTTGGTTAGTAATGCCAGCTCTCTCCCTAAAACATCAAAGGAAATAAAGATACCCTCCACATATAGTACAAACAAATGGTAACCACCCCAACCTATAACTGGCCTTTGCAGCAAGGAGCACATGGAAGGGGTGACACATGTCAGAAAACAACAATGAGAAATTCCCAGCTCACGTACTGGCCAATCTGCAACGCACTGAGTTGTCCTGTCTAACAGTTCACGTTAAAACCAGGGGTTTCGTTTGCACTCATTTGAAAATATATGCATAAGCTGCAGGGCCACAATATGGCATCCCAGTGTACTACAGTCCTAACTATATTCATTTCTGAAGTCTCCAAAGTTGGAGCACATATTTAATACCCTCCACATGCACATGAGAGACGTACATTTTCCCCAAGCTATCCACCAGGCCATATCCAGGTGATTGTAGAGTTCCTCAAAGTAGATGTAAACCCCAATTATTATTTTTTTTTTTAATTAAGGCTTGTACCTTGTAGAGTATAGGTTTTCATGTCGTCTGTACCCAGTCTTGCCACAAAGAGTTAATCCAGCTCTGAGCAATCCTCTTATCTTTTTTCAGTAAGATAAAAACGGACACTCAGAGAAATAGGTGTCCATTTGTCCCCCTTGCTATGAGTAACAGGTGATTTCCTTATCTAATGCATGAGCATGAGGGAGGCATTCTGTGTACTTCACATCCCCCCTCCTTTCTTCTCCAGCTCTCCCAGAATTGGCTGTTCCGCACCACAGCATGATTGGACATGCTGAAGTCATGTGGTGACTTTCCTGGGTTTTGACTGGATGTTAGTGATCATGGGGCATAAACCATGAGACCAGCAGAAGTGCAGTGTAAGAAATATTAATGCCTGGCCAAGGGGAGTATAGGTGGAGTATAGGTGGGGACTCTACTGACATGACGACTCTGCCGACGATTCTGACGACTCTGTCCACCGAGTTCTAGACAACAAACCCACCCACAGAATCTGGAGACATTGCGAGGCTCCAAACAGCTAAAGGAGATATTTGACAGGTAAGGTTACATGCAGGAGGTATGTATATCCTTATAGATAGGCACTATGGAAGTAATTTAGAAATTATGAGTGGGTTTACATCAACTTTAAATCTAGGATTCCACCATAAAGGTGCTTTCTTGCTAACAAAAACCTTGTCACTAGAGAGGAGTTTGTCTACTACAGACTAAGCCAGAAAACAGACATCCTCTGGTGAGGATTTCTTGCATAAAGTGGGTACCTAACATTGAAACTCATCCCGAAGACATTGGGAGGAACCGCCATGAGCCGACATCAGGATAGGGAAAGGGTTTAGAGCATCGGATTGAAACCAATCATAAACCTAGGTCAACTAAGAAGCAAAAAAAATTGTGGTAAAAATCAGGACTAGCCAGCCCTCCCAATGATGAAGGGGCCTGCAGAGAAGCCCTAGCAAATCTCGGACAGGAGTTATTCCAAATGAAAAAAGATAAAAGAGAGTTGATACGTTGAAACAGCTGTTTAGGGGAAAAAATTGGAGAGGTTTAAAGAGCGTAATGAAGTTTAGAGAGGAAAATCATCTTAACTATGTTTATGCACCCTATAAGATTAAGAGGTAGTGATGATCACACTCAAAGTTTCACTTCCATATTGATCAATATAGGTAAAATATTAAGTGGATCAAATTCAGAGAAGTTAGCAGGTACAGTATATTAATCCAAAAGGTATTTGACTCCAAGACCCGATACCACTCCAAAACCCTCCACCACCCGCATAAGCTCTTGAAAAAAGGATTAATTACCATTGAGATATACCAAGTGTCAGGGCTGCTGGCCGCTCAGCTAATTACCAGCTCTCTTCTCTTTCCACAGTTACCAGCTGTTCCCCATGATGCTCGTCTGACCTGCCTATTTAAAGCCTTCCTGCTCACTTTTCCATTTGCCTTTGCGTTGGTCACATCACAGGGAACCATCTCCTGCTGTTTGTTTCAAGACTGGCTTGCTGACATCCCTCCTGGCTTCTATCCTGCTTGCTGTTGCTCTCCTTGGATCCCTGACTTCTGGCCTGGCTAATTACCTGATCTGGTTAATGAACTTTGGACTGGCTGACTACCCGATCTGGCTACAGGACTCTGGCTATGCTTGACTACGCTTTTTTCTATTTACCTTTTTATTTTTATTAATAAACAAGTGTGATTTGATTGTACTTCTGTCTCAGTCTGTTTCATGGTTTCTGACACCAAGGCATCATCTGCCATCCATCAAGTTAATGCCAAAAAGCTCAATTTTGGTCTTATCTGACCACAGCACATTCTCCCAATCATTCTCTAAACCATTTAGATGTTTATTGGCATGACTGTACATGTACCTTCTTGAGGAGGGGGACTCGCCATGTTTGGAGGAAGAAAAATGCCAACTATGACCCTAAGAACACCATCGCTACAGTCAAGCACGGAGGTGGCAACATTATGCTTTCGGCTGTTTCTCTGCTAAAGGTACATTCCAACTTTGCTGCATTGAGGGGCCAATGGACAGGGCCACGTATTGTAAAATTTTGGATGAGAACCTTCCTCCCCCAGCTAGAACACTGAAGATGGGCCATGGATGGGTCTTGACCATGACCTAAAACATACCGCCAAGGCAACAAAGGAGGGGCTCAAGTAGAAGCACATTAAGGCCATGGCGTGGTCTAGCCAGTCTTCAGACCTTAATCCTATAGAAAATGTCTTACCTCTGTGCTTGCCAACAAGGGTTTCTCCACCAAGTACTAAGTCATTCTTTGCTTGAGGATCAAATACTTATTTTACTCACTGAACTGCAACTCCATTTATAACATTTGTATAATGTGTTTTTTCTGGATTTTTGGTTTATATTCTGTCTCTATCATTTTAAATACACCTATGATAAAAATGATAGACCCTTCATTTCTTTGTAAGTGGGCAAACTTACACAATCTGCAGGGGATCAAATAATTATTTTCCCCACTGTATGGTGGCTGAATTGAGACAAATCAAATTTTGGACCAGGTGGTGGAGTTGATAGCATAAGAACTATTCTGTTGACCTCTGGATTTGAATGTGCTTAACCACTTCAGGCCAGAATGATTTACCCCCTTAATGAGCAAGCCATTTTTTTTGCGATACAGCACTGCCTTACTTTAACTGACAATTGTGCGGTCGTGCAACGTTGTACCCAAATAAAATGGACATCCTTTTTTTCCCCAAAATAGAGCTTTCCTTTGGTGGTATCTGATCACCTCTGTGATTTTTATTGTTTGCGCTATATACAAAAAAAAGAGCGACAATTTTGAAAAAAAAAAAAACAATATTTTTTACTTTTTGCTATAACTATTCCCCCACCAAAAAATATAAAAAAACAAATTTCTTCCTCAGTTTAGGCTGCGATTTTTAGCGGGTCTGCAACATTGCAGCGAATACAAATCTGACCTTAATCTGACCCAAAGTGACACTTTTTTGGGACCAGTGACATTATTACAGTTATCAGTGCTAAAAAAAAATACACTGATCAATGTATAAATGACACTGGCAGGGAAGGGGTTAAGACTAGGGGGCGATCAATCGAGTTAAATGTGTTCCCTGGGTGTGTTCTAACTGTTTGGCGGATGGGCTCACTGGGACAACACAGATTATATATGACATCATTTTGGCCTAGACAAGAAACCAAGTAACAAATGAAAAAATGTACAAAAAAGTTTTAAACAAGTAAATATAATATACTTTCCTATTGATTTACTAATTCTAGCAGCACAAGGATAAAAAATTGTTCATATTGATTAATAGAGTTTAGCTCCGCTTTAACCTCTGGAACATTTACCCCCCCCCCCCTTTTATGACCAGGCCGTTATACGCGATACCGCACTGCGTTATTTTAATTGACAAATGCGCGGTCATGCAGCGCTATACCCAAATAAAATTGATATCATTTTTTTTTCCCACAAATAGAGTTTTCTTTTGGAGGCATTTGATTACCACTGCATTTTTTATTTTTTTTTGCGATATATACTAGGGCGAAACAACTAATCGATTAATTGACAACTAATCGATTATGAAATGAATCGATTACTATTTTCATAATCGATTAATCGGCCAGTAACATAATGGGATTAAAAAAAACGAAAATGAGCCCTTTATAGTACAAAAAGAGCAAATAATTGCTACTGTAAATATTACTTTCAATATTGCACAGTAAAAGAACGAACCCCTTACAGTAGCGATTATGTGCTCTTATTGTACTATGAAGGGCTAATTAAAAAAAAATAATTTAACTCCATTATGTTACTAAGCGTCATAAGCCTGGTTCCCACCCATGTGTGTTTCTTGGTGCTTTTTGCAGAAACGCACTACAGTTGATTTAATGTTCACATCAATACTTTCTTTCAGCTGCTGCGTATTTGAAAAGAGTCAAGGAACCTTTTCAATGCAAAACGGTGCTTTTTTGGTTCAATATACTTCAATGGAGAAGATGCAGAAAAGCATGTAGTGCGTTTTTGCTGCAATTTGTGTTTTTTAATCTGCCCAACAACAAATTGGCAAAAAAAAAAAAAAAGCAAAAACGCAAATCACAGCAAAATCATGTGCGCAAAAATCAACATGCATGGCATAAACTGATCAAAAGCAAACTGTATAGGTGTGTACCGAGCCTTATGCTGGCCACGCGGATCAATTTTCAGACGAGAATATTCATGCAAAAAAACTTTGTACATTTGCTGAATGAAAGAATGTTTGAAATTTTCACATGCTTTTAACATTCTGTTTTAAAATGAATGTAATTTCTGAATGAAAACCACCTACACTGTCTGAAAATTTCTATTTCTAAATTTTCCTGTCACTGTGGTTGAATATAAACATTGATTTGACGCCACTAACGATTAGAAAATCGAAGTTCTTAAAATTACTTTTTTTTTTTCAAGGAAGACATTGTTTCTGTATGGCCAGCATAAAATATTACAGTTCTGTTTGAAAATCTGCAAAACAGTCTTTAACTTTTTTTTTTCATTTTTTTTTAAATGAAAAAATTTGATCGGAGTCCGATTATATTCAACCTCTAATAGTATATACAGTATATATCTCCTCTAATAGTATATACAGTATATATCTCCTCTAATAGTATATACAGTATATATCTCCTCTAATAGTATATACAGTATATCTCTTCTGTCTGTTATTCTCAGAGTGGATTAAAGATTTTACTCCCTAACCATATAGTTGGTTATTTATACTTACCCCTGCATATAGAGATATTTAGGAATGAATTACTTTTTTCAAACTTTACATATTAACTAAATCATACACCACATTTTTTTTTAAGGTTATTAACCGATTAATCAAAACAATAATCGGCCAAATAATCGATTATGAAAATAATCATTAGTTGCAGCCCTACTATAAACCAAACAAAGTCCAAAAATTTTGAACAAAAACTAAATTTTTTACTTTCTGCTATAAAGCATACCTATTAAAAAGAATGTAAAAATCTATTTTTTTTCCCATAAATTTAGGCCAATGTGTATTCTGCTACATATAAAAAAAATAAAAATGTTATATATATATATATATATATATATATATATATATATATATATATATATATATATATATATACCGGTATATAAAAATATAAAAATCCCAATAAGCGTATATTGACTGGGTTGCGCAAAAAGTTATAGCGTCTGCAAACTATGGTATATATTGTATATTGGAATTTTTTGTTATGAATTTTTTTATACTAGTAATGGCAGCGATCAGCGACTTATATCGAGACTGCGATATTGCGCTGGACAATCTCACACTAACTGACACTTTTGACACTTTGAAAACCAGTGACACTAATGCCGCGTACACACGATCAGACTGTCCGGCGGACTTAGCCCGGCGGACAAACCGCCGGACTTTGAAGCGGAGGTCCGCCAGACTTTCCGAACGAGCGGACCTGCCCACACACAACTCTTGGCTTTGTACTTTTGAAAATGAAAAGACTTGCCCACACACGGAGGAAAGTCTGTTAATTTTGAACCGCGGCTCCAGGTAGCGGGGACTAGCGCAGGAGGTCAATGTCGCTGCCTTTGGCGGCGAGATTGACACGTTGCTGGCCCCGTCACCTGGTATTGACTTAAGGGGGAAGCCTTACGCCGAAAAAATGGCGTGGGGGTCCCCCCCAAGTCCATTTAAGACCCTTATTCGAGCACGCAGCCCGGCCAGTCAGGAAAGGGGGTGGGGACGAGCGAGTGCCCCCCCCTCCTGAACCGTACCAGGCCGCGTGCCCTCAACATGGGGGGTGCTTGTGCCCATGTTGATGAGGACAAGGGCCTCTTCCAGACAACCCTGGCCGTTGGTTGTCGAGGTCTGTGGGTGGGGGGCTTATCGGAATCCGGGTGCCCCCTTTAATAAGGGGGCCCCCAGATACCGGCCCCTTACCCTATGTGAATAAGTATGGGGTACAATGTACACCTACCCATTCACCTGTGAAAAAAATGTAAATAAAACTCAACACAAGGTTTCAAAATCATTTATTACACAGCTCCGGGGGTCTTCTTCCGTCTTGGGGGGTCTTCTCACTGGACCCTTCCGCTATCTTCTGCTCTTTTGCTAGCTCTTTTACTAGCAGAGGATCCCGGCTTTCTTCTTCGTCGCCGCCCGGGGGTCTTCTTCTGACTTCGGGGGTCTTGTCCCCCTCTTCATTTCTTCTTGCCGGGCCTCGGCTTTCTTCCTTTAGCTCTTTTACTAGCGGTGGCCCGGTCTTCTTTCACCGCCGCCTCTTCTTCCGACTTCGGGGGTCTTGTCCCCCTCTTCGGTTCTTCTTGCCGGGCCTCCGCTCCTTCTTCCAGCTCTTTTACTGGCGGTGGCCGGGTCTTCTGTCGCCGCTGTCCCCGCTGTCGCCGGCTTCTCTTCTTCTTCCTTGAGATGTTGACGCTGTCTCTGGCCATAATGACAGGGACGTGTTGAGCGGCGACTTATATAGGAACAATGGGCGGGGGCGCGCAGCGACTTAATATCCTGATCACGTCATATGACGTCTGGTCAGGATATTAAAACCTCTATGCCACTGTGCTTTTGTTATAGGGCGGGCGGCAAGTGGTTAACTAAATAAGAATTTTGCTGGATCTTGGCGTGCAGCCATTTCTTCAGTGTTGATCACATGCGGAGGCGAGCCGAGCCGGCACCTGTGATATCATTAGGCTTCCTGTCTCCCCTGGAGCAGCGAGTTCTTTTGTTTGGTGAATATCTCCTAAATGTGCGCCTTTTAGGAGATATTTACATTACATGCCGCCAGTGACATTACTGGCGCATGCACTCTGAAGAAACGGTCAATCGTGCCAATCCTTTCCGTGCCCTGTGCCGTGAAGGGGAGCTCTCACGCATGCGCGGGAGTGGCGTCACCGTGGCTCCAGACAGTCGCAGAACCAGAGCCCGTAAACCCGGAAGCAAGATGGGTGAAGATGGAAGCGGCTGCAGCTCTGGCATCGCAGGGCTGGAACAGCTTCGTTTTAAGGTATGTTTCACATAATGTGCTAGTATGCAATGCATCCTAGCACATTAAGACTTTACCTTGCAGAGAAAAAAAAATGACCAGCAGTATATACAGTGGTGTGAAAAAGTGTTTGCCCCTTCCTCATTTCCTGTTCCTTTGCATGTTTGTCACAGTTAAGTGTTTCGGAACATCAAACCAATTTAAACAATAGTCATGGACAACACAAGTAAACACAAAATGCAATTTGTAAATGAAGGTGTTTATTATTAAAGGTGAAAAAAATCCAAACCATCATGGCCCTGGGTGAAAAAGTGATTGCCCCCTAAACCTAATAACTGGTTGGGCCACCCTTAGCAGCAACAACTGCAACCAAGCATTTGCGATAACGTGCAATGAGGCTTTTACAGCGTCCTGGAGGAATTTTGGCCCACTCATCTTTGCAGAATTGTCCTAATTCAGTTACATTAGAGGGTTTTCGAGCATGAACGGCCTTTTTAAGGTCATACCACAACATCTCAATAGGATTCAGGTCAGGACTTTGGCTAGGCCAC
The DNA here is from genome assembly GCF_037356315.1 of Lithobates pipiens. Taxonomy (NCBI): domain Eukaryota; kingdom Metazoa; phylum Chordata; class Amphibia; order Anura; family Ranidae; genus Lithobates; species Lithobates pipiens. The sequence continues at coordinate 6,017,186 of NW_027507892.1, read as the reverse complement.
TCCAAAGTCTTTATTTTGTTTTTCTTCAGCCATTCGGTGGTGGACTTGCTGGTGTGTTTAGGATCATTGTCCTGCTGCAGAACCCAAGTTCGTTTCAGCTTGAGTACACGAACAGATGGTCGGACATTCTCCTTCAGGATCTCTTGGTAGACAGCAGAATTCATAGTTCCTTTTATCACGGCAAGTCTTTCAGGTCCTGAAGCAGCAAAACAGCCCCAGACCATCACACTACCACCATCATATTTTACTGTTGGTATAATGTTCTTTTTATGAAATGCAGTGTTCCTTCTACGCCAGATATACTTGGACACACACCTTCCAAAGAGTTCCACTTTTGTCTCATCGGTCCACAGAATGTTGTCCCAAAAGTCTTGGGGATCATCAAGATGTGTTGTGGAGAAATTGAGACGAGCTTTGATGTTCTTTTTGCTCAGCAGTGGTTTTCTCCTTGGAACTCTGCCATGCAGGCCATTTTTGCCCAGTCTTTTCCTGATGGTGGAGGCATGAACGCTGACCTTAACTGAGGCAAGTGAGGCCTGCAGTTCCTTGGACGTTGTTGTGGGGTCTTTTGTGACCTCTTGGATGAGCCGTCGCTGCGCTCTTGGGGTAATTTTGGGCGGCCGGCCACTCCTGGGAAGGTTCACCACTGTTCCATGTCTTCGCCATTTGTGGATAATGGCTCTCACTGTGGTTCGCTGGATTCCCAAAGCTTTGGAAATGGCTTTATAACCCTTTCCAGACTGATAGATCTCAATTACTTTCTTTCTCAATTGTTCCTGAATTTCTTTGGGTCTCGGCATGATGTGTAGCTTTTAAGGATCTTCTGGTGGACCTTACTGTGTCAAGCAGCTCCTATTTAAGTGATGCCTTGATTGTGAACAGGTGTGGCAATAATCAGGCCTGGGTGTGGCTATAGAAATTGAACTCAGGTGTGGACAACCACAGTTATAGTATGTTTTAACAAGGGGGGCAATCACTTTTTCACACAGGGCCATGATGGTTTTGATTTTTTTTCACCTTTAATAATAAACACCTTCATTTACAAATTGCATTTTGTGTTTACTTGTGTTGTCCTTGACTATTGTTTAAATTGGTTTGATGTTCCGAAACACTTAAGTGTGACAAACATGCAAAGGAACAGGAAATGAGGAAGGGGGCAAACACTTTTTCACACCACTGTAAGCGCTTTCAGTGCATCCTTACAGAAAGACCATAAAGTCAGAGCTCCCAATCTAAAGACTTGTTCCAGGTCATAAGCTTGAAAAACACTGAAGACACTGGAACAGGACAGCCATAGAAATAGTATTATCTGAGGGAAAGTCAGCAAATACAGTCTTTACTCAGCTTTAGTAAAGGCATAGACATATTTAAGAATCATAGGGCCCCATAGCAAAATTTTGATGGGGCCCTCCTGTTAACTTTCTCTGTAACAGCTGGCAGTGCCAACTGTGACAAAATGTGTCATTTATCTTATCAGAAGTATGAAATCAAGGCAAGGTAACAGGAGAGCTCCCAGTATAGCCAGACTACAAGGGACCTGTGCTTTGGGTAAAAGTTCTTGTTATAATAATATTATTATTAATATTATTATATTAATAACAATAATAATAATAATACTGATACTTATCATTAATTACTATAATAATAATAATAACACTTATTATTATTATTATTATTATTAATAGTAGTAGTATTATTATCATAATAACAATAATAATAATAATAATAATAATAATAATAATAATAATAATAATAATAATAATAATAATAATAATAATAATAATAATACGTATTATTATTATTTATTACTATAATAATTATTAGTATTAATAGTAGTAGGATTATTATCATCATATTTTATATTAAGTCAAAATTAATAGGAGGAGGTGGGGTTTTTTTCTTTTTTTGTGTTATTTTTTTGTGATTTTTTTTTTTCCTCCTCTGGGAGGCACAGTGGAGAGATGATTGATGTCTTTAAAGGAAAAGCATAAGTTATGATAGTAAATTAGGCACGGGATGGGCAACACGTAATGGAATCACAAAGAAGGGTAGACCGAAATGAGAAGAGGTATAAAAAATTAAATAGTAGAGTGTGATTATATTGAATTAAAACACTAAACATAATAGGACAGGAAAATAGTAATTTGAAATTATACAATTTTTTATGTATTTCTTTTTAAAATTCATATATATATATATATATATATATATATATATATATATATATATATATATTTATAAAATTTAAATCGTACGATCTGGTATTGTACGAGAATAATTTTTGTGTTTGTCCGATTGGATACTATCGGATGAACTGTCATCGGCTCTCGAAAGCTTTGTACTAACAATCCGATTATTGTACGATCGCGTGGAAAGCGGTATATTTCATCCGATTTTCGCATTGTGTGTATGGGCCATTAGACCCCTTTTACACTGAGGCAGTTTTAGCGCTAGAAATAGCCTCTAAATAGCGCCGGAAAACTGCCTCCCATTAATTTTAGTTTGTTTTTTCACACTGGGGCGGTGCGCTTGCGGTAGGTTCGGAAAAGTCCTGTAAGCAGCATCTTTAGGGAGGTTTGGGAACACTGTATACAGCGCATCCAAAATGCCCTGCCTATTGAAATGAATGGGCAGCGCTTCCAAAGCGCCTGAAAAGCGATTCGGAAGTGCTGCAACACGGGTGGCTGAAAAGCGCTGCTTAAACTGATGAAAAGTGTAAAAGGGATGTAACAAGGCAGGACTTTACAAATACCCCTCAAATTACCCTTTTTTGGAAAGTAGACATTCCAAGGTATTTAGTAAGAGGCATAGTGAGTTTTTTGAAGTTGTAATTTTTTCCCCACAATTCTTTGCAAAATTAGTTTTTTGTTTTTTCACAAAATTTTCATATCAACAGGTTATTTCTCTCGCACGGTATATGCATACTTGCAATTACACCCCAAAACACATTTTGCTACTCCTCCCAAGTATGGCGATACCACATGTGAGACTTTTTTACAGCCTGGCCACATAGAGAGTAGGGATGGGCGAACGGTTCCCCCCGAGCATGAGTTCGGGCAGAACTTTGGTTGTTCGGAAGTTCTACTGAACACCGAACAACATGCGGTGTTCGGGGAAAATTCGTAAAAGCCGCCGGAAACACCGTTGAAGTCTGTGGGACATTAACATGAAAAATCAAAAGTGTTAATTTTAAAGGCTTATATGCAAGTTATTGTCATAAAAAAGTGTTTGGGGGGACATGTATGAATGCAAAAAAAGTCATTTAAAGGTACTTGCAGCTATAATGAATTGTCGGTCCCGGCAATACAGATAAAAGTAATTGAAAAAAGCAGCATGGGATCCCCCCATTCCATTACCAGGCCCTTTGGGTCTAGTATGAATATTAAGGAGAACCCCGAACCAACCCCTTCAAGTCTGGTATGGATTTTAAGGGGAGCCCCACGTCAAAAAAAATAAAATTATGTGGGGGTCCCCCAAAAATCCATACCAGTCCCTTATCTGAGCACGCAACCTGGCAGGCCACAGGAAAAGAGGGGGGTGTGAGAGCACCCCCCCTCCTGAACCATACCAGGTCACATGCCCTCAACATGGGGAGGGTGCTCCCATTGAGGTGGGTCGGCCGACGGACCGAAAAAAAAAAAGCCATGGGGAAGTCCCAGTCCGCCAGAGGGGGATGGGTTCACCCGGGAACATCACCGTGTACCCTCGCCCTCAGTTATATAAGAACTGTCAAAGCGAAGACGCATCATACGGCGGGTGCCATGGAGGCGCGTAGTCGCGGCTTTGTTTTTAGTTTTTGTTTTTTTCGGGTCCGTCGGCGGAGCGGGAGAAAATGAATAGACTTCATGGGACATTTTTATTTTTTTATTTTTTAATAAAGTACTTCTCCCAAGCTGTGCCTGGTCTTTTGTACCATTTTGACCCTTTTTTGTGAAAAATGGTAGGGGTACATTTGTACCCCATTACCTTTTCACACGGGGGAGGCCAGGATCTGGGGTCCCCTTGTTAAAGGGGGCTTCCAGATTCCGATAAGCCCCCCGTCCACAGACCCCCACAACCACTGGGCAAGGGTTGTGGGGATGAGGCCCTTGTCCCCATCAACATGCGACGCTGTATCCAAATTAAATTTTTATAATTTTTTTCCCCACAAATAGAGCTTTCTTTTGGTGGTGTTTGCTCACCTCTGGGGTTTTTTTTTTTTTTTGTGATAAGTTTGAAAAAAAAAACAATATTTTTTACTTTTTGCTACAATAAATATCACAATTTTTTTTTCTCAGTTTAGGCTGATATGTATACTTCTACATATTTTTGGTAAAAAAAATTAAAAATTGCAATAAGCGTATATTTATTGGTTTAGCATCTACAAAATAGGGGATAGGTTTATGACATTTTTTTTTTTTTTTTTACTAATAATGGCGGCAATCTGCGATTTTTATTCCGACTGCAATATTGCAGCGGACACATCGGACACCTTTTGCACCATTTTGGGACCATTGGGGTTAACATTAGTGGGTGATAAAAGGGTTAACTGTGTGTCCTAGGAAGTGATTCTAACTGTAGGGGGAGGTGTTCCTCTGTACTAGGATCACATGATCGGTCTCCTTTCCTCTGACAGGACAGGGTCCACTGGCCGTTGTAGTTCCAGGGCCGCCGGCAGCCACGCCCAGTGTGTGTTTGTGTATTTAACCACTTCAATACCCGCCCATTGTCATATGACCTCCGCAAATGGGATCTCCCATCCTGGGCGGGTGTCATATGATGTCCTGGGTCCGAGCAGGACCGTGGATCTGTGTGTGTAAGCACAGATCCACGGTCCTGCTCGGTTAACGGGCAATCGCAGGTGCCCAGCGCACATTGCGGCCACCGGGCGCGCTCTTCGGGTCCCGAGTGATGTGACGGGGTGCGTGCGCGCCCCCCAGGCAGCTGGGAAGCCCAGGACATCATATGACACCCGCCCAGGATGGGAGATCCCATCTGCGGAGGTCATATGACAATGGACGGGTATTGAAGTGGTTAAATACACAAACACACACTGGGCGTGGCTGCCTGTGGCCCTGGAACTACAACGGCCAGTGGACCCTGGATTTTCAAAATAACATACAATAAAATATAAACAATCAAAGTCAAATACTTTATATAAAAAGTCATATAAGCCATTATTGTAATATTAAAAGTTTATCATTCTAAACAGAAGCCAAACAATAGAATGAATGGATGATGATTTGAGGCATTATGAGTCTTTTGAACATGTCATTTTTTTCTTCACATTTTTGGAAAATGTGGAAAGAAAATAAAAATGCATTTTTTAAACAAATTTTTTACACATTTTTACGGCACTGACAGGCGCTGATGAGGATACACTGATAGGGTGGCACTGAAGAACACTCACTGAAGGACACTGATGAGCACTAATAGGGCACTGTAGTGGCACTGATGATCACTGTAGTGGCACTGTAGGGCACTGATGAGCACTGTAGTAGCACTGATAAACACTGATGGGCACTGTAATGGCACTGAATAGCACTGTAGTGGCACTGATGAGCACTGAAGTGGCACTGATGAACACTATAGTGGCACTGATGAGCACTGCAGTGGCACTAATGAGCACTCTACTGGTGCTCATGAGCACTGTTGGCACTGATGAGTATTGATGGTACTGTTGGGGCACTGATGAGCATGGTAGGGCACTGTTGGCACTGTTTAGAACTGCTGGCACCATATGGGCACCAATGAGCACTATTGGCACTGTATGGCCACTGTTGGCATTGTATGGGCATTGATAAGCACTGTTGGTATTGTATGGGCACTGATGAGCACTGTTGGCACTGTATGCGCACAGATGAGCACTGTTGGCATTGTATGGGCATTGATGAGCACTGCATATTGTGCCAGCTCACACTGCTGTGGTGTTTCTCTCTCGTCTCCTCACACCAATACAGCGTGAGGAGAGAGAAACCCCACAGCAGTACGAGCGGAATCAGCCATGACGCTGGTTTGTTGACAAGTGATCGCTCCGTCATTGGAAAGAACGATCACGTGGTGAAGGGCTGCTGCGATTGGCCCTTTACCCCGATCTGTGATGTGCTGGGTTTCCGAAGAGGAGGGGACTTGGAGTGAAGGGAGACCAAAATGGAGAACTATACTGTACATGCTTTCCAACAGTCCCTCATTTGGAAGAACGGTCTCTCTTTTAGAACCAAATCCTTCTGTCTCGCTTTCTTCCTGAGTAGTCTCTATTTTTGGTCCCGTGTAAGATTCTCCAATTGTTTTAATTTAATTGTTATATGTAAGTATCAAAAGTGTTTTACTGCACTAAACATTGTTTCCAAAATTATTCTATTTGTTATTTTGAAAACTCAAAATAAAGAAAAAGTATTTCATTTATAAAAAAAACTATTCTCAATATATTTTAATTGTATATTGATTGTTGTTATTTTATATAACATATCTGTATTATCCTGTTTATGTATTCTTAATCTTCTTAATAAAAAAAAAAATGTAAACCTAAAAACAATTCAATATGAAAAAATGCAATTTATTGTTTACAGAAATACAGATGAGAACTTGATTAATTAAGAATATCATACCTTACCAATGGATCTACACTTACTTTCATATACAGTGGAACCTTGGTTTACGAGTAACACAGTTAACAAGCGTTTTGAAAGACGAGCAACTTTTTTTTTTTTTATTCTGACTCGGTTTGCGAGTGTTGTTTTGCAAAATAGGCAGAATTCAAGCTAATGGGGTGTGCATTTGGTCAGAGGTGTGGGGGCACCGAGGACACTCGGAAATGGCACTCGGAGCCGTTCTGAAATACTCAGAATAACTCAGAAATACTCGGAAACACTTAAAAATACTCCGTTCCCGAGTGTTTCTGAGGCTTTCCAAGTTCATCCGAGCTGTCCTCAAGTATTTTCGAGGCTCTTTGGTGCCCCCCCACCTCTGGCCACATGCGGTTTTGCATGTAATAGAAGTCAACATGGAACGAATTATCTTCGTTTTCACTGACTTCTATGGGGAAACTCGCTTTGATATGCACAAGCATATTTATATGTATTAAGCACAGTGCAATGTGAAAAAAAATATATATTTTTTTTTATTTTAACCACTTGCCGACCACTGTCAGCAAATATACGTCAGCAGAATGGAACGGCTGAGCAAAGTAACATACCCTTACTCTGTGACCGTGCCCGTGGGACCCGCCGACTCGATCGCCGCTGGAATACCCGCGATCATGTCACGGAGCTGAAGAACGGAGAGATGCCGATGTCAACAGCATCTCCCCGTTCTGCCTAGTGACAGTCATCGGGAGCAGCGATCAGTGTCATGTCACACACAGCCCATCCCCCAGACAGTTAGAAACACTCCCCCAGGACACACTTAACCCCTCCCCGCCCCCTAGTGGTTAACCCCTTCACTGCCAGTGACATTTTTACAGTAATCAATGCAATTTTATAGCACTGATCGCTGTATTAATGCCAATGGTCTCAAAAATGTGTCAAAATTGTCCGATGTGTCCGCAATAATGACGCAGTCATGATAAAAATAGCTGATTGCCGCCATTACTAGTAAAAAAAACTAATTATTAATAAAAAAGCCATAAAACTATCCCCTATTTTGTAGATGGTATAACTTTTGCGCAAACCGATCAATAATCGCTTATTGCAATTTTTTTAACCAAAAATATGTAGAAGAATATGCATCGGCCTAAACTGAGGAAAAAATGTGTTTTTATATACCTTTTTGGGGGATATTTATTATAGCAAAAAGTAAAAAAATAATGCGTTTTTTTTTTCAAAATTTTCGCTCTTTTTTTGTTTATAGAGCAAAAAATAAAAACCGCAGAGGTGATCAAATACCACCAAAAGAAAGCTCTATTTGTGGGAAAAAAAGGACGTCAATTTTGTTTGGGAGCCACGTTGCACGACCGCGCGATTGTCAGTTAATGCGATGCAGTGTTGAATCGCAAAAAGTGCTCTGTTCAGGAAGGGGGTAAATTCTTCTGGGGCTGAAGGGGTTAATAAAAAAATTCCCCCAAAAACTCTTAAAAAATTTTATTTTTTTAAATAAAAGGAAAAGTAGTGATAAAAAATGGGTTCACCACTTGACCTCCAGAAGATTTACCACCCTTCATGGCCAGTCTATTTTTTTCTTTTTGGTTCTGCGTTCCTTTAAATGACAATTGTGCATTCATGCAACATCGAACATAAAGGAAATGTATATAATTTTTTCCACAAATAGAGCTTTCTTTTGGTGGTATTTGATCACCACTGTGCTTTTTTTTTTTTTAATTTGCACTATAAATGAAAAAAGACTAAAATTTTGGAAAAACAAACAATATTTTTTTAACTTTCTACTATAAAACATATCCAATAAAAAAAATCTAATGTCTCCATAAATTTAGGCTAATATGTATTCTAGGGATGAGCTGAACACCCCCCTGTTCTGTTTGCATCCGGAACATGCGAACAGGCAAAACATTTGTTCGAACACATGAACACCATTAAAGTCTATGGGACACGAACATGAATAATCAAAAGTGCTAATTTTAAAGGCTTATATGCATGGTATTGTCATAAAAATGTTTGGGGACCCGGGTCATGCCCCAGAGCACATGTATCAATGCAAAAAAAAGTTTTAAAAACTGAAGTTTTTTCGGGAGCAGTGATTTTAATAATGATTAAAGTGAAACAATAAAAGTGTAATATTCCTTTAAATTTCATACCTGGGGGGTGTCTATAGTATGCCTGTAAAGGGGCACACGTTTCCAGTGTTTAGAACAGTCTGACAGCAAAATGACATTTCTAAAGGAAAAAAGTAATTTAAAACTACTCGTGGCTATAATGAATTGTCGGTCCAACAATACACATAAAAGTTCATTGATAAAAACGGCATGGAATTTCCCCACAGGGGAACCCCGAACCAAAATAAAAAAATAAAAAAATGTTTTATGGCGTGGGGGTCCCTCTCAAAATCCATACCAGACCCTTCAGGTTTGGTATGGATTTTAAGGGGAACCCTGTGCCAAAATTAAAAAAAAAATGGTGTGGGGCCCCCCTAAAATCCATATCAGACCCTTATCCGAGCATGCAACCTGGCAGGCAGTAGGAAAAGAAGGGGGAAGAGAGAGCGCCCCCCCTTCCTGAACCGTACCAGGCCACATGCCCTCAACATTGGGAGGGTGCTTTGGGGTAGCGCCCCCCACCCCAAAGCACCTTGTCCCCATTTTGATGGGGAGAAGGGCCTCATCCCCACAACCCTTGCCCGGTGGTTGTGGGGGTCTGCGGGCGGGGGGCTTATCAGAATCTGAAAGCCCCCTTTAACAAGGGGACTCCCAGATCCTGCCCCCCGTGTGAATTGGTAATGGGGTACAAATGTACCCCTACCATGTCACAAAAAAAGTGTCAAAGGGGTTAAAAAACACAAGAGATGGTTTTTGACAAGTCCTTTATTAATTTCTTCTTCTTTCCGCTTCTTCTTCCATCTTCTTTCTTCTGGTCTTCCTTTGGTGTTCTTCTTCCTCCATTTTCTTTTTCTCCATCTTCTTCTTCATCTTCTTCTTCCTCCGCTCTTCTCGTCCTGCATCTTGCTCCAGATTCTTCTCTGCTCTGTCCGCATGATCCGCCTCAGTGGGAGTCTTCAGCCGTGTGACACTTCTGAACATAGCAGGTATGTGATCCAGCACAGGAGAGCCACTCTGACGCCATATAACTAGTTTATGTGGTCGTCAAGGGTTTAGTAAACCAAAAATGGAAAATTGTATCAAATACTTACCATCATTTTCCTTTCCTGACGCCAAACCATGGCAGTATATTAGTGATAGAGCTCCGCCTCTTGACCACTCCCTCAGGACCAGTGAATAGCATAAAGCATAATAGCATAAGTTAGAACCTACGGGCTAAGACTGGGGTGTCATTAAAGTTCATGTGTGTGTAAAGGCAGGTGTCCCAATACTTTTGGCAATATAGCATATGTTGTTTGCTCACTGAGGCTCCATTCATAATTGGCGTTTCCATAATGCGTGACAAAGTGCAAAGATAATGCACATTTTGGCAGTTGCTTGCAGATCCTATTAATAGTTAAAGGCACCACCAAGCATGGGTAGCAGTTGCGCAGTTGCCACGTGTTTCGTCATGCAGAAAATCCATCACAAATGCACCAAAATGCGCAGTGAAAAAATGCGCCATGCTCCTCTCCAAAAAAAAAAAAAAAATGTATTGGAGCTAGAGTTACCACCTCATCCCTTTAACCACCCGACATCCGCGCTATGGCCCGAATGACGGTCACAGCACGGGTGTGAATTCCCGGGAGGCCGTCATATGACGGCCTCCCCTGTGCACGCTCCCTGCGCGCGTCCTACAGGGCACGTGCGGAGCGCGCTGTGATCAACGAGTCACTGAGACTCAGGTGATCACCGATCCGAGGTCCCGGCCCCTTACCATGTGATCAGCTGTCAGCCAATGACAGCTGATCGCATGATCAAAACAAAAGCTCGGTGATCGTTTTTTTTTTCCCCTCACGCTGACCGGAGAAAAAAAAGCCGATCACCGGCTCACCTTAAAGGGACATCGGTCCCGAAACGGAATAGGCAATTATGCCTCATAATTGCACCCTGAAAGTGCCCACAAGTGCCACCTATCAATGCCCACCAGTGGTGTCAATCAGTGCCACATAGAAGTGCTGCCTATCAGTGTAACCGAACAGTGTCCATCACTGCCACCCATCAGTGCCCATCACTGCCACCTATCGGTGTGCATCAGTGCCACCTCATCAGCGTACATCAACGACGGACAAAAATGACCTGTTTTAAAATTTTATATTTATTTATTTTCGGCCTTTTTACATTTTTTTAACAAAAAATACAAATTGAAAAGGTGATCAAATACCACCAAAAGAAAGCTTTGGGGGGGAAAAAAAAGATTGATGAATTTGGGTACAGCGTAGTATGACCGCGCAATTGTCATTCAAAGTGCATCAGTGCTGAAAGCTGAAAATTGGTCTGGATGGGGGGGGGGGGGGGGGGGGGGGGTTAAGTGCCCAGTAAGCAAGAGGTTAAACCCAAAGACATATGAATTACACAGGGTCTGGGGCTAATTTAATGCAGAGAAGGCACCAAGTGAGTTGAATTGCCCCCTTAGCCACAGAACCCGTGTACAGTAAAACCTTGGTTTAAGAGCGCTTTGCAAGACAAGCAAATTGAAAAAAAAATGTTTTACTTGATATACAATCGATGTCTTGATATACAAGTAGCGTCACATCACAACTGCGTATAAAAGAGAAGAAAGGCGCCTCCAAGTGTAGCAATATGGTTAAGGTACAACATTTAGCAACATATTGCTATTCTTAGAGGCGCCTCTCTTCTCTTTTATACTCTGGAGCTCCTGCTGGATTTTTTCTTTTATGGATACACAATCACATTGCTATAATCTTTTTATATGGACTATAAACTGAAGGACCTATGAATCAATGGTTGTGGAACAAATCATGTGGGTTTCCATTATTTCTTATGGGGAAATTTGCTTTGATATACAAGTGCTTTGGATTGCAAGCATGTTTCCGGAACGAATTATGCTCCCAATCCAAGGTTTTACTGTAATTCATATGTGTTCGGTTTTTAAGGGATGAGGTGGCAACCCTAATTGGAGCTTCTTTTGGGGTGTTTGGAACGCCATTAAAGTTTATGTGTGTGGAAGGCCTGCATTTTTTGTGCTTTTTTGCATTTTGCATATTTTCACTACAGAACGTGTTCCATAGGAAACCATGTTAAATGGACTGCAGTGCAATACTGCAAAATACAAAAAGCATTAAAAATGCATAGGTGTGGACCAGGTGTCCCAATACTTTTGACAATAAAGTATATGATGAAAAGAATACTGGGTGTGATCAACACAGAAGGAGGCCCACATGCTAGTTTACCTCCTTGTTAGGGAGATACCAGTTTATGCCTTGCAGCATGCCGATCTGGTATCTTGTAGCATAGAAGAGGATGGCTTTTCTACAAAGGGAAAACATTTGAAGTTAAAAAAAAAATAAAATAAAAAATTGTGAACGGGGAGGAAAACTTCCAGAACATCCATTCACTCATCTCTACCTAAAAAAAAAAAAAAAAAAAAAAAAAAAAAAAAAAGATCTAATCTAACAAAGATCAACGTTTGAGAAACTCAGAAGTGAAACAAGTAATATTTGCTGGATGTATTGCTTGCCTGATTTTCCATGTTAAATAAAAATGTTTATTTCTTTATTTATTCTTTATTTTATTTTTTTTCTAACAAGTGGGAATTTATACTGACTGAAAATGTAAAACAAGTGTAGCAAAGATATTTGTTTCACCAATACAGAAGCATGTTGTCAGTAGAAATAGGGGACAAATAGGACTTCTGCATTTAGTGGGCAGATTTATTAAAATAAAATAACAATTATAAAAATAAAAAAAAACAATAAAAAAAAACAGGCACATTAGAAAAATATAAGTTCTCTTCAGTAAAGCCATACAAAGAGAAGAAATCATATATATATAAATTGGAATAACTTATGACAACCTATCGGATATCGATCTTATGTAGTCAGATGAAGAAAGGTGCATTCACATTGCTCTGGACACGACTGTATGTATGTACGTGCAATAGACACAGCATGCAGCTTTATCTTAAATACTAGGACATAGGAAGAGATTCACAGCTTGTGTCCCTTCTACAATGGTATGATGTAGTGCTGCACCATGAGGGTAGTAAAAACAAAATAAAAAATAAAATGTGACTTTAAGTTAAATTCTCAAAACTTTAACTCTGGGGTAGGAATCTCCATTGTAGCTATTTGACTATAATTTTCAAATCTCATTGAATTGAAAAAATAAATAAAAATAAATAAGGACCCTAATCCTGGTGTGTTAGCTTTGAAAGCCATGTGTGTGTTTGGATGCCTTTCCATATCACTTTTTTTTTATTATTTTATTAGAAACATCAAAAAGTGACAGCAGAGGAAACACTTGGTGGTCCATCAAGTCTGCCCTTTTTTTTTTTAAACATTTCAGATGTGTATTATTAATTCATTCATTTTATTTATTTTTTAATAAAAATATAGAAGACTGATAACAGCAAAAGATTAAGGGGTCCAACGAGTCCACCTTTTTGTTAATATTTGGATTAATAAAAAAAAAAAAATTATATATATATATATATATATATATATATATATATATATATATATGAACATAGAAGAGTGATAGCAGCAAAAGATTAAGTGGTCCAACGAGTCATCCCGTTTATTAATATTTGGATTTTTTTTATGTAAAAACATGGAAGAGTGATAACAGCAAAACATTAACTGGTTCATTAAGTCCACCTTTTTTTGGTTAATATTTAAATTTTTTTTTTTTTTTAGAAAAACATAGAAGAGTGATAACAGCAAAACATTAACTGGTTCATTAAGTCCACCTTTTGGTTAATATTAGGATTTTTTCTTTTATTTTTTTTTTGAAAAACATAGAAGAGCGATAACAACAAACATTAACTGGTTCATTAAGTCCACTTTTTTGGTTAATATTTTGATTTTTTTTTTTTTATAAAAACAGAAAAGAGCGATAACAGCAAAACATTAACTGGTTCATTAAGTCCACTTCTTTTTTTGGTTAATATTTAGATTTTTTTTTTTTTTTTTTTATAAAAACATAAAAGAGTGATAACAGCAAAACATTACCTGGTTCATTAAGTCCACTTTTTTGGTTAATATTTTGATTTTTTTTTTTTTTTTTTTTTATAAAAACAGAAAAGAGCGATAACAGCAAAACATTAACTGGTTCATTAAGTCCACTTCTTTTTTTGGTTAATATTTTGATTTTTTTATAAAAACATAAAAGAGTGATAACAGCAAAACATTAACTGGTTCA